>NC_137794.1:69986078-70393578 GCF_963383645.1 Muscardinus avellanarius | reverse complement strand
GGCGACCTGGGTGTCAGGGTCCTCCCAAGTGAAGGCAAAAAGGGGATATGATTCCGGATGAAGGGAAATTGTATAAAATGCGTCCTTTAAATCAAGGACTGAGAAGTGGGTAGTATTGGGGGGAATCTGAGACAGGAGGGTATAGGGATTAGGGACCACCGGGTGGATTGGTATCACTGCCTCGTTGATCAACCGGAGGTCTTGGACTAGACGATATGTCCCGTTAGGCTTTTTAACTGGGAGGATAGGGGTATTATAAGGGGAGTTAATAGGGATGAGCATCAGATGATTGATTAAGTGAGATCCATCGACACGCGAGATCGGCCATGCAGGCGGCATAAGTCTTTATTAGATCGGCCCATTAGTCCCAGGCAGCTCCCTCCCCCACCCCCGTATCGCGGGTGCGGGATGGGGGTGGGAGGGGGCGTGGAAGAGAGCCTTCCACGGATGCAGAAATCTCTCCGTCCCACAGGCTTCTTCTGTGGCTTCTCTGTGTCTCGAGATCGCCGCGTTCCCCTTTTTATCAAAGGGGAGTGGCTTTCCGTGGGAACATCCTGGGTCTCGCAGGATAGGCGGGTCAGCCCCGCCCCTGTCCCATATGGGGGTCGAGGACCTAACACTTAAGTCAGGAGGGTTGTAATCTCAGCAATGTGCAAATCCATTGTGATGGGCTTATTATGGGTGGTAACTTAGGCAGGTAGGGTGTGACTGGGGGTGGGTTACTGCAAATGTGGCCTTAGACGATGTGCTTTTGTCTTTGAATCCCTTTTCTTGCTTCATCCTCTTGCTTCTGGCCCTCATGATATGAGGAGCACAGCCCTTGTGCTTTGTTCTCTCTGCTTCCAAACCATGCCCTGAGAACTGCAGACCCAGCCTCACATGGACTGAAAGCAAAATCTCTGAGATAACTGTGAGCAAGTAAATCTTCCTCTAAGTCATGTAGTCAGTCTTTTGGGGTTATATTAGTGAGAAGGTTGTCAAGTGCTTTTTCACCTTTTGTGCAGATTCAGTTTGCTGTTCTTGTGTGGTTATGTGTATAAAGTATTTTATTTCATTTGGATACTGGAATATTCTTCTACAAATATCACACTGTCTTAATGAATTATTGTTATTCACTAAGCTTCAAAATGGAATTCAGTAATTCTTCTAATAGTTTTCTTCTACTTAAACATGATTTTAGGCATTTTAGTTCCCTTATCTTTCCATATAATTTTCAGGATTAGCCTTTCATATATGTGAAATGAATTCTGTTTGAATTTTGGAAGGAATTTAACCTATAGATTAATTTAGGAAGAATTGAAATTTTTACAATTATAAATATCATACATTGTTCCTTTTAGTTTCTTTTCTTGATTGCTATCATTAGAAATTTTTTATCATAGAGGTCGTGGACATGTTGTGTTAGATGTACACCTATATATTTCTCTTTTTTGAGGAAATTATTAAAGGTATAATTTTGGTTTTAATTTCAGTTTCCAATTATTTATTGCTGACATATTTTAAGAATGGTATTTTTGTCTGGAGAACTGCTAAATTCATTGATTAGTTTTAAGAGTTTTTTATTTGTTTATTTGCTAGTGCTTTGGGATTTTTTTAAAACACAGATCAGCATGTTATTTAAAAACAGGGATGATTTTATTTCTTTTCTTACACTCAGTATACCTTTAATTTTATTTTTTGCCTTGTTGCACTAGCAAAACTTTTCCAGCATTATGTTGAATAGAAATAATGAAAATAAACTTAAATCTGTAGTTAGAATTCTACTTCTCATTTGTATTTCAGATAGACTTTAAGGAAAAGCCTTTCATGTTCTTCTGGAATATTCTGATAAATCTTTAATTCTGTTCTACAATGATGTTTCCAGTCTCCATTGGTACCAATGAAATAAGAACATGAAAAGTCTCTAGGGGAACAAATAACATTATCATGGTACGTGTTACCCCAATCCAATAGAATCTTTTCCCTACACAAGCTAAATATATCTTAGTTCTTGTTGGGGTTTGCTATATCACCTTTCCTTATAGATGAATGGCCTGACAAAGAACCTTAGGAATGTAGTAATGTGGTAGATAATTTAGTTCACTTCCCTGTATGTTAGACTTTCACCATGCAATTATAACCATTTTAAAGGAAAAAAAACCCTAAATGTATTAATCTTCCGGAATGTAAAATATATATTTTACTCATTTCCACACATCATGATAAGAAAATGAATTTTATCAAATGTCAAATAATTATTAATAGAAGATAAATGTTTCTTTATTTTTACATTTTTAAAAAGGAAACTCAGGGATTCAACTAATAAAGGCAAGGTCCCAAAAACCACCAGAACTGCAATAGTAGTTTTGACAGAATTTTGAAACCATTATCATTTTTTGGGGGGTGGTACTAGGTTTCCTGGATGTGGGGAGCCATTAAGGCTTTCCCCTAGATTGGTGTCTCTGACTCAGCTGACTGTCCTTCGTCCAGAGTCAAAAAGGTTTGGGATTATGGAAAATTCAAAGAGGTCTGAGAGAGGATCAGGTGGTGATAACACAAGGGGACTGATAGGCCTATCTGTATTGTGTGTGTTTTGTATTGGTCTTTATTGTATTCTGGTGGTGGTAGCACGAGAATGTTGATTGACCTGTAGCTGTGTATAAATACCTCTGGAAAAACAAACCTGACATCGGCGCAATAAAGATGAGATTGACCCAGAAGTTGAGTTGGCCAGGAGTGTCGGCGCAAGAGAGAATACTGACCCAGGCATAGTCGTCGACCCATAGGAAATATTGACCCATAAACAGGGGTCGACCAGTAGAGATAGTAGGCTGGCGGCTCCCCCATGTTAGAATTAAAAATTCTCCATCCTCACGCCTCACTTCAGAACCCGTACTCTTGCCGGCTGGCTCCGGCACCTGGAAATCCTTCTACCTCTGGGCTACACGCCCAGACCCATTTTAAACTTTTTTATTTGGAAACAGGGTCTCTTAAGCCAGCGCGGCTGGCTTTGAACCTGCGTGATCTTCCTGGCTGCCTCCCAAGCGTGGGGATTTCAAGCGTGCGCCACCACACCTGGCTCATTATGTTTTAAAATAAAAAATAATTTGGTATCTTCAGCTATCAAAAATTCTTGGACAAACATTACTTTTGGCATGTGGAACACATAGGACACTATTGTGAGCATGAGAATTGCCTTGTGTTTGCTCACATTGAATAATGAGATAGAGGATAATAAATGGAAAAAAATGTCTTTTGGAAGTTTGTGGACAGATTCCAACTAGCTGGTATTGTGTACAAGAGCCAAGTAGATCTGAGATGGTGATCTCAGCAGTGAGCCAAGATATCTCCCAACAAGAATACTTGATTATCTCCAGATTTAAAATTCCATTATTATTTGCAGAGACATATTACAAGCACTGGTTATTTTTAGGTGCAATGAACTCAAGAGAATCCTCAATATTTTTTGCTTCTGTAAACCACTGAGCATCACCTTTAGGTGGGAAATTTTCTGTATCATTTCTTGCTCCACTTTAATTTTTTGCAATTTCATTGCATTAACAGAATAAAGAAAAACTAAAACAATTACCTTAACCAATACAGCAAAAGCATCTAATTAAATGCATCTTTTTTATGACTAAAATACTCAAAAAATCTGTAATAGAATAAAACTACTGCAACACGAAAATGGTCATGTGTGAAATTCCTATAGCTAACATCACACTTAATTGAAAGAAACCAGGAGATTTTCAGTGAGATCAAAAGCACACAGAAATATATTAGCAGTATATATTTGAATTATGCTTTTTAATCTACATTGCCAGTCTATGTCTTTTAATTGGTGAGTTAAAATAACCCTTTGACATTCAGGGTTATTATTGAAATATGGATTTTTATTTCTTGCCATTTTGTGTTATATCTCTTGTTTGATATAGTGTTATTTTTTCTTGGCTTAGTTTCCCTGCTGATCAAATTCATCTCTTCTCTGGCTCTAAATTTTTCTTTTTTCTTTTTTATGGTTTTTTTATTGTTTATTTTTTAAAGTATTTTCTCTAGTGTTGGCTTTGTATTCATGAACTTTTTGTGATTCTACTTATATTCAAACACTTTAGTTTTTCCATCAATTTTGAATAATAACCTAGCTGGATATAGCAGTTTTGGTTGAAGTTGTTTTCTTCCAGGGTCTGAATTCTATCATACCAGTCTCTCCTGGCATTCATGACTTGGGTTGTAATGCCTGGAGTGATATTTATTGTTTTGTTCCTGTATGTCATCTGTTCTCATTACTTTTAAGATGTATGTTCTCACTGCTTTAAAAATTCTTGACTTAGCCTCTATGTTGGTCATTTTGATTATTACATGGTGTGGGGAGGTCCTTCTTTGATCTTGTATTAATGGTGATCTCTATGTCTCCTGTACATGGAGGTCCAAGTCTCTTTTCATGTTTTGAAAATTCTCTTAAATTTTTTTTTGAAGAAATTACACATATCTTTGGTCTGTGCCTCTAATTCTTCAGTGCCTTTTATCCATAAGTTAGGGCATTTAATATTGCCCCTTAGTTGTTGGATGTTTAGGTTCTTTTGTCATATCTTCTACATGCTGTTGACTGTGCTTTCAGATTTGAAGGAACTGTGTTCTAACAGTGATATTCTGTTTTTCATTCCATCTAATCATTCTGCTTCACCATATCTCTTGGCCCCAGCCATGGTGTAGGTGGGGCCAGCAGTAAAATTAAAATTATTTGGAGTTTTTTTTTCTTTTAAACACTCCAAGTATGTTAGTGCGTATCTCAAATTTCTGATTTGCTTTTGTCTGTATTTAACATGAAAGTTATTAAAGATAAAATCAAGGATATATAGTTCCTTTATTATATGAGAATTGTGGTTGTTAGGATTCAAAAATAGTGATAGTTCAGATTAATTCTTCAGCTCCTTCTCTGTGGTCCCTGTACTACATGTGAGGTCTTTTTTTGTATTTTGTATTCTTAGTAACTTGGAATAATTCTATATACCAATGGGTCTAGTGAGATATTTCCACACATGCATAACGTATCTGATCACATCAGAGTGATTAGCATGTTCTCTTTGTTATTTCTTTCTATTTAGAAACTTTTAGCTCATTTCTTCTAGACCTTCATAAAATATATAATAGGTTCTTATTGTTCAGAATTGCTTTGCCTGTTCTTAGTGTTTTGTTCTTTCTCATAAATTTTAGGAACTTTTTTTCTAGTTCTGTGATTGGTATTTTGATATGGTTTCCCTCTTTGAAATTCAGCCATTTTGATAAATTTATTCTTTCTAGCCTAAATCATGGGAAGTGCTTCCATCTTCTAAATTCTACCTCTATTACTGTCTTCTTGTGTCTTATCACTTAAATTGCAGAGGTCTCATGGTCCTTGATTTTCTGAATCTGGCTGATCTTACATACTATGATGTTCTGTAGTTCCATCCATTTTCTTGCAAATTGCATAATTTGATTTCTCTTTATGGCTATTAAAAACTCCATTACTTGTATGTACCACATTTTTATCCACACATTTTATTTTGTATAAGGAATCTAGAGAAAATATTGGAAAGGAAGGGGACTTCAATTTAATGAGAAGAAAGATCAGTAGAATAGTAGAGGGGTTTAGGAGAAGGAAAAGAAAAGAAAGATATTGAGGCTTGAGGAAGAAAGCAGACTAAATAATATGTTTGTATATGAAAGTCATATTTCTATATTGAGAGGGTTTTTATTTTTTTTTTCTTTTTTTGCGGGTCTAGGGATGGAACCCAGGGGCATTTGACCTCTGAGCTACACCTCCTGCCCTATTTTTTATTCTTTATTTTGAAACCAGGTCTCACTGAGTTGCAGAGGGCCTCACTAAGTAGCTGAGGCTGTCCATGAACCGCGATCCTCCAGGTCTCAGCCTCCCGAATGCTGGGATTACAAGCGTGCGCCACCATGCCCGGCTTGAGAGGGTTGTTTTTTTTGTTTGTTTGTTTGTTTTTTGTTTTTTTTTTGGTGGTACTGGTGTTCCTGGAAGCTCTTCTACCTCTGGGCTACACTCGCAGACCTATTTTATATTTTTATTTGGAAACATGGTCTCTGGCTTCGAACCTGTGTGATCCTCCTGTCTCGGCCTCACAAGCAGGAGGGTGGGGGGATTGCAAGAGTACGCCACCACGCCCGGCTATATTGAGAGTTTTTATATGCATACATGAAAGTATCCCTTTTAATCTCACTATGATATATAACTACAATTGTGATAGTAATGATAAAAAATATTGCCCTTGCAATATCAGAATATATTGTTTAGAAATTTTTATAATTTCGAAAAGAAAATTTAAATCAGAAATTTTATGTAAATCTGAATAATAAAGACAAAACAGAAACAGAAAGCAAGCCATCAAAGACAATTTTTTTCCAGAATTTGAACCACATAAGCATTCTACTATATCTTTTTTAGAAAATTTTGCCTGAAGGTTAAATGTGTGAGAAAATTCAAGAAGTTCCTATAATATCAGATTTCAACCAACACATAGTTTAGATATTTATTTTTAAATTTTCTGTACATATCAAGGAATTGAGTTTTTGAAAAGCAACATATACCTTTGTCTACATCACATTTCAAAACACTATATTGAATTTCTTTACAAACAATCCAAATTGCCTAGTCAATGGGAGGAAGTCAGAGTTTAGACTTTTGGAAGGTGAGAGCAGAAAGTGACTTGTTTTAGAATCAGTGAGGTGACTCCATCATGGGCAGTCACTTGACCACTAATTGAAGAACAGAATCAAGGCCCCACCGAGCTGCTAGAGATTTTCTCTCTACAAATTGAAGTTCAGGCCACATGAGACATTGAGTACCGGGAACAGAATAGCAGGGCTTATGGTTCACTGAGACTGCTCAGTGCAGGCAGGTAGAGAACAATTTTAACATTGACATCATACTTTCTCCAGGAAAACCTTGGAGATTTCAGTGTTTTGATTGTGGTGAGGAAGAGTTTATACTGCATAACATGAATAAATGGAGAAGCCCACGAGTAAGAAATGTAGTGGGAATGAAAGGCAATATCAAGTGTGGGTCCCTATCATTGTTCCTTCTAACATCCCCATAACACACATACCCTAAAATGTCCCCTTGGATTCCACAAACTCTGGATACACAGGAGAATGCCAAGCAGTCTCTATAGGTATTTTTAATAAAACCTTCCCTTTCTGTTATTTATTATGTTCAGTAACTTGATTGGCCTCTTTTAATCCCAGAAGAGATATTAAGAGCGGTGCTGTCAAAGAAACAAAGGAGAAAGACACAGATGTGTGAAATATTTATGCAGGTGTTAAACACTAGAAAATCATGTAATGTTTGAATTGCTAGTAAATACAGGAGAATGAGATTATGCATGTAGAAAGTGTCTATGTCCTTTCTTCTATTTTCATGGAAGTCCAAAAGGGGAAAAATAGAATATTTGGGAGAAAAAAGGTAAAAACACATACATGCAGAAGAGAAGATAATATTTAAAAGTGGTTCTAAGTCTATTTTTTTACTACTCACCGTTACAGAATGGTAGATGAAGCAAAACTGCCTCTAATAAAATGCTCAGGATGACCCATAGGGATTTGTTACACAGTAACAAAAATGGAGTTTCTTTAGGTAAATGAATGAGCAGTGTTCCAGCCAATAACTGCCTAACTGAGCTTGAAGAATTTGGGTAAAATTTTGTTGATGTAAGTAAAAGCATATCTGTTTACACTGAATTTCCAAGAAATCATACCTTTATGAGGCAGTAAAAATAAACTTCAGAACAAAGGTAACATTTACTTAGTCATTATGTAACAACCAAACATTTGAAAGCTCTGTAACTTCAGTGTTCCCAAACACCAGTGATGTTGGGTGAAAACTTTTAGATCTATCTCAGGGGCTTGTGTTCATTATTCAGATCTTTACTTACACAGTACTATCTTCTTTTACCCTTAGTCTTACCCAGTTAGTTTCTTCTTCTGTACAACTGGCTATGGCTACGAATGATCCAAGGAACTTAATAAACTCACTGAATATGTATGAATTTGTTTTCCGGTATTCAGTTTGCATACCCTTTATATTATTCTGGAGGATATACTTACTACAAGGTATGACTTAAAAGTGAATACTTTCCATTTTATAGGTATTTACAGCTTTCTGTTGAGCGTTTATCACCCTACAATTCAGTATTTGAGGACTGTGTCCATTATCACCAGTAGATCTGTACTGGGTGGCAATTACTCCAGGTCTCTGCCTTTCTGATGCAATGGTGGTATTGATGGGTTCCAGGTGTTAAAAACTAGAGATCTATCTGTATCCCCCTAAAAGAGAGTAGAAGGTATGAGTAGGACAGTTTCTGTCCTGTGCATTTTTAAACTTTTATGTGTGGAGTACTGAGATAAATCCACTGTCAGATCTTATTGGACTAGTACCTGGAAATCTTTCCTGTTGTTTCACCTATTTGGTCCTGCCTCAGCAGTGAGATTTAGACATTATCTATTACATATGTATTATATATTTAGATATATATTTAGGTATTTGTATACTACAAAGGGGCAAATTGTGATGTGATCAGTGGTCAAGGGAGAGTTAAGAGAAAAGGGGTAGAATAAGGCAAATAGAGTCAAGAAGAGTAAACGTTACTTATGGTTAAGCAAAAGATAAAACTAGAGATTCAAAATAAAAGTTCTAGTAACAGATATAGAATAGTGATAGAGGTAGGAAATGAATATAATTCAAGACAGAGGCAGACAGCTGTACTATGAGTCAGACAAACAAAACAAATAATCTCTTGCAGGCACACACACAATCAATTAGAAAGGGAGGAGAGAGAGAGAGAGAGAGAGAGAGAGAGAGAGAGAGAGAGAGAGAGAGAGAGAGAGAAATTGTTTAACTAAGAATGAGTAAAATTTTTGTTGTTGTTGAATAAGAGCTGAATCTTCTTGTGGCTTTGGGTATTTTCTTGGCTTTTTCCCCCCCTTTGGTTTGAGGCTTGTCTAGAAGAGCTATGAAAGCTGCTTTAAAGCTCTGGTTCAGACTTCCCTTGCCTGCTGTGTTTCCTACTTTGCTAAGAGGCTGAGCGAGAAGGGGATGGGCCTGCCTGCTGGCTGCTGGGAAGAGGCTCTTCTAGGCTGAGGGTTGGGAGTGTGGCCCAGGGCACTCACCTCTTGTTCACTAGAGTCCTAAGCTTGATCCTCTGCACTGTAAAATAATAAAAACTAACAAAAAAGAGGGAGAGAAAATAGAAAAACACATGCAAGAGGAAAAATTACCTACAAACACACAGATACAGAGTATAGAGCAGTAGCAAAATACAAACCAACCAAAAAAATAAAAATAAAAAACAAAAAACAATTAAAAAAAAACCTCTTGCCCTTGGCCTCTTCAGCCCTCTTGTTCTCTGTGGATGTTTTCAGTCATTTAAGGCCCACTTATTACTATAGGTTCCCAAACATGTTCCACATATTCTTGCTTGCTTGGAAAAACGTAAAAAAAAGAAGTCAGTTTGCATACTCAGTGCTAGGGCCTCTGGTGGTGAGGCAATGGACTGGTGTTTCCCTGTCTGCGTGGGTGCCAAGTACTGGGCTCCAGGTGCAGGGTCCATCCCAAAGCAAGCACAGGAAGGCTAAGCTCTCCTCAGAAATGAGTAGGCTGATATGCAGTTCCCAAGCTGTGCTTTCCTCAGAATTTCATATGTGGTGTGCAGTCAAGATCTGCGTGTATTCCATCCTCTTATTATAGTTTTTTTTTTCAATTACCAATGTTGCAGGATCTGTACTCATCTCCCTGAGGGTCATGCACTCACCTCTACTCTTAGGCCAGTGGTGTGTCAGGGAGTTGGGGGGAGGGGGGCAAAGGCCATGGATTTGGTTGCCATTCTTTTTGGTCACAGTGATATAGGCTAGAAAAAAAAATAAGTAGGTAGAAAGGAGACAGACAGGGAGGTAAAGTAAAATATAACTATAATGTAAGAACCTGGACCTGAAGTGCTTCAGCCTCTAATCCACAAACCACTTCTTTCCTAGGCCTGACTCTCCCAAAAATGCCTGGGAAACCTGTTAAAAATTCCTGGGAAAACTGATCCTAGCACTAACTAGAATATTTCTGAGAAACCTATAATTTGGGATATTCTACTTTATCTGTCAATCAGCTAATGAGGACCCCAATTAGCCTGAAGACCCTAAGGCTGACCAGACCACCTGCCCATCATAAACTGCCTCGGACTACCGGACTGAGCTCATCCTCACATATCTTCTCTAGCCCACCCCTCATGAGAATCCCCTATATGAAGAGAACCCTGAACTCCCCAAAATGCCTTCCTCATCTTGAGGTGGCCCGCATTATTTCTTAAATGTGTATTTTCTCTCCTTTTCCCCAAATAAACCTCTGTCCATGTCTAACTGGCGTGTGCTAAAATTCTTTTCTGTTACTTTACCCAAGGAGACTGCAGATCCTGAGTTCCTTAGTTGAGAGCTCACCCCAACAACAGGATTGTGTGATTCTGTGGCTGGTGTCCTCACTGTTTGCTGAGGAAGTCTCAGGTTGCTGGATATAAAATTTCCCAGGGTTTCCAGTAGTGCCAATCGATTGGAGAAATAGTATGTGCTATTTTTCTCATGTCTTTGCTTGTTTGGGGTTTTTCTGTTTCTGTTTTCTCTTTTAGCCTTGGTGTTAAAAGCCTCCTTGTAAATATTGATTTTCTCTGTCTTTAGTTCACACCTACCAAGAAGACAGTCTGGGAGATGGGATGCTGCTCAATTCAGAATTCCCAACAACAAGGAACCTCAGGGTTCTACTCTGTCACCATCTTTTTCTCTCCTTAATTTTTTTTAAATAAATTACTTTAAGTTTGTTATTAAAATAAAGGATTAAATCTTTTACTTTTAATCTGTCATTAAAAGTTAATATATTTTTTCTTGGTTAGCAAATTGATATCGAATTTTGTTTCTATTTTATGTTTAAAATGCACTGTTCATTGTTTTTGGGATTTTTATTTGTTAAAAATAAAGACCTAAAATATAAACTATGCTTGTTTGATATTTTTGTTTTTGATATGAGTCAGAACCAATGAATTCATGGACACAAGAATGAAGTTTTTTTCCAGAGTTGAGGGTTCAACTGCCCCAGAGAGGAAAGGCAACAGAAACTCCACTCAAGCTGGGCGTGGTGGCGCACGCTTGTAATCCCAGCATTAGGGAGGCTGAGACCGGAGGATCGTTGTTCACAGACAGTCTCAGCTACTTAGTGAGGCTGTCTGCAACTTAGTGAGACCCTGTTTCAAAATAAAGAATAAAAAATAGGGCAGAGGGTATAGCTTAGAGGTCAAATGCCCCTGGATGCCCTGGGTTCCATCCCCAAACCTGCAAAAATAAAAACAAAAAGTTTCAGGTTTGTGCAAGCAGAGAGGGAACAGCGTTTGTCTAGGGTAATGATCAACTCAGGATGTACTCAAAGCAATACAAAGTTGAACTGTTACTTTTTATATATCCTAA
Source organism: Muscardinus avellanarius (assembly GCF_963383645.1). NCBI lineage: Eukaryota > Metazoa > Chordata > Mammalia > Rodentia > Gliridae > Muscardinus > Muscardinus avellanarius. Next base: position 70,382,103 of record NC_137794.1, on the reverse strand, counting down.
CAGAGACTTCTTTTAGAGCACAACAGGATTTGAGTTCAAGCTACACCAGACAGCATGCCAACCCACATGTCTATATCCTTCTTGTATCCAAGGGGCATTTGGACCTTGTCCTCACTTGTCCTCCATGTTTTCAGAAGAGTCCTTCAGTGTTTTATGGAAAAATTAAATAACTAATAAGAATGGGTAAATTAGGCAAATATAAATGGGATAAACTTTTGTAAATGTCTTAAACATCTAAATTATTTAGAAATTTAAAATATTATGCCATCAATTAAAAATATACATTAAGTACCATTGGCCTCTTATACTTATTAAGAATTGCAGAGCTGGATGTCTACAGGGCAGGCGTCCTCGAAGGCCAGCCTGGGTGCCAGTGCTGCTTCTCCTCCCCACTTCCTACAGATTCCAAACCTCTCAGCACAAAAGCTGGAAGACGTTAAGTACCCTGCCTGGGACAGAGGAAGGGAGTCTGTCACTGAGTCTTGGAAGAGTTTCTGCCTCCAACAAGTGTTGAGGAGGTTGGAAATGTGTAGAAAACGCCAGCGCTGAAGATGTGGGTTGGAGCTGCGCATGGAGTCAAACTGAGACTGCACCGATGGCTGCGACCTCGACCACGCAGGCTCTGTCCTCCCTGGGGCCGGGCAGGGTGGGCATCCGCCTACGTGGCTAATGAGACTGTGTCCACAAGACGGTCCCTGTGCTTCTGGGTGTTTGTCAAGGGCGGGCTCCTGCTCTGCAAATCCCACTAGCCGACCGACCGCTGGAGCACCTGCTGGAGCCTGGCCTCTCCTCCAGCAGGGAGAGATGTCAGGCGCCCAAGACCACCAGCACCCAGGGTCCGCGGGCGGCCTGGCAATCTGGCCTCTTAGTCTCCTTCCTACAGGCCAGAGCTCCACCCGACAACTGCCTCTCTAGCGACAGTGAAAGAGGCCAGGGAGGGAAAATAGCCACTGATGCGGCCTTGCACCGGGGCCCAAATTGCTTCCCTGCCCGACTCATTGTAGACACCCTTGGGGAGCTGCAGAGGCCTCTGCCTCACTGTTGGACTGCGGCCACACCCACCGTGTAGAAACCCTCGCCGAGGGAGGAGCAAAGGGTGGGATTCTTTATGAGATGACCTGCAAGTCCTCAAGCAGATGGCTATCACCTGGGTAACAGGCCACACCCCCCAAGCAGACGGGGATAACGAGGCAGAAGGGCATCACTGGAAAAAAAAATTGCTGAAGCCTAAAACCTAAATAAAGTTTTAAAAAACAAAAAAATTTTGCTTTTTTAAAATTTTACTTGCTGATACTGACAAAGACTAATTTGCACTTTCTGCACTCACAATAAAATTTGAGCCCACTAAAAGGGAAGCTTAAACGAAAATGCCTTAATTTTTATAATATATATTGGAGTACAATGTATATTGACCTCAATATATATTGAAAATTGAGACATTAAACCACCATATCCTACAAGACTTAGATACTTTTATTATATAAATAGGCAAGATATTACAAAAATGTTTTAAAAACTATGCTGGCCAAAGAATAGTGTCTCTGTGTGTGCCTACTGTATTAGGGTTAAAAAGAGTAACAGACCTCAAGAGATGTGTATGGTAAAGGGGATATAGCAGATTATCTTAGATTCCAGAAGAGTGTAGTCTCAAGTGGCTTCCTGTATATGGAAAGCTGAAGGAATAGCAGCTGGTTGAGTGGTCCAAGAGCTGGAGTCACAGATTAGGAGCCACCAATAATGCAGTTGCAGTCAAAGAAGGCGAGAAAACTCTATGAAGGAATGATATTGTGCATGGGCATGGTGGTGCATGCTTGCAATCCCAGCATTTGGGTGGTGGAGACCGGATGATTGTGGTTTGTGGACAGCCTCAGCTACTTAGTGAGACCCTTCACAACTTAGTGAGACTCCATTTCAAAAACAAAAAAGACTAAAAACTAGGGCTGGGGTGTAGCTCAGAAGTACAATGCCCCTGGGTTCTATCCCCGGTACTGCAAACAAACAAACGAACAAAGAAAAAAATTATGTTGTACATTTTCCCAGGAAGAATTACACATAATTCATACAGTTTTCTCCTTCCTTTTATCCAGGTCCTGTACAGTGTGGCTCATATTCTGGGCAAGACTTCTTTAATTTGCCATTATATCAGCCAATCATCTAATCAATGCAACCAAAGTTGCATAATCTTATGTGTTTCATAATCAAGTCATCAATCAACAATATCCATCACAAGTATTTCTGAGTCAGCATTATTACTGCTGCATCCCAGTAAAACTGACCACACAACTTAGAGGAAAGAAAACTTATTTGTCCACAGTGTTTTAAAGATTCTAGGTTAAGTCCATGTGAAGCCAGGGTCTGCAGATCTCAGGAGATGGTTGTAGAAAGCAGAGAGAGAGAGAGAGTGCAAGGATTTTGCTCTCACACTATGGAAATCAGAAACAAGAGATCAAGCAAGCCAGGGGATTCAAAGTCAAAAGCAGAGTCCTTAAGGTCATATTGCAGGGATTGACCTTCTCCAGCCACATACCACCAGGCTAGGTTACCACTCAGGCCATGGTAAATTCATCACAATGAATTTATCTACTAATGAGATTACACCCTTGTGGCTTAGTTACGTCTACTCTGAACATTAATAAATGAACTCTTCAGGGAATATTCTGTGTCATATTACAACTACTTATACCAGTCCAAAGAGGTTCCTGATAAATATTTGGGGCTACTTAGATCTTGTGTAGCATAGAGCACTATAATAATAGGAATGATTTTTCTTATAATATTTCCTCCAACATAAATAATACAAAAATGTAAAAAAAAACAACAACACAGTATCATGAATGGGCTTTATTTCCTGGAAAGTGAAAATGTTTAGGAAGATAAAGTTGGAGGAAAAGTTGAGTGTTATATACTGTCAAGAGGAAAGAGACTAGAAAACAGACAACCTGGATTTAATATCTAGTTCTACTCATAATATATCCAACCCAACAGTCTTTATGAACTTGTATTAGAATAATTTTGTTACTTTTGATGAGAAAAGGTAAGACTGGCTCCAATATTTCACTAAGATATGTAATAGTCAAACAATTAGCACAACTTTCAGAATCAATATTTTTCTAAAGAAGAGGGCTTCCCTTGATGCTGACATGCAGATCGTATAGGAGACCAGTAAAAAAGCCTGGTGTACTTACCCTAATGAACAGATTCAGTTCAATAAACTCAAACATTTCCAAAGCTGCTGAGTTGGGTTCAAAGTCCTTTCTAAAATAGCTTGAAAAAGTCAGGATGAATTTGCTCAGAAACCTACTCTATTTTCCCCTAGGATCCTCTGATGTTGATAGAGTATTATGAAAATAGATTGAATTGTTTCTACTTCAATAGAAATGCCACTGGAGACTTCAAACTTTTGTTTTGTTTCTCATGATGCACAACTGAGAATATGTTAAAAGCATAGCCTAGAGGCACACATTTATAATCCCAGTACTTGGGAGGCTGAGACAGGAGAATGTTTCAAAATAGAAACAAATAAAATACAGCTGGGTATAGCTCAATGGTAGAATACCAATGGATTCATTTCCCAGTGTTATGGGTATTATAGCCATTACTGGAAGAGTTTAGAGGAGTTTCCAGGCTTGAGGAGGCTAAACCGAAAGTATCAAAAACAAAGGGCTTTTCCATTAAAAAGGACACAAAGATTATAAAAAAATCTTTAAAGTGCACAAAGCATTTTACTTTATACTTCATATTTCAAAATTAAAAGTGTACAACTTATTTTCTTAAATTACTTATTTCTTTTTTGCAATTAATCTCTTTATTTTTTCTAGTACTGGTTTGGAAGACATAAATTCCTTCAGCTTCTTTTTGTTGTGGAAGATTTTTATTTCTCTGTCTAATTTGAGAGATAGTTTGTTTTTTTGCTTAGAAAACTTTTGGCTGCATGTTTTTTTTTTTTTTTTTTTTTTTTTGAGAGTTTGGGTTATGTGACTCCAGGCCCTTTTGGCTTTCATGACTTGGTTTGAGAATTCTGGAGTGATTCTAGTTGGTTTGCCTCTCTCTGAATGTCACTTGGTCGTTTGTTCTTGTTTTTTTTTGTTTTTTGTTTTTTTTTTTAAGGTTCTCTTCTTGGCTTGTACATTGGTCAGTTATACTATTATGTGGCATGGTGAACCTTTTCTCTGATCTTGTCTAAAAAGAGTTCTATAAGTTCCCTGTATCTGTGTATTGACCTCTTGCTCTATGTTTAGAAAATATTCAAATATTAATTCTTTGAAAAGACTGTTGATCCCTTTGGTTTCACCTTCTATTTCCTCTTCTATGACAATTATTCTTAGGTTTCCACTGATGCAGAGCCTGAGTCTGTCTGAGCCTTTGCTATGTCCAACAGCAGACTCCACCTCCACCTTCACCAGGTTGAACTGCAATGTCTCAGACCCAGGGATTTTATCTTGGCTGCAAGAATCCCTGGGGGCACAAATGGATGTTCTCCTACAGGGATGATGTAAATAAAGATGACGTCTTTACTTACGGTGTTGTTGAGCACTGATCTGGATCTCTGGAGGGCATGGTGTGCTCAGCTGCCACCACTGCATGTTGTAGCCGATCTTTGTGCATGAGGAATGAATGGTGTATAATTTAGATGATTTGCAGCTACTTACTTTAAGTCCTTGGTTGTTTTCCTGTTTGTCTCTGGAGTCAGGTGCAGTGAGGGAAGATGGTTCTACCGTGGCACCCATGGCCAAGAGACTGATAGGTTTCTTTTCTGCTCTCTGATCACTTTTTTTCCCTTCTTCCTTTTACTTATATTATTTTTAATGTTATGGTGTTTTGTGACTTTTTTAGAATACTGTTTTTAAGGCAATGGAGATTAATTGTCAGCAGGAATGGTATGTGCTGCTTCTGTTAAGTCGCTATCTTCCTGGAAGTCCAACATTTTTTATAATTTGGCTTTATCTATCTTAAAATTATACTTATTTCCCATATATTAAGTACCAAACAGAAGAAAAATAACAATTATGTAAGTCAATATATTTAGTTAAGGCAAAGTTCTCATGAGATTACAAAGAGACAATTATGACAAAGTTTTTAGAGTCAAAGATTGGCCTTTAATGTGTACTGAGTCAAGGTATGTGATGTTTTGCAAGGGTGACTCCCTTGACTTTCACATAACTTCCTTTTGGTAACTTCCCACAGAGTTTTGGACTAACCACGGGGTGCTCAAAAATGCTGGGAGATCAGCCCCTTATATGCATTTTTTCAGATAAGCAAATCATGTTCCATCTGACCCAGGAACAGGGTATGTTTTCTAAAGGGGTAGGCAATGTCTTTGGTGCTTTTATGAATAAACACTCATCTTCTAAGGGGAAGCAGGTTTATATGGCCGGAAAAAAAGAAACCTTTACCCAAATCCCATAACTCCCAAACTTAAGCAAAGTTTACAAAACAAAACAATAACAGACAACAAAAAAGAATACTACATAAGGAGAAACAAACAAAAAGTGGGGGACCATTGAACTCCTACTCAGCTTTAGGGTTCAAAGACTCTTGCCAGGCCTCTAAGAACAGTGTCAGTTGCCACCCTTAATCTGCATGGTGTGAGGGCTCCCCCCTGTCACCCAAGAATGGGGAGCCATTCAAAAGGGCAGTTTGAGTTTATGTTCTGTTGGTCCATGAAACTGAAGGTCAGAGGTTTGTACATGAACATACATATGTACATATATACATTAAAAACCCATTTAAGAGAGGGTGCAAAAGAACATTTTAGCAAAATCACCAAAATCAATGTCTCTGACCTGTTGTCCTCCATGATACAAAGATATTGAGGTGAGCCCTCAGCTCAGGCACTCAGAATCTTCAGTTTCCATGGCTAACATGATGGAAAAGAATTTCAGCACATGCCAGTCAAAGACATGGGCAAAGACATTTGGGAAAGGGAAGGAAATACATATTCAAGACAGAATGTGGACCACTTTAAGATAAGGAAGGCATATTGGTAAATTTAGAGTTCTTTTTGTATAGGAGACTTTCATGAGGGGTGGGCTAGAGAAAGTATGTGAGGATGAGCTTAGTCTGGTAGTCCTGAGGAAGTTTATGGTAGTCTGGTGGTTAGCCTTAAGGCCCTCAGGTTGATTGGTTGATTAAGGTCCTCATTACCTGATTGACAGATATGCTAGAGTGTCCTAAGTTATAGGCTTATCAAAATATTGCATCTGTCTTATTATCAATGCATGGGGAAATTATAGTTTTTTTTAAGTTAACTCTAGGATCTATGGGTTTCCCAAGAATTTTGGAGTCAGGCTTGGAAAAGAGAACTGGTTTGTGTACTAAAAGAGCTCTAGGTTCTTATATTAAAGTTAAGTTTACTTTTCCTTCCTGTCTATCTCCTTTATACCTACTTATTCCTTCTATCTTACATCAAGATATTGCTTATGGACTCTTGGTTTATTAAAGATCTTAGAAACTTTAGGTTTTGTGGGCAGATAGGACTAGGATTAAAGGTGAGGGCCTTTGGGGATGTTTGCCTCAGGAAAAATAGACCCTCTTGGGAAAAGATAAGAATCAACAGTTAATTTTTAGATTTTGTTTTATATTTTTGACAGTTAAGAAAAAATTTATTGAAGTTTTAAAAATTGTGGTATAGAAATACATATCAACTGATTTAAGTCCAACATCAAAGAAAGAAATTATGGAACCACAATATTTCCCCCTTTATCACACTAGGATAGATTACTATTCAATCTAGTTCTTGTTTTTTTCTAGGCTGTGTTCCACACAATATGATCCCTTCTAAACAACTGATTTATATAACTGAAGACTCCAAAATCCCTTTTTCTCTGAGAAGCCCCAGACACTTATACATTTGTTAGATACTATATTCTTTTTTTTTTTTTTTTTTTTTTTGGTGGTACTGGGGTTCCTGGAAGCCCTTCTACCTCTGGGCTACACTTCCAGACCTATTTTTACATTTTTTTATTTGGAAACAGGGTCTCCTAAGCCAGCACGCGGCTGGCTTTGAACCTGCACGATCCTCCTGTCTCTGCCTCCCAAGCTATAAGCGCGCGCCACCACGCCCGGCTAGATACTATATTCTTTACCCATCAACCCACATGGGATGATTGTCAGCAAATCCTTCAGACCTTGTTTACTTTAGAAGAAAAGGAGAGATTCTGGCAGGGAGCCCAATAAACTGTTTTAGGTTATAATGAAGCACCTACTTTGGATCCCCAGCACCTAGAACATGTGATCACTTCTAGTGAGCCTAACTTGGACTACAGCTCAGATCCAGGTAAGGAGGAAATAGCCAGATACCACCAGGCTCTGCTTGGAGGAGTCAGACTGCCAATCAAAATCCCACTAACATGTCCAAGGTAGATGATGTGGTACAAAGGACAAGTGAGTCTCTTACTGCTTTTTTAGAGCAGCAAATGGAGGTTTATCAAATCTATATACCCCTAGACCTCAAGGCTCTCAAAATTGGTGCATTATAAATATGGCATTTGTTTCTCAGTCAATCCCTGATATTAAAAAACATCTTCAAAAGTTAAAAGAATTTGAGAGAAAAGTAATTTCAAAATTAGTTGAGATTCCCCAGATTAAAATATTTTATTATTTCAAAATAAAGATAATACAGAGGAAGAACAACAAGCTTTCATTAATCACAAATTGACTCTAGCCTCAGCCCTAGCACTAGCTCTTTCTAATTTCATAAGCCCTTCTTCCTATTTGTGGCAGAAAGGGAATAGCAAAAGGGATGCTAGCGCACACCCTGGGACCATGTAAATGACCAGTAGCCTTTCTATCAAAAAGACTAGACCCAGTGGCAGCCAGGTAGCCAAGCTGCCTGAGAGCCATTGCAGTAATATCTGTATTAGTGAAGGAGGCTGATAAATTAACCCTGGAACAGGACTCAATCAACCATGCTTCTCATGCTGTGGAAACCTTATTAAGGGGGCCATGCAAAAGATGGATGTCAAATCCCAGAATTACCCAGTTATAGGTACAGTTTCTAAATCAACCTCACCTTTATTTTGTTCATTCTAGGGCACTAAACCCTGCCATCCTCCTGCCGAATACTGAAGAATAGGCACTCTCTCATGACAGCCAGAAAATCCTGGATATCACCCATGGCACCAGAGATCTCACTGGCCAACCCTTGCCTATGCCAGATGAAACTGATTTCACAAATAGAAGCAGTTTCATTGAGCATGGAATCAGGTATGCATGGGCAGCAGTCATGACCCAGTCTGGGGTAAAATGGACTCAGGCACTTAAACATGGCACCTCTTCCCCAAAAGCTGAACTAATAGCTTTAGCCCAGACCCAAAGGTTGGAGAAATAAAAAGCTGTTAATATTTATAGTGACAGCTGCTATGCTTTTGCCTTGGCTCATGTTCATGGGGCAACATAACAAAAAAGGGAACCTTCAAAAGGACAACATATTAAAAAATGTGCCTGAAATTGTAGCGTTGCTCAAAGCAATATGACTTCCCTGAAAGGTAGCTTGAAAGGTAACCAAGCAGCAGACCACACTGCGAAGAAAGCAGCAAAAGGAGAAGTGATCCCCATAGAGTTTCTGGAGATTCTCACCTCTCTCACAGAGCTGCCTGACAGCCCTGATTAAGCCCCTTTAAACTTAAGATCCACTGAGTCCTTAATTACCCACCAATTAGGTTGGAAACTTCTCCTGGACAACAGAATTCCGATACCTTCAGCCTTGAGCCAAATATGGATAAAACAAGGCCATCAAAATACACATTTGGGGGGAGACAAAACTCTACCAGCTTCTGACCAGAGTATACCACATTCCAAGACTAAAATATCTCATCCATCAAGTAGTCACTTGCTGCATTGCCTGTCAAAAATCAAGTAGTGGAGCCTCTTATACCTGCAGAAATGTTCAAGCCAGAGGAACAAGTCCTAGAGAATTTCTGGGAAATTGAATTTAGTGAGGTAAATCGTGGGCAAGATGGGTATAAGTATCTCTTGGTTATGGTGGACACCTTTTTGGGATGGACTGAAGCTCTACCAACTTGAACTAAAATGTCTCAAACTATGGCTAAAAATTATTTTAAGAAATTAAAATAAGAGCATATGCCTTTCCCCCTAGTTATATAGTCAGTTAAGGTTATGATGTTAATTACTTTTCAAAGTTTTCTTTGTGGCAGAAAGGAAAAAAAATGTGTTTTCAGACACCAATAATGTTTATCTAATGTCTTGATTTTTCTGGTGGTAATCTATAATTTAATTATTAAATTAAAATGAGTAAATGCATGCCAGGCGTGGTGGAGCACGCTTGTAATCCCAGCGCTTGGGAGGCAGAGACAGGAGGATCGCACAGGTTCGAAGCCAGCCGCACGCTGGCTTAGGAGACCCTGTTTCTAAATAAAAATGTAAAAATAGGTCTGGGAGTGTAGCCTGGAGGTAGAAGGGTTTCCAGGAACCCCAGTACCACCAAAAAAAAAAAAAAAAAATAGTAAATGCAAGATGCAATTAATGCTTTGAAATGTTTGAGGCTTTTTAAAATCTAAGATAACATTTTATTCAATCAAATGGACTTCTAAATTGTATATGTAAAAAACTATTGTGAAATAGATTTGTTTGGGGTCTTTACTAAAAGACAACAAAGATTGCAAAAAACAGGGTTCAGGTCAATGTATAATTTTGTATACATTGCTTTGATGAAAACAACTATGTGTTCTTTTACCTGATCATCCTAATAATTTTAAAAATAATAAAATCAGTGTGGCCATTTTGGCCACACTAACAAATAATTGTCATACTACTAGAGCCCAGTAGGATAAAATTTAAAAAACTGATTTAAAAAAGCCTAATAAAGGATTTGAAAAAGTTGCAGTTAAACCATGGAGTCCTTCTGTAATATGTAAATAACTTGCCTTTAGCCAGCCCATATTATAGACACTGAATAAGAAAAGGTTTTATATATATATATTTATGTAATAAGGCAGGTTAAAACTAAAAGAAAATTTAATCAGTTTTCTAAAAGTTATATTTAATGCATTTCTTTTATGTTAAAACAATTGAGTTTTCCTAAGTTGAGATGCTCATTGTAAAGTTCTACAGAATTAGCCTTAAAAAAATAGAGACTTTATATTTTATCAAGATTATCTCTTGTGTTTACTTTTTTAAGACTTAAACTACTTAACAGTTTAAGTATCTGTGCATTTTACTACCTGTTAAAATGTATAATTTTATAACTTAGACTAAACAAACAACTATTATTCTGGATTGCTATAGTATATTTGATATCCTATATTTCCAGGATTAAATTCACCTTTTTATCCATCCAGGATACTCCTCTGCAAATAAGTAAACTACTGCATTTCAATTACAGAGTTAGCATAAAGGCTTTGGGTATTTTCTCTATCTCTTTTAATGAACTTCTTATACTAAGATTATTTTGCTTTTCAAGGGTACTTGGAAATTTGTTATTTTAATCAGTCCTAGCTGAAATGTAAACATCTGAGAAAAACTGTATGTCTTTAAAGTCCAGGCCACTGTAAGGCTTAAACAGATTATTTTAACATGTTTCTTGTTTTGTTATAAAATATAGTTATGACCTATCTCTATTTTCATTGAGGGAAAAACAATTTATTTCAATATAGTTTTTTTAAAGGATTGTTTCAAAATGTAAATTGAAGGAAGAAAATAAGGCAGAAAGAAACCAGTAAGTAGGAATGAGAGAGAGATGTGATCTATGAGTACTGTTCAAAACTTTAAAAATAAAAGAACCTATATAGGCCAAGTTAAAAACATCATGTGTGGCTTACAGATGACTCTACCCAATATATAAAAACAAACAACAAAGAGAGTAGTCACAGACTTAGAAATCATATGCTGTGCTTCACACTTTGCACCACCAGGATTTTTCACAATGTTATATGGTCTGTTGCAAAGATATTGACTATCAGGTTTCCAGTTTGAAATGCCAACAGGTGGATGGTCCATGGTAAAGAGTTATGGAACAGAAAGGTATTGACAAGGTATTTGGGATATTCTATGATGTACACCTATGTCCATTTTCTACTTTTCAGTAGATGCCCACTGCAGCTGCCCAATAAGCACACCAAGAATGTGAACACAAGAAAAACTACTTGTGGATTATGTTCCAGGGGCCATGACCTTCAGTGATACTAACTTGTAACCTAACCACTATGAAGATACAGATGATGATGAAAATGGAATCATACACATGAAACCTCATTTGTAGGTTTGGTCCAGTTAGTTGGTAAAGAGTTATGGAATAGAAAGGTATTGACAAGGTATGATGTAAGACTGTATGATGTAAGACTATGTCCATTTTTTACTCTTCATTAGATGCCCACCTGCCATCAAGTTACAAATGATGATGAAAATGGAATCACACAGTTGCAAACTCATCTTTTATGTTTCCCTAGATCACCCACCTACAATGAGACCTTAACTGCTGCAGCCCTACTCTGCTCTCTCTATCCACAGAAAGTAGTTCTATTTAAGAAGTTATCAAATGTAGTAGTTCTATAAGATTTGTATGTATTTATTCATTTATTTTTTCATTCATTTATTTGTACTAGGAATTGAACCCAGAGACATTCTACCTTCAAAATACACCCAGCCCTACTTTTATTTTTATATTTTGAAACAGGGTCTTACTAGTTTGATGAGAGTTGCACTATTGGCCCAGACTGTCCTTAGACTTGCTAGCCTCCTATCTCAGCTTACTAAGATTATAGACATGTACAACCACAATCAGATAATAGTTGTTAATGATAACTCTGGCTGAGCGTGGTGGCACACACTTGTAATCCCAGCATTCGGGTGGCTTGAAAAAGGAGGATTGCGGTTCAAGGATAGCCTCAGATATTTCTTAGTTAGGCACTTTGCAACTCAGTTGGACCCTGTTTCAAAATAAAGAATAAAAAATAGTGCTGGGAGTGTAGCTCAGAGGTAGATTCCATACCCAATACCACACACACACACACACACACACACACACACACACACACACACGGAACTGATCTCTTATATCTACAAATAAAGCCATCTACTACTAATCACAGTAGTAGATGGCTTCCTACAAACTACTACAGTAATTATCAAGAACTTGGTGTGGTCACACACTGGGCAAGTTGTAATATATCTCAGATTAACACTAGATCTCATCAAAAGGACCCAAGAAGAACTTGTAAAGATCAAGGATCCATAAGGATTAGTGGGAGGCAGTTTCACTATCAGCTGTGCCATGACTGGAAAAATCCTCTGTGAACTAGGAGTCTCTTGTCTTCTGCCAGCATCTCTGAAACTATGGCAGGTTTATGAGTTAGTTTGCATATAGGGTAAAATGCTAGACCCTTCTCAGGTTTTGATCATCAAACCTTTGGGGTCAGGATCTACGGTAAGATTGAATGACCTCCTCACCATGCCTAGCTCGTTCGGTAATAAAATAAGCATCTAAAGCTGTAAGGATAAAGTAGGACTTGAAGTGAGCAAAGCAATATAGTGAAAAAATATTTGTTATTTATTATATAGTAAAACTATGTATGACCAACTTTTTTGAGGTGCTCAGGGACAGCTACATCCTAAATAAACCAAAAAATGTATGTAAAATTTTTAATAACTACAGATTTACCACATAGGTTGCATATAACACTTAGAACTCAAACCAAGCTTTCTAGGTTTCACCCCTTGCTGAAGTAGAAGTCAACCTTAGGTACAGCACCTACCTCCTGGGGCACAAGATTGTGTTTCACACTTCCTTATACTTAGGATCTTCACAGACCTAAAAAACTATTTCCTGGTAGACTCTACTGGTCAAGATCTTTTCATGGAATACTGCTGAAGAAAGTTAGCTTTTGGGAAAATGAAACTTTAAGAGGGATAGAGCTAGAGCCTTTCATTAATGAAACATTTACAATTTGAAGAAAAACGACCTTTACTGCCTCAAATCTGTCCCATAGACCAAGCTAACAGGTCAGCATTTGCCAAACACCTAATCTTGCCTTCATATTTGATTAATTCATATGTCCCATCAGAATTGACAATATAGGCATTGCAAATATACTTATATCCTAGAGATTTGGGTTTCATTTAACTTTTTTCTGATTCTTAATGTTTGTCTGCATGAAGGCTGGGCTGCTGTTAATGCTGGAAAAGAACACTTCATACACATGTATCACCTAACCAAAGTGAAGCCTGGTATCAGATGTTCCATGCCAACACTTACCAGATTTGGGATATGTGATTGAGAAAACATCATCATCTCTAATTTCAAAATCTTCTATATTTTCTACTCTATCAATATTTACAAAAGAACGTTCAAAATTACAGCCTTTAAGGTTAAGTATGTGTGCATCAATATTGTCCATACTTTTTACCTACAAGTAAAAACAAAATTATATTTAAGTTCTTACTATTTTAAAGACATGACTAATATTTATTGAGTTATCAATATCTGCCAAATATTTCAATGTCTTGTGTATACCAGACCACTTACCATATCACATACATTAAATAAAGTTTTTGATAATATTAGATCTTAAATAGTCAGTAGCAAGAAAAGGGAGAGGTACTGAGCTTGCTTTGTCAATTTATCTATATATCTCAAATGTAAAGTTATAAAAATAAAGGTCTCAGAGCAAGACATGGTGGCACATGCTTGTGACCACAAGACTTGGGAGTCTGAGACAAGAGGATCAGGGTTCATGGCCAGCCTCAGCTATGTAGTGAGAACCTCTGCAACTAAGTGAGACCCTGTTTCAAAGTAAAGAATAAAAAAGTAAACTGGGGGTTGGCACAGAGGTAGCATGCCCCTGGGCTCAATCCCCAGCACCACAAAAAAAACAGTCTCAGGAAGAAGACAGAGGTTCCCACAAAAGAGTAGAAAATGACTTTCTAGCCATGTCTGGTGGCACATGCCTCTAAGCTCAATACCTGGGAGGCTGAGATAGGAGGATCACAGGTTCCCAGCTGCCCAGCCTCAGAAACTTAGTGAGACCCTTTGCAACCTAAAAATTGTCTTTCAAAGTAAAAAATAAAATAGGGCCGGGGTTGTACTTTATCATGCCTCTGTGTTTAATTCCTAGTACCACAAGAAATGAATATATATGCATATATATGAAATGAGCTGAAGGGCTTCAAACTGGAAGAAGTAACAAAGAAATGGAAATGCTAATACCCTAATGTCATCAGTACCCATTTTATGCATGTGTGGAACTATCATATGTAGAATCATTGTAAGTTACTAATAGTACCAAAAGGATCTCACATGCCATTCAAGAACCACAGAGAAGGAGCTGGAGAATTAACCTGATTCACCATTTTCATGCAATCAGAACAACCACAACACTTCAAGTGAGAAAGGACTAAGGGTCCTTGATTCCATCCTCAGTACTCTAATGTTAAACACAGACTAAGGCAAACCAGAAATTGGACAAACTCGCTAGCATACTTAGTCTTAGTCAACCACTAAGCCAAGCATGGGAGGGAGTGATGGGAAGGAGTGGGGTGGGGACTAGGTGGGGGCTGGCTGGGTGATGTGTGCATTTATGTCTAAACAAGTTTTTTACCCCATTATGATGTGTAAATACAATGCACCAATAAAAATATAGAAAAGTAAAAAAGGATATACCAAATGGTTTTAAGATAAATAATTTTACTGTTAGTATTTATTTTTGACAATCATTTCAGGTTTGAAAACAAGATTATTTATTTTTACAGGTAGCATTTGGATTCAGCAGATACTATGCTTGATTTATTTTGAAAGACATCGAAACAGAACTGAAAACATCAGAGCAATTAATAGAGTCCGGTTCCTTGAATATAGTGATCACAATGTAAACTTTTCAGAAATGCCTTCTCCTCGCCTCATTTCTTCCCACATCCCATATTATTTAGCACCAAAAGGTCTGAAGAAGAAAAAGGCTAAAGTATGTCATAGAACTTAATCAATTTTTGCACAGACAAAATATCTGCTTTAATATTGTTCCCCATCCCCATGCATCTGCATTCTTTTATTTTTATTTTATTTATTTATTTATTTATTTATTTATTTATTTATTTATTTT
Source organism: Muscardinus avellanarius (assembly GCF_963383645.1). Classification (NCBI taxonomy): domain Eukaryota; kingdom Metazoa; phylum Chordata; class Mammalia; order Rodentia; family Gliridae; genus Muscardinus; species Muscardinus avellanarius. The sequence continues at coordinate 70,367,053 of NC_137794.1, read as the reverse complement.
TTGGTGGTATTGGGGGTGGAACCCAGAGGCTTTCTACCTCCGGGCTATACTCCTAGACCTATTTTATATTTTATTTGGAAACAGGGTCTCACTAAGTTGCTGAGAGCCTAAGTAGCTGAGGCTGGCTTCGAACCTGTGAGATCCTCCTGTCTCAGCCTCCCAAGTGCGGGGATTACAAGCGTGCGCCACCACGCCTGGCTCATCTGCATTCTTTTAAATCTTAAGATTCTTAGATATTTAGGATATTGTCTTACACATTAAAAATATATAAAGTTATAAAGTTATGCATTTATTAAATTATTGCACATAGAATTTGCACTGTAATTATATAGCATATGGCCAAATTTCTTGTACATCAGCACATAAATGTTCATTCCACTTATGGTGCAAGGGATTTTATTGTATTGGCTATGAGATATTTAATACATATTTTATGGTTGGATAGATTATACATATCACATTTTTATAAAAATTTCTATAAAATTTGTATTTTCTTACTCTGGTGCCATGTTTCACAAAATATTCAGATTAAAATTTCCTACTAGTTTAAGTGTTAGCAGTCATCACCTACCTGCATTCTACAATATATCAAGCTTATACTTTATCAAATAGAATATAAGATTGCTTCTTACTTCACTTGATTATTAGCAATGAGAATTATCAAACTGCTAATATGCTAGGTAAAAATATATTTCATTCTTGAATAAGTTACACTTTTTACTTAAATGAACCTTTTTTGTGGTATTGGAAATTGAACCCAGATGCATTCTACCTCTGAGCTACACCCTCAGCCCTCTTTTCTTTTTGATGCAGAGTCTCACTAAGTTGCACTAAGTAGTTGGGCTGGCTGTCCTCCTATCTCAGTACTAGGATTACAAGAGTACTCTGCCACACCTGGCTGAGACTGTTATGTTTTTATGGGCCTTCATATATTCTTTCTATTCTTTGCCAGTTTTGTTTTAGTTTGTCTTATTTACTGGTTGATGGAAGCCTTTACATGGTATATAAGTTTCTCTAATTTATAGCTCACTTTAAAAATTGTTGAAAGGTTTTCATCTTATGTAACCAATCTGTGAGTCATTAATAACAGGGTCTGGTACTTTTCAAAGAAATCACATTCTATGCAGCATTTATGCAAATATTTGAAAGATTTTTCCTAATTAGTTTCATTTGAATTTTGCACTCATGATAATAAAGTGTGTCTCATACTGTGTGTGATATGAGATATGAATATTGCAACTTGTCCAAGGGGTTTACCAGTTGTCCCAAAATACTTTCTTAAGGGTCTCACTTCAGGAATCCCCACCTTTTGGAAGCCTGTGTATCGACATACTAAATTTTTATAGTCTTGCTCTTCCCAATCTGTATTCTTTATTCCAAAAATGAATACATTATGTTGAATACGTGGTAGTGCTTGATTTTTTTGCATCACAATTGATAAGATAAATTTTCCCATCAACCTTTACAAAAATATTTTAATACCACAATGATTTTAAATGTTTATTGTAATTTAATAAATTATAGATTGATTGGGACAATTGGCACAGAGATATTCCAACATTCCTCCAGCTTCATCCTATGGTTCTTGTCAATCAGGTCCATTTTTCTGTCTTCCTTATGTGCTTCACAATGTTCTCAAAACATTTTTGGCTCCTTTTCTTTAGACTGTAAGATGTTTAACATACTACAACATAGTTTTTTTTTTTCTATGACCTTATCAATTTACTCCAATTCTGTGAAGTATTTTCCATTCATCCTGTAATGATGAAAATTTTCATATTCTCTCCTTTTCAGATTTCTGGGACATAAGTAGTTTTCTATTTTACTGAGTTTGTATCCTGTGAAGAACTAGCTTCTTTTTTTTGAAGCATAACGTTTCCTGCTTTGTTGATTTGTGCTTTTACTTTAATTATTTTATGTGTTAGTTTGCATTTCTTGCTTTTTTTGCTGTTGTTGTTGTACTGGGGATGGAACCCAGGGGCATTCTACCTCCAAGCTACACCCACAGCTCTATTTTTTGTTGTTTTTATTTTGAATCAGGTCTCACTGAGTTTCAAAGGGCCTCACCAAGTAGCTGATGCTGTCCTCGAACCATGATACACCTGTATCAGCCTCTCAAATGCTGGGATTACAAATGTGCCCCAAAATGCCCACCTGCATTTCTATCTTAAGTGCTTAGCATATCTGCTTTCATTTTTTATCTTTAAAATACTGTTTAAGATGGTGAATATCATCATTTTTAGTATAGAATATGATTAGCATTATAAATTATTAATTATAGTATTCCTATTTAGTCTTATGCCTATAGACAAATATCACAGTGTACAAGTGTTCCTGTTCTAGCATCACAAATTATACATTGTCCTATTAAATGGTGTGGCCTTCCATTTTATTTAATTTTATATTGTCCCTTATTCTATCTTTTGTTGGGACTTTGCCATGTGCTCTTGTTTGTTCTTGATCGTCAGTGCTATTTTTACTGCTGCATAATGCACAAATAATTTAAGTAATTCTATCAAATATCTACTTTTGTTTCACTGAGGAATTAGTTTATTACAAGACTTTGCTATTAATATATGCTACTATGAACTAAACTGAATATGTTTGCTGTTTGCATATGCATGATGTTTCCTAGGATATGCATACAAGAATGTAACTGCCAAGCACAAAAACAGAATATTCAACTTGATGGGGTGTTGTTATATTTTTTTTAAGAAAGCAAGTATATCCACACATGTTACCACTAGCAATAGATATGATTTTATTTTTCCCCTAGTAATCTTATATATCAGACTAGTAAATTTTTGTCAAAGTGGTAGTTATAAAATGGCATCCCAAAGGAAACTTAATTTGCATGTCCACAATCAATAATGAGATTAAAAACATATTGATAACGTTATTGGTTACAATCATTTTTTATTCTGCAGAAGGACTATGTCTTTCTCCCAAATTTTTAATTAATTTACTTGAAACAGCCTCTGGATTCTAATCCATTTTTACTTATATGTGTGGTTTCTCTCATATTTTATGGCTTTTTAAAATTTTATGAAGCACTGTAAATAATAGCATTTTAAACTTTAAGACATTGGAACTGTGTTTTTGTTTTAGATATTTACATTTTGTTTAAAATATCATTCATTGTTTCAAGATTGGAAATGTGAATTTTATGTCAAAGATTTTTGTACATATTTAAATACTTAATCCATTTGTAAATTATTTTTCTGTGTGATATAAGACACATTTTCTTTTGATTCTTTTTATATGGATAACTATTTCAACATCATAAGTAGTTCTTCCTTTTTCACTTCTCTCCAATACTACCTTGGAGATACATTAAACATCACATAATATTCATGAAAGCTCAATTAATACAGACACTATAAATTACATTGCAATGTTTATAAATAATACAAATAATCAATTTAACTTTTTAGAAATTTGTACTACATTATGTCACACATCTGAAAGGTCATGTAAGTAAAATATTTTCAAAAACATTGAAATAGCAAAAAATTGTTAACCACCTAAATTTTGTTGACTAGTAGACTGGATGAAAATAATTATGATTCATTAAAAAAGAAATCATTATGTATCTGTTAAAAACCTTTATGATTAACCAAGAATTAACATATTTCATAATTCTTCCTTCAGATTCTTTATATCTACAGAAATCCTAAAGATGTTATGGTCTCTCATTTTCATTTTTCAAATTGGCTGTATAGATTAAAGAATACAGAAAACATACAGCATTTCATGGAAAAGTTTCTAGATGGAGAAGGTAACTATGAATTTATTTATCAAGAAACTTAGGGAATGCATTTAGAGAGACAGAGACTGGCAATATTGGACAATATATGCACATGTGTTACTGTTGTACACCAACTCAAGTCTGCCACCCAGAGGCATTATTGTCCTTGTCAGGACCAGTGTGCAAAAGGCAAATAGTTTAAAAAATATTGTGATCAGACCATAGGTTACAAATTTGCTAGTAATTAAAAGGAGCTAGAGATGAAGGTAGTCTCAAAATTTCTAGAATGGCTAATGTTGAGGGGAGTTCCTGTGCTCTACCATGGACCTGAGGGGGTCTTAACAGGGCAGCTGTGGATTTGTTGACTCTACTTTTGAGGAACACTGAGTGATACAAGATTCTAGAGTGTGCGATCAGGACCTCACTCATTTAGAGGACTGCATTCACATTCTCTCTCATTGTAGAGAGCTAAGCCTGCTCTCCAGAGATCTTAGAGAATCAGAAGATAAACAGAGACACATGTTTTTGGGTGGAGAAAATAGAAAATGAAGATACTTGCTTTAAGTATATCTTTAAATAAAGGCCCTTGGGCTTCTTATCTCTTTATTCCTCCTTTCTTACATGCATTGAGTAGCTTGCATAGGCGGGTTTCTATGAAAATCATGCAAATGTTTTCCAAAGCTCTAGCCATTCTAAAACACCAATGTAGATATACAATGATGGGAGCTTTGTTTTATCCTGAAGAGTTTAAACCAGAAAAGATAGAGTATATTCTGCCATTGAACCAATGTGATACCTTTATCCCATTATTTACAATTTTTTCACAGTTTGGGGAAGCTATTGGTTCAATCACATAAGAGGCTGGTATGAACACAAAGATGACTTCAACATTCTGTTCATGAGTTATGAAGATCTAAAGAAGGTAAGACAGAAAGACTACTTTAAAATTTTTGGAGCCCGGTGTCATGGCGCATGCTTGTAATCCCAGCATTCAGGAGGCTGCGACCTGGAGGATCGCGGTTCAAGGACAGCCTCAGCTACTTAGCGAGGCCCTCTGCAACTCAGTGAGACCCAGTTTCAGAATAAAGAATAAAAAATAGGGCAGGGGTTGTAGCTCGGAGGTCAAATGCCCCTGGGTTCCATCCCCAGACCCGCAAAAAAAGAAAATAAAAATAAATAAATAAAATTTTGGGGAGGCTGAGACAGGAGGATTGTGGTTTCAGAACAGCCTCAGCTACTTAATGAGGCCCTTTGAAACGAATTGTGATCCTGTTTCAAAATAAAGAATAAACAAAGTAGAGCTAGGGGGTGTAGCTCGGTGGTAGAATGCCTGTGGGTTCTATCCCCAGTAATGCCACACAAAACAAATTTTTTTTGTTTAAAATCTCTCTCCTTTTGGTTTCAGAAAAACACATAGTCCTCTTCATAATTCTATTGTATGTGTTGGGTGATGCTTGAATTCTCCATCCTTCCCATGTTTACTGGTCTTCCTAAGTGCTCTTTTCTCATTTTTTTTGGTGATTTGTTATTGCATCACCATCTATAGCAATAAAGCTAACCTCAAATATCTAGAGCACCACTCTCATTAGTTTGTTATGAAAAGTTTTTTTATCAAATGATTCTTTACTTCTCAATGTAGTAAAAACCTCTTTAAGAGTTTAACAAAAAATAGCAGTGGAATGGAATTAATACTTTTAGAATATTATTCCTACTTATGGTTTATAATTGAAAATAGTAAACATATGCAGACCAGATGTATTTGAGAACTGTGTGCTCATCTACGGAATATCAACTGTGCTTTGGATTGAAGTGGTGTCACTTTGTTTTTTGTTGGTTTTTTTTATTTTTTTATTTTGGTGGTACTGGAGTTTCTGGAAGCCCTTTCACCTCTGGGCAACACTCCCAGACCTATCTTATATTATTTTTTTTTATTTAGAAAAAGGGTCTCTTAAACCAGCACGGCTGGCTTCGAACCTGCGCGATCCTCCTGTCTCTGCCTCCCAAGCGCGGGGATTACAAGCGTGCGCCACCACGCCCGGCGAAGTCACTTTGAAAGAAGAGAATATAGAGTTGTAAGACACAGCATACAAAAGGAATGTGATTATATGGAAAATATATTTAAAAAGAGAGAGTTGTCAAGGAATCTTCCCATATTTCTAGATGGTGTATTTATAGAGACAGTGGTTAAGGTATTGAGGGAATCCTGAAACAATTTAGAGAGTTCAATTATGACGTTACTTTTGAAATATGAAATTTAAAGTGAGTTAGAAATGTTTAAATAAATAACCTGAGAAATAAACTCAAAATAGAAATGTGAAGTTCAAAAAAGAGTTTTGGCTGAAGATATTAATGACAGTATAGTACCAATGTACCCAGCTTCTCTCTTCTTAATTTGATTACTCATTGTATTTTATATGAGAGAAATTATACAGCATTTGTCATTTTTTTGTGATACTAGGGATGAAATTCAGGTGCATTTTACCTCCGAGCAACACCCTCAGTCCTATGTTTTATTCTTTATTTTGAAACAGGATCTCACTGAGTTGCAAAGGTTCTCACTAAGTAGCTGAGCCTGTCTACAAACTGCAATTCTCCTGTCTCAGCCTTCCAAATTATGGGATTACAAGTGTGTGTCATCATTCCTGGCTCAGCATTTATTTATTTATTTATTTATTTATTTATTTATTTATTTATTTATTTATTTGGTGGTACTGGGGTTCCTGGAAACCCTTCTACTTCCGGGCTACACTCCCAGACCTATTTTTATACTTTTTAAAATTTGGAAACAGGTCTCTTAAGCCCACGTGGCTGGCTTTGAACCTGTGCGATCCTTCTGTCTCTGCCTCCCAAGCACAGGGATTACAAGTGTGCGCCACCACGCCTGGCATGATTTATCATTTTTGACTGGCTTATTTAACTTACCATAGTGTCTTTGAGGTTCATCTGCATGGTACCATGTGCCAGGGGTTTCTTCTTTTAAGAAAGTAATCTATCTATCTATCTATCTATCTATCTATCTATCTATCTATCTATCATCTATCTATGCATGCCAGACTTTATTACATTAATTCATCATAATATATATTACTACTTCATGTAAAATCTTAAAGTGTGAAAACTCCAAATTAATTTTTCCACTTCAAGATTGGCTATTTAGCATCTCTTAATATTTAATATGAATTTCATGACAGATTTTTTTATTTTGCAAAAAAATGGATTTTGATAGAAATTGCATTAAAATATTTTTTGCAAAAAAATTGATACTCTAAAATTATTTTTTGCAAGAAATTGTATTAAAATTATTTTTGCAAAAATAATGTCATTATTTTGCAAAAATAATGTCATTGGGATTTTGATAGAAATTGCATTAAATCTATGAATCATCTTTTGTTGCATCTTAAAATCACTGTCTTCCAATTGATGAATATGGAATATTGTTTTATTTATTTATTTCCTTTTTTATAATCTTTTGCATGGGTCAGTAGATAAGTCTCTGATTTTTTTTTGTGTGTGTGTGTGTGTGTGTGTGTGTGTGGTACTAGAGATGGAACTCAGGAGCATTTTAACTATGAGTGACACCCCAGCCCTATTTTTTATTCTTTATTTTGAAACAAGGTCTCACTAAGTTACTGAGAGCCTCATTAAGTAACTGAGACTGAATTCAAACCTGCGCGATCCTCCTGTCTCAGCCTCCCAAGTACTGGGATTACAAGTGAGTGCCACCACGCTCGGCTTTTTGACATCTTTTATTGATCTAATTCCTATGGTTTTTAAATTTTGGTGCAATTGTCAATGTATTTAATTTTAATTTTCTTCTAGGTTTGTTTTCTGTTGGAATGTAGACATTCAACTTATTTTTTGTTTGCTGATTTATAATTTAAAAATTAAACTTTTAAAAACTATTTTTAAGAACTAATTTTTTGGGGGGTGCATACTGAAGATGAAACTCAGCGGCTTTCCACCTCCAAGTATACCCTCAGCCACATCCTTTTTATTCTTTATTTTATGTATTTATTTATGTATTTATTTATTTACTCATGTTTGCATTATTGGAGATGGAACCCAGGGGCATTCTACCTATGAGCTATACCACCAGCCCTATTTTTATTCTTTATTTTGAAACAGGGTCTCAAAATAAAAGAGTTGTAGGGACCTTAATAAGTAGCTGAGGCTGTCCTTGAACCACGATCCTTGTGTCTCAGCCTCCCAAATGCTGAAACCACAGCATGTGCCATCATACCTAGTGTTTTTTGTTCTTTGGTTAGGAGTGCTGCATATATGTTATGCTGTCTTCTGAAAGATAATTTTATTTCACTGTTTTTTATTTGGATAACTTTTTTTCTTTTTACTTCTAAACTTCTCTGTCTAGTATTTCCAGGATTATAGTAAATAGAAGTAGTAAAATTGAATTGGGCTTTTCGCAGATCTCGTATAAAAACTTTCCAGTTCTCTCAGTTTAGTATGATATTAGCTGTACATATTGCACACATGACCTTTCTCATTGGATTTCTCATGTTGAGATAGTTTACTTCTATGGCATATTCGTGGAGAATTTTTAACAAAAAAAAGATATTTCCCATTTTAAAATGTTTTCCTACATAAATTGAGATAGTCATGCCTTTTTTCTTCATTATTCTGAAGTGATACAATGCATTGATTAATTTTTATATGTTGAATATTCTTTCCATCCCAGGGCTAAGTCCTCCTTGATCAGGTTGTGTGTTTAGCTGTAACTCATGCATCCTTCATAAGCTGAATAATTTCTCATACCCATGACTCTTCCAGGACCTCAGAAGCTCAGTGCTTAAAATCAGCAGCTTTCTTGAGAAAGAACTGAGTGAGGAAGACGTGGATTCTGTTGTGAGACAGGCTACATTTCAGAACATGAAGTCAGACCCACTAGCAGATTATGATGATTTTATTAAAAATAAATTTGGAGCAAGAAAGGATGAAGGAACTTACCTGCACAAAGGTGATGGATGCTCAGTAGTTTACTGTAGCAAAAACATGGAGGGTCCCCTTGACCCTAAGAGAAATAATCAGGGCTTCCAGTTTGTCTCTGCAACTGATAATGGCATTTGAATATGGAGAGTATCAAACACCCTTACAGAAAATAGGCCTGATGAGGTTCTTGGGAAACTGATGGTTTTTTGGTTTTCTTTTAATTTAATTCATAAAACTCTGCCTTTTTTAATTTAATTCATAAAACTCTGCTCTTTAAAATTTATTAGTAGTATTGTCTGAAAGCTATGGAAATGTTAGACCAGGAGAATTCTAATCCCGGGTTTTTTTTTTCATTTCTTCTATTCTATTTTAGGAAGTAAACTTAAAATATTTTGTTGAGCAGAAATAAGTTTGCATTATTGTTTCCTCATTTGTCAGCTTGCTTCATCACAAAAATTAGAGTGATATCTTATTAACCTTATTTCCTATGACCTCAGTTACTTAAAAGACTAATTGCAATCTCAATATGCTCTAAGAGTTGTTAAGAATAGATATATATTTTGATATGAGCATTGATTTTATGAATAATCATATAAACATCTAGAAATTGCACTAGATATTTATTTTTTAATTCTTCTTTTTATTTTTTTGCCATTTTTTTTTTGTGTGTGTATGTGGTACTGGGGATTGGACCCAGGGACATCCTACCTCCAAGCTGCACCCCCAGGAATTTTTATTTTTTGTTTTGAAACAAATTCTAGATAGGTTTATGAAAGTCTCAGTAAGTTGCTGAGGCTGGTCTCTAAACTATGATCCTCCTGTATCAGCTCACTCTTCATTCCTCAGCTTCAGCAGACACATGAGCAATCTTATTCACATAATAGCTGCTATCCATTCAAAATATAAACAGTAATGTTTATACAAGCATAACTGATGGCTGAAGATGATTGGTTTCCAACTTTTATTATGTAAAACTAAAACAATGGCAGATCTGGCCCCCTATGTGACCCTGACTTCACTATGTAAAACATTTTTAGGTATCATGTTCTTAAAATTGAGGAAAATGCATTTTTTTTTTGGTGGTATTGGGGTTCCTGGAAAACCTTCTACTTCCGGGCTACACTCCAAAACACGTATGTTTTATATTTTTAATTTGGAAACAGGGTCTCTTAAGCCAGCAAGGCTGGCTTCGAACCTGCATGATCCTCCTGTCTCTGCCTCCCAAGCATGGGGATTACAAGTGTGTGCCACCATGCCTGGCAGGAAAATGCATTTTTAAAAGTAAAGAAATACTTTATAATAGGGTTAAGAATCATTTTACATTTTTATTATGGTTTACTTAGTATAATGCCTCAAATATAGTAAAATATATTAATTCTAATATGTTTATGTCTTTGAGGATTTTTTCTTCCTAAAGAATGGTCATGATTGGACAGTGAAAGTTTAACACATGGGGAAAAGAAATGTAGATCAGTTTCCTGTATTACTGTGTTCTTAAGGTTCTTTCTTATCTCATTCCTCTATGAGAAAAGGTGAGCTATCCAACCCAATAGAGAACTAACATATTTTCTGTTTGTTTAGGAAATAAATTAATATTAAGTCCCAAGTTTTCAATTCTGAAAGAATAATAAATATTCATATATTATTTCGAGCTACAATTGTGATGGATTTGTTACTTATTTCAAGCTTATATAGGCTCCACATCTGGGGCAATGGGACTAAATGGATTAATATGGATTGGGGTAACCTTCACCCCGTGAGTGTTTGTCATTACCCAGGGCCCATTCTTGTGCTTATCCCACTAGGTACCATTGGAAACTGGAAGCATCATTTGACTGTGGAGCAGAAAGAAAGATTTGACAAAATATTTCAGAAGAACATGAGAGACTTTCCCTTGAAGTTCATTTGGGATATACATGAGGACTAGAATTTTTATCACAGTGTAAAAATAATCATAAAATCGAATCAGAGGATAAAATTGAATATACATATTAATTTGTCTGTTATTAATTATAAAACTTGTTAATTAAAAATTGAGTAAGCCCTTTTTATATTAATTGCTAGGAATGGGATGAATGTTTTGAGATTTAAAATTTAAATTGCATTAGAAGATAGGCAGCTTTGGTACCCTGAATGAAAATGAAAAAATACAGAACATAAAAGGTGAGTCATAAATGTCTTCAAAATGTATTTTGTACTGTCCATTTATCTCTATTTTCAATTAAATTTAGGATCAATAAATATTAAAGTCACATTTTCTTGTAATCAAATTTTAATTTTGATTTCAAATAAATATGAATAAATGTGATATTAAGTGGAATAAATGAAGAAGTCTTATCTCAACAAATGCCTTATGTTAATAATTTAAAAGATCACAGTTTGAAGTGAGTGAAAACGAAACAGAATTTAGTTCTGTCCAACATGGCTCAATGGTAGATGTCTGGATTTCCAGTTTTCTGGAAGGCTGAGACAGGAGGATGGCAACTATGAGGCTAGCCAAGGCAACTTAGCCTCTACCCCCAGACTTTTAAAGATAGGACTTGTGATACAGCTCTATGGTAGGGCTCCCAATACTGGAGGAAATTTTTGTTTTATTTACAATGTATTACTCACTAAAACTATTCCAAATAAATTTAATACTTAAATATTTAAGATAAAATAATTTTAAATAACTAAAAAAATACAAGTGACCATATTTATAATTCTCAAATGGATGTTGGTAGCAAGTAAGCATTTAATGAGGCGGAAATATAAGAAAATAAAGAAAAAAATCACTGATAGTTAGAAACTTGCTTTCTGAATCCAGAAGGCAACAGTTGAAAGTTTTCAAATTCAGACTGAAGCATTTTTTGGCCACAGAGTGGGAATACAGAGACTATTTGACAAACAGACACTTGTTGACATTTGACACTTTATTGGAAATATGAAAGTTTTTGATGACAGCATTGGGTGTTCTGGTGAAAGTCTGCCACTTGAAAGCCTTAGAGAAGAGTAGCATTTTAGTTATGTCAAGTGAGAAGAATAAAAGAAAAACTAAAGTACTAGTTTGGAAATTTGTAGGCAGATATTGAAGAATACTGGAATTAAGTATTTGGCAAGAACTGCAAAAAATGCACAGGACAGTTATTTCTTGAAATATTATATTTCTTTCTGTATTTCTTTCCCTATAACCATCAAAGATAAATTAAGGTAACTAATCTGTTTACAAAATAAATCTAATTTTACCTGCCTACTTAATAACTGTGGCAATGCAGAGATTATCCACACAGACTCCAACTTTGTTCTGCGAGATATTTTCTTTATTTAAAAATTTTTTATTGGTGTATTATATTCATACATCATATTGGGGTAAAAAAAAAAACTTGTGTGTACATACATGTACACATCACTGATTTACCCCCTACCCAATTCCTACCCCATTCCCTCCCCGTCCCTCCTTTCCTTGCTCGGCTTAGTGGTTGACTTCCATATGTTTAAGTACATTGTGTTTTAGAGATTTTCCTCTTCCCCCCTCCTTTTTCCTCCTTTAGGTTGTCTTGTTTGCTCCTCTATAGGATTTCCTTTTTCATCTAGAGTTCCTCCTATGACCCATTTCTCCCTAACTCTCACATATTAGGGAAAGCATCTGATTTCTTATTTTTTGTGACTGACTAATCTCACTTAGTATAATGTCCTCCAGTTCCATCCATTTCCCTGAAAATGATGTAATTGAGTTTTTTTTGGATGGCTGCGTAAAATTCCATTGTGTACATATCCCACAGTTTTGTAATCCATTCATCTGTTGTTGGACATCTTGGCTGGTTCCACAGTTTGGCTATGGTGAGTTGTGCAGCTATGAACATAGTTTGGTAGTTTGGTTTCCTATCTTTTGGGTAGATACCCAGAAGTGGTATTGCTGGATCAAATGGTAGATTTGTTCCCATTCTTCTGAGGATTCTCCATACTGTTTTCCAAAGTGGTTGCACTAATTTGCAATCCCACCAACAATGTTTTAGAGTTCTCACTTCTCCACATCCTTGCCAGCATCTGTTGTTTGTGTTTTGAATGATTGCCATTCTAGTTGGAGTTAGGTGAAATCTCAGGGTAGTTTTGATTTGCATCTCTCTGATTGCCAGTGATGTTGAGCATTTTTTCATGCATTTATTGGCCATTTGAATTTCTTCTTTCATGAAGTATCTATTTAATTTGCTTGCCCATTTTGTTATTGGATGCTTTGTTTTCTTAGTGTTGAGTTTCTTGAGTTCCCTGTATACTCTAGATATTAGTCCTCTATCAGAGGTGTAGGTGGCAAAAATCTTCTCCCATTCTGTTGGCTCTCCATTGAGGTTCTTGACAGTTTCCTTTGCTGAACAGAAGCTCTTCAGTTTCATGCAACCCCACGTATTGATTCTCCTTTTAATTTGTTGTGCCTTTGGGGTATTGTTGAGAGAGTGTTTATCTGTGCCTATGTGTTGCAGTGTTGGACCTATGATCTCTTCAAGAAGCTTCAAGGCAGATGGCCTATTTCTAACTGATGTTTTTCCTCTTTGTCCTCCTTTCCTTCACATTCTATTACAAATAACATATTCTTATTCATTTGCTAATGGAAGGGGACCACACACCTGTTTATTTGCATCAAGCTCCTTACCATGGGATAGTACAATGAAGAATGCTCTTGAGACCTTTTTTCTTGGTCTGGATGAGTTGAGAAGGGAAAAGGCAAGAGAGCAAACTTCCTGAGTAAAACTTAGCTCTTTCTTTTAATACAGGTATAGAAGGTAATTGCTTTGAGTGAAATAATTAATTTTAAGTGATTATCAGAGTCAGCAATCTCTTGAAGCCTTGTGGCATCCCCAACATCCTTGTGGAATTTTGCTTGTCTTTAAAATGTAAAATACCCTGGGCTTTCTTTATTTTCTTGCTAATTACCCTTGGTGCCTTCTCTGTCCAAGTGCCTGCCAGGACCCAAGCTCTGGCTTTCTAATATCAAAGTTATTTTCAAATACATTCTGAAGCCATTTCCCAATACCGGCACATTAATCACACAAAACATCAACAATAAAAGAAAAAAACAGTCCTACTTATTTACGAATATGGGGTCAGGTCCATATAATATTTGAATGTCTGATTGCTTTGGTAGCTTTCAGAATATAATCCAATGTCTCTTAATTTTCTTTGTACTCTGTTTTCATCTTCTTAAGTCACTCTCTGGGTGTTTGGACACCTTTCTTTCCTTTAACTGCTTTGGGTTTATGTTTCAGGATGTCTGGTGTCACTGTTAATAGATTCTGTACAATTCCCAGGTTCTGTGTAATTCCAACCTGTAGTCAGCACCTCTGCACTCACCACCCTAGATTCAGGCCTGTGCTTCTCTACAGCAGGGGTGGATGATGACCAAAGTAGACTTGGAGCCTCCCCCTGAGTCCCTGTGCAGATATTGTGTCTCGATGAATTTTCCTGTGTCTCTGGAGATTCTAACTGGGCTAGCCACTGTGGTCCCAAGATGTACTCTGGGCAAAGGGTTGCTGGTCCCTGGACACACACACTTACTGTCAGAGCACTGCCAGTTCCAAGAGTGCAGATTGGGTGCACTGCTATTACTGGACCCTGGTGTGAGTGGGTGCAGAAGCCTAGTGCCTGCTGCTATGCTCCACTAGGGTGCACTGGGCTGTGCTCTAGACTAGAACTGAGTCTCAGGCTGCCGGGTGGGCAGGAACTCCCAGTGGTGGGGCAGGGGTGTGGTGTGGGATAGGCACACATGGGTCCGGGGGCACTGGCACTGCGCGGTGTCCAGCAATGGTCTCTGCCTCCAGTGGGGCATACAAGCTGGGGGCCTGAGGAGATCTCACAGGTGCACAGAGCTTTCGCAGCCTGGGAAGCAGGCCACCAGCAAAGTAAGTGCCTGGGGTCTGGCGGGGAGCTAGGATTTGGCGCACAAGGTGAGCTCCAATTTTAGTAGTGGGAGTGGCAAAGGCACAGGCTACTAGCGGGGGTCCTGGGGCGCAGACAAGGTGTATGAGGACAGTGCTGGTTTCTGGGGCGTGGGACAGATGCCCAGAGCTAGTGCTGGACTTGGGGCGCATGCTAGGACCACCCGCAGCTTCCCTGGAGGCACTCCAGGCATCCGTGGGACTCCCTGTGCTGCTGTGGTCCTGTCTCTGGTGAGCGCACAGGATTCTGACGTGGGCGGGCGCCGCTTGCTGCTTAAGATGAGGCTCTATGACCATTTTCCATCTCGGGTTATTTAGCCACAGTGGTATCAGTCAGGACTAGGGAATGCAGTTTGGGCAGACAGGCAGTCCGCACAGCCCGCCGGCGGGTGGCCCAGTTGTATCTGCTGCAGGTCTGATGCTCGATCTTTGTTCTTCTTCGAGTTCAGGGTTTCCGCCGAGGTACCTGGAACTGTTTTGGTTCCTGGGATGTATTTATTTTGTTGATTAAGACACTGCTTTCTAAGTAGTTGAACTTTGTTTCAGCTACTGAGAAGTGCTGTGTCCCTCAGTCGCCATTTTTCTACATTAACATATTTTGAAACCTCTTCCCAATACTGGTACATTCCCCCCTTTGTCCAGTAACTTCCTGACATCTGTCAGGCCAAAGAGAACTATAGAGATTATATTTTGACTTTTGTAATTCTATAAACATTAACATGAGCAAATTTTCCCATCAATTTTCTCCCATTATTCCTACATACATGTACCCATAGCAGAGGAATAAGGATGATGACTCATCGAGCTTCTTCGAGCTGAACAGGGGTGATGTAAGCGGGTCCCGGCTTAGGGTACACACATATATAGTTGGCATGGTGGAATCAGATGTTTCCATGTCATGTGCCTCTATGACCATCCAAAGGGCTTCAATAGATGTCCTTGTCTGGTTCTATCTGTAACACCATCTGAAGTCTGAAAGCTTCCAGCCTATGAGATACAATATTCACTATATAATTTAGTACACATGGCCCAAAAAGTAAAATGACAAGGATGATGAGAAGGGGAGTTATAAATGGTATGAGTCATGCCATCCATGATGAACCATATCCAAACAAACCTTTATATTGTTGAATATGCATTCTTTTTGTATGTCTGATATTAGACTGGTTATATTTTTTGAATTATCAGTAATGTTAAAACAACACATTCCAGGGAATTCTTGACACCCTATATGATGGATCAAAAGCAGATAATCTATGGTGGCTCTGTTCTCTAGAGTGGCTTGGCGTACTTCACCCAGTTCCATATTGATAGCTGCCAAAGCCAAAGCTGAATCATTAATTGTTTTAGTGAATAAATAAGCAAGTTCATTAATTTGTATATAGGCACCTAACACTAATCCAGCGATGGCTAGCAAGGTGGCTGACAACCCTGCAACAAGGCCTGGGGACCAAAGATGGAGATTGTTATTACAATCCGGGGATAAAGAAGGAAGTGACCGAGTAACTCGTCTATGGGGGGGACACTGGTGGAGTAGGTAGTATCATCCCACGTTTACCTACATAACAGTAGCCTTGAAAGCCTTGAGGGATGATGGAATAAGAAAAATTAAAGCAGAAAACTGACCAGCCTAAGGGGAGATGCATGTTTAATGCTGGGATTGGACTGGCTATCGTATGATTACATTTAAGATTACATGGCACAGGTTCATCACGCAAACAGTCTCTTGGGACAATTACTGAGGTTGGAATAGGGCCTTCCACTGTCTGAATGTTTTTATTAGATTTATAACCATGAACATTTTAAAATGATGTTACATTAAGATTTGTTTGTCTCTTGATATCCTGTTCAGTTAGCCCTAAACCAATTAAATGAGATGTTAAAACCTGTTTTGCTGACTTTGGCTTAAATATACAGAAGTGGGACATATATATATATATATATATATATATATATATATATATATATATATATATATATTATATATTATATTTTGTGCCATGTGAACCTAGAAATTAGTACTGTGGAGACCTGAAAAAGGCTTTGGGGTAATTTGAATAAAGATTTTGGAAGATTCCTTATATAGTATATCATTAGGGTACTGTTTTTTGAATTTTAATGCACTTATAGGTGCCTTGAGGTAGTGGCTTGAGGTAGAATAATAGATAAAATGGTGTTAGATGGTTTTGACTGATCCATTAAATTTTTAAATCTCTACCATTGAGTTGTATGAGAAAATATTGTTTTGAGATCTTTTACCCATATTACTGGTCCTATGGGAGAAATACAATTTGTCCAGCACTGCAATATCAAGGAATTTCCTATCGCCACTCTGTCACTGCTGTAGCTAAAGGCTGTAAGATATCATCCTTCAGCAAATGAACACAAAACAATTGGAAAAAGACCAAAAATGAATCGCCTCATTGTATAATTAATCCAGAAAAATGAATATAATTAGGAAAAGTGAAAAGATACAAATTTGAGTGTCTGTATACTCCTGGAAAGTGCCCTGGAGCCGCTCCTTGTGGAGTACGTGCAAGGGTTGTTCTGGAGTATTTAGGGGCCCACGAGGAAACAGAGTGAGCTCTTGGGTAAAGTCCAGGAGAAACCTATGGAATTTTTGTGGAGAAAGGGGCATACTAAATTGTTCCCCTTAATTATGGCTACTTATTGGGAGATGTCTTCTTGAAAAGAAGTTTGAGTGCCCCCAGTGGCTCACAGGAATAGTCTGGAGTGGTCTCTGGAACCTCAGAGGTCACAGCGGGAGTAGGTGGCGGGCCTTCTGCTGTCCACTTCTTAACCCTGGTATGATGTATCCATGAATCAATGCCAGGTACCTTAACAGCAGTGGGAGTAGAAATGATAACAGGATATGGGCCCATCCAGGGGTTTTCCTTTCTTTCTATGGATTTGATTAGTACCAGATCCCCTAGACAAAACAAAGGGTCCCTTTTCCCCTCTGGTGCTGTTTGGCGTTTACTTAAGACCTGTTGATATGTTGCCAATTGGGTAACATAGTCTGTTATATTTGAGACTCTGTATCTAAGACTATATATCTAGAGTCAGGAAAGGTCTTCCATATAGCTTTTCAAAGGGGGTGAGATTCAGTTGGCTGGGCATATTACGAATCCATATCAGGGCCATTGGGAGTAATTGCCACCAGGAGGCCTGTACCTCCTGGGTTAATTTGAGAAGGTGCCACTTTAAAATCCCATTTGTCCTTTCTACCTTTCCTGAGGATTGGTGATATCAAGCACAGTGCAAATTAAAATCTATTCCCAGAGCCTGCATGATATCTTCGGTGACTTCTGATTTGAATGCTGGTCCATTATCACTCTGTAATGAGCGGGGAACTCCAAAATGGGGAATAATTTCTTGGAGTAATACCCTTACTACCTCCTGGGCCTTTTCTGATTTACAAGCAAAAGCTTCTACCCATCCTGTAAAGGTATTGACTAAAACCAACATCACCTGATGCCTTTTACCTCCGGACATGTGAGTGAAATCAAGCTGCCAGTCCTTACCTGGATATGTACCTCTAGATTGTTTGCCTGGTGGGCTTAACAAGTTATTTTTAGGGCTAATTCTAAGACAAAATTCACATCCCTGCACAATATGACTCATAGTTTGTAACCTTTCTCTGGTAAACAAACTTGAAGCCAGTTTTAAAGAATTATTAGAGACTTTGGGGTCTCTAGATTTTATTGCCAGAAGTAATCTTTTAGCCTCTCCTGTCCATAGTACACCCCTGCTGCTGAACTCTTGCACTTTCCTCTTGGGAATATAGAAGAGGTAGGCTTATTAGAAACCTATTTCCTTTTAACTAATAACCCATCTTTATCACATATGCAAACAAACAGTCCACAAACCCTTTACACTTGCTTTAACTCTCTGATTTTTCTATCCTGGTCCTTTCTTTCCCATTTGGACATTTGTCCATGTCAGTCATTTCAGATTTTTTCCCGAAGAGGAATCTCCACTTTCAGCGTCGTAAACAGAAACTTAAAGGAATTTATTTCATGAAAAGGGAAAAATTGCTGTAGAGAAGTCTCTGCAGAACTACAACCGAAGCCTTTGCCCACCTTTCGAGAAACCAGTCCCAAAGGGTCCCGACACCCTGGCAGAGTCCCTAGTGCCCAGATGAGCTGGTCAGTAGCATACTACCATCTTAGAAATGGGTGCTGGCTGGAGTCTCCTGTTTGAAGAGCTTTCTAAAGGTGGGCCATGGGCATTTCCTTTTAGATTTAACTTTGTATAGGGCTTTTAAAAGAGTGTCCCATCTTCAATGTGAGCAGAATGGATGGGCACTCATTGGACCTAACAAGACAATAGTGGGTTTCCTTGAAGCCTCAATAAGGACCAAGCACTGGCCCTGCTCCCCTTACATGGGCATAGGTAGTGAGGATCTTACCCCCAAAGGGTACAGATCCCAGATCACATACTGGCCACCATTAAGCCTTCGAGTAATCCAGGAGGAGGTTCAAAGTCCCTTCTTTTCCTGTACACTATTTAAAGGGGAATTTTCCCCTCCCCTGGAGATTCTGCTGTAGCTAGTCCAAGGCAGGAGGGTATACACGGTTGCAGAGAGTCTGTTGGCATCAGGAATCCAGTCATCCGCCAGGATCTGGTCCCGTTTTGGGGAGAGTTACTGACCTTCTAGATGCAGTGGCTTAGCCAGGCATGGTGGCGCATGCTTGTAATTCCCGCGCTTGGGAGACAGAGACAGGAGGATCGCACAGGTTCGAAGCCAGCTGCGCTGGCTTAAGAGACCCTGTTTCCAAATAAAAAAAAGTATAAAAATAGGTCTGGGAGTGTTAAAAAAAAAAAAAAAAGATGCAGTGGCTTTCAGGCCACTGTCGACTGGAGTCACCTTTGGCTAGAAAGATAGCCCCATGTGGTTGCCAAACATGTTACAGTTTTGAGAGTAGATGTTATGGTTTGGGGGAAACTGTCCCAAGGGACCTTTGTTAGACCCCTGGGAATAATTCCCCCCAAAAAACACTAAAAAATGATAAAAAATGCACAGGTTCTTGTCCTGAGCTAAGGATAGATATGCAATAGCCCAGACTCTTGTTGAAGATTTAAAGGAGTTTATTAAGAAGATAGAAATACAAGAGACAGTTACAGTCCTGTGTCATTCAGGAGGGGCATGGAGGGGTGGTTCGAACGAATTCACCAAAGATACAACATGTGGAACATTTTTTTTTTTTTTTTGGTGGTACTGGGGTTCCTGGAAGCCCTTCTACCTCCAACTACACTCCCAGACCCATTATATATTTTAAATTTTTATTATTTTTGGAAACAAGGTCTCTTAAGCCAGCATGGCTGGCTTCGAACCTGCGTGATCCTCCTATCTCTGCCTCCCAAGCTTGGGTATTACAAGTATGTGCCACCACACCCGGCTCACATGGAACATTCTTATAGCCAGCCTGACCAGAACTGCTGCAGGTCCTTTGATATGTAGATGTGCTGCCCTATCTCTAACCCAAGTATCCTGCTTTGTCTCCTCCCCAGCCAGATCCGTCCCCTCTGGGGCAGGGGCGCAGCTCTGTCTCCTGCACAGACCCCACACCTTTTGTTACACTCCAAAATGTGTTAAGTTGCTTATCTGGAATCTGGGATTTCCTCACATCCTTGAGGAAGTTTGCCTCTCTTTAGTAATGTAAAAAGGCCCTTTTTCCTGAAGCTCCTGGCTTTCTTTACTACCAAAGATATATTTTATAATTGGAAATCTTTCCCAATACTGGTACATTAATACATTTTAAAACCTCTTCCCAATACTGGAACACATCAGCCAACTGGAACTTTCAGAGGTAGGGGGCTGCCAATGTTCATGCCCCAAACCAACATCCTCCACTGTCGAATCACACCCAACAAGCTCATGGAAATGCTATAAAAGAACTAAAAAAGCTCAAAGGCCCCTTTTTCTCTTGCTTATGCTCTGGCTAGACGCCCTTCATCCCTTAATATGGCCTCCCTTGCCCCATGAAACCCTTGTTTGTCATAATTAAAACCTTTGCCTTTATCTCTGGCTGGCATTTATTGGAATTCTTTTCACCATGAAAGCCAAGAAGCCAAAAAAATTATTCTGTTTTTCCATGACACTACTCCATTAATAATGGAGAAAAGCCAGTCTGCAGTCTTACAGGTCACCTGTATGGTTCCCATTTGTATATAATTCTTGTCGGTGGGAGTTTTGGCTGGAATTCTGTCTTTTACTACTGTAAACAAATAAAAACAAAGACCTCTGGCTCTCTGGTTGTTCTCAGCTGTGCAAATATCTGCCTATTGACTCCATTACCATCTGGTGAGAGAGAGAGAGAGAGAGAGAGAGAGAGAGAGAGAGAGAGAGAGAGAGAGAGAGAGGTATCAATGTTAATGTGGTGGATTCTTAAACAAGAGTTTCAAACTTTTCTAAGTGTTGTGAGAAGCTATCCAGATATCTAGAATAAATTTGCCAGGTACATTTTGATATGAAGCTGCTTTAAAAAAATCTTCATTTGATTAATAAAGATTTGATTGGACAGAACACTGAAGCATTGAGGAAAATTTTTAATAAGTACAGTGGGAAATTAGCCTTAACCCCTTACATCTACTACATGTTGCATTTTAGATGTGTAATGCCTGGGGAAAGCCAGTATTAGAGCGCACATGTGTTTGTTGGCTGCCTCTGCAAAAAATCCTATAAAGAAGCCCCTACTGCAGCCCAGAACAAAAATGGACAGAGTGATCTCAATTAAGATTGTCAGATCTCTCGCCTATGACAAAAATTGCTATACTAATTAAATGCTCGTCTAACCTTTTCACCTGAGAAGCAGTGAATTCATCTGCAAATTAGACTGGAAAATGTACTCTGACCCTGACTTTTGTTTGCCAACTAGAAAAAGAAAACAGCTCACTTTGCTGGAAGTCTGGGGTGAAACAAGATGGACTTGTCTGACTGGCAATGACTAGAGTTTGTCCACAAATTCACAGTGGGTTAAAATTTAGCTGATTGCCTTCCCTCTGAAAACAAGTGGACACCAGAATCATGGTAATTTTTTTCATCAAAAGGTTTTAGGAGAAGCTATCTAATTTCTTAATGTAATTTTCTCATCATTAAAATAGTGATGATAATAGCTGGGCCTGTTGGCACAGGCCTGTAATCCCTGCTCTTGAGAAGCTGAGACAGGAGGATTGCACAGGTTCGAAGCCAGCCTCAGTCACTTAGTGAGGCTCTCAGCAAATCAGTGAGACCCTGTTTCCAAATAAAATAGACAAAAGGGCTGGGAGTATAGTCCAGAGGTAGAGATCCCCTGGGTTCCACCCCCAAGGAGTATAGTCCAGAGGTAGAAATCCCCTGGGTCCTTTGGATGAGACAGAATGTTAATCTGAGATGAAGTACAACTTGCCCAGTGTGTGACCACACCAAGTTCTTTTTAATTACAGTAGTAGTTTATAGAAAGCCATCTACTACAGTAATTAGTAGTAACACTGGTAGTCTATCCAAAGTCTACATCACAAGTCATAATAAAATTTGGCAATGAGAGAACAGTATACAAAAGTATCTGAAAAATGATAGCAATAAAATTTTTACCACAAGGCATAATCTGATATGGCAATCAAAATAATCACCAGCAATTTGCCTGTTGTCCCTGGAGGTCCTGGGCAAATTTGCATGGATGATGAGTGTTCCTGGTCCACCGTAGGTACTACCAATATTTATTGCTACTAGTTTGGAGCATGTGAAATCTTGTTATGGATGAGTTTTTTTCAAAATTGTACCTCTGATCCTTAAGAAGCACCAACGTTCCTTACTTGAAATAGTAGGAGTTGTGTGTTCAAGTCCATATTTCCATTCCTAAGCCATTCAGAGTTATAATTAACAAATATTAGCTGTGTATGGTGGTCTATGTCAATAATCCAGTACCTGGGAAGCAGAGATTGAAGGACCACAAGTTTATGGACAACCTCAGTAATTAGTGAGACTCTCATCGAACTAGTGACACTTTGTTTAAAAATATAAAAATAAAAGTAGGGCTGGAGTGTAATATGGAGGCAGAATGTCTCTGGGTTA
Source organism: Muscardinus avellanarius (assembly GCF_963383645.1). Taxonomy (NCBI): domain Eukaryota; kingdom Metazoa; phylum Chordata; class Mammalia; order Rodentia; family Gliridae; genus Muscardinus; species Muscardinus avellanarius. The sequence goes on along the minus strand of NC_137794.1, from coordinate 70,344,396 downwards.
AATCCCCAGTACAAATACATGAATGAAAAATAAATGAAAAAAATAAATATAAACCTTATAGTTCTTTTACATTTGGTCACATCTGAGTTCATATACAAGGATAAGGAATTTGACATTTACATGAATGTCACACATCCTTTCATACATGAAAGCAGAGTAGAATGCAGTAAATCAAGAATCAATAACAACACTAAAATTTTTGCTTTCCTATTTTCCCATGATATCTGCTTTGAAAATATAGCATAAGGTTTTTGATAATGAGAAGACCTTAAATGGTCAGTAGCAAGAGAAGGTAGACACACTGAGCATCCTTTAATTTGGTCAATTTCTGTATACATCTCAAATGTAAGGTTATAAAAAAAAGGTCTGAGAGCAAGACAGGGTGGCACATTATTGTAACCCTAGTATTTGAGAGGCTGAGACAGGAGGATCAGGGTTCATGGCCAGCCTTAGCTATGTAATGAGAACCACTGAAACTTAGTGATACCTTGTTTTGAAGTAAAGAATAAATAATTGGACTGGAGGTGTAGCTTGGGGGTAGAATTCTCAGGCTCAAACCACAGCATCACAAAAACAGGTATCAGGAAGGAGACAGAGGTTCCCCACAAAGAGAGTAGGAAAGGACTTTATAGCTCTGTCAGGTGACACATGACTCTAGGCTCAATACCTGGGAGGCTGAGACAGCCGGATCACAGATTCCCAGCTGGCCAGCCTCAGCAACATAGTGAGACCCATTACAACCTAAATGGTCTTTCAAAGTAAAAACTAAAATAGAGCTGGAGTTATAGTTTATCATGCTTTTGTGTTTAATCCCTAATATCAATATATACATATACATACATATATATATACATATATATATACATATACATACATATATATATATACATATATATGTATATATATATATATTCCACTGTTCTGAAGTTAATCCTACATTGACACAAACTGTGTTCTTAATTGTTTTAGCCAAACAGGAGTGTAGATTTTGTTTCAGATTCATTGTATGATGATGGAGAGCAGCAAATTACAATCATGATTCTACAGTTGCCACCTAATGAATCTCGAAGAATTCTTGTCATTTTACTGTCTCGATATGGAACATACGTACTACCCTCAGCCAGAGCAGAAATGACATTCCCAAGAGCAGAAAGTGACTTGTTGATGTTCTTAGCTTCGTCAAGCACTGCACCTTCCGCTCCACTTTTACTGACCTTTTCGCCGCCCGCTAAGTCAATCAGATAAAACTTCCCACTCAGCTTCTGCTCTGTTTGTGTGTTTTCTTGCTTTACATTAATAAGAAATATACTGTGACTCCTGAAGCTATGTTCATTCATATTTGTAACTGCTACATGTCTATTGGATTTTCCTTCATATATGGTATCCATAACTTCATCTGGACTACATACAAAATGCTCTGTGCATCCCTTCACGTAGGGAACTCGATTTTTATCTTCATGAACAGAAAGGTTGGTCTTTGAAACATCTAATAGGTCCCTTATCTTATTCAAATATATTTCAAAATATGAAACCTTAATATGAAATTCCAATTTTTCATCCATAGAGTAAATATAATTAAAGATATCTTGCACTATTCTTGGAACAATTCCCATGCCTTCTGGATCATGAAGTTTATCCTCCATTGTGTGTCTTTCCGGAGGATATCTGTCTCTATGCAAATACTGTTCCATTGTGGCCCTCAAGTACATCTTTTTTTTGTGTGTGTGTGTGTGGGTCTGGGGATGGAACCTAGGGGCATTCTACCTCCAAGCTACACCCCTTGCCCTATTTTTTATTCTTCATTTTGAAACAGGGTCTCACTAAGTTGCAGAGGGCCTCACTAAGTAGCTGAGGCTGTCCAAGAACCGCGATCCTCCAGTCCCAGCCTCCGGAATGCGTGCGCCACCACACCGCCTCCTCAAGTACATCTTTAACAATCTTCTTTGCACAGTCGTTGTACACTTGCTTGAGACGTGCTTGACCAGGACGCAATCATGACCGTGTCCTCTCCCTGAAACTTGGCGACATACTTGTCGCTGCGGTTCACCTCCGACTGGTTCAGAGGTCTGAAGCTGCACATCACTTTGATGTTGCACTTTGGGGCCGCCCTCTTTCCCGCAGGCTAGACCCAAGGTCGGGTATCTCTCCTTGGCCGCAGGATCTGGGAGGAAGCGGCGGGAGCTGAGGGCCTGGGGCGGCAGGAGCCCTGAGAGTCAGCTCCCGGGGCAGGAGCGCCCGAGCCGGGCCTCGAGCGCAGCGCCCTGGCCCTGGCCCTGGCCCAAAGGCTCACTTCCCATCCATTATGGCAGACGCGGTGGCAGCGGGACAGCGGCGGCGGCTTTTTGGGTTTGGGCTCAGGGGCTGGAAGGCTCCGGGCCGGGGACACAGGGGCCTGCAAAGCGCGCCCTCCTTCCTGCCTTCCCGTGAGCACTGGCCGCCCGCCCGCAGCTGCCTGATCAACAGATATCATTTGAAGGCCATCGCTTAGAAAGGAATAGGCGTTTGAAAATCAATTAATATAGAGAGTAGGTTAAAAACCACCTATAGCCTTCCATAGCCCATAGCTAGTTTTACAACAGAAGAAAAAAAAAAAAAAAAAAAAACTGGGTGAAATTTAGAGGGAAAAAAAAAAAGAAAGAAACTAGATCAGTGCAAGTAAAGACCTGGAGAATAAAAACCAGCCCCAGACATAGGTTTCAAAGGTTTGATACACCCAGGCAAGATGGCGCATACCCGTAATCACAGAACTTGAATGGCTTGAAACAGAATGGTTATAGGTTTGAGGTCAGCCTTGGCAATAAAGTAAGACTTTCAGCAATTTATTTAGTTTCTGTTTGAAAATAAAATGTACAGAGGGTGGAGCTTGAATGTAGAATGCTACTGGGTTAAATCCCCAGTACTAGAAAAAAAATGTTTTATTTCCCAGCACTCATGACCAGTAATTTACAGCTATAGTTTTCAAATACGTCTTGCTAGTTACACAATTGATGTAATTAACTAACATAACTTAATTAACTAAATGTGACCTCATCAACAAAATCTTACCCAGATTAAACCCAGCTGGGCATTCATTCCTAGAATGCGTCAATCATTGGCTAAAACAAACCCCACAGGGACTATTTATTCCTGAGGAACATATCCATCTGCATCATCCTGAATATTTTATTAGAGATGGATTTGCCTCATCAGCTGAGCTGCAACATTGAGTAGCAAACAGGTTGGTTTAGAACCCCTCTCAAGTCTCATTCTCTCTTCTATCTGATACATACATTAACCCTTATTCTTCCTAAATTTCTATTTCCTCCTTTTTAAAGTTTTATGAAAGATTAAAAAAGAACACAGATGTACTTTCTACTTATACAATCTCTTTCTTGTATATTCATCAAAGAGGCACAAATATCACATAACTCCCCTGTGCTCAATGCTTGCGTGAATGGTCCTCACACCCTTGTTTCTGTGATAGGACAGCTCTTAAGTCACTCTCCTGAGACCATAAAAGACCCATTGAGTGACTTTACACAATAAATAACAAAGAATGAAAGCTCTGTTCAAAACAGGTGAAAGTGCCTAGCACTCTTTCCTGGCATGGATAGTTTGTAGAATACAGGGTGATTTTTTAGCTTGTATATGTGGCATTCGGGGCTTAAGGGGGGACCAGATAGGGGCACACCTTTCATTTTTGCTGTTTATTTTCACTGTACTGTCTGCTTATGGGCTTTATTTATCAATGGTATGTAGTATAAACTCTCTCTGACAATCTAAAGGCTGAATTTTTCAAGTCTCTCCCTTCCTGCACCACGACCAGTCATGGGGAGCCATCAGTCCTGCGAGTCTGTTCCCAGTCCTCAAGAGTTCAGGTTGCCTGGGCTATCAAAAGGAAACCTCTAGAAACTTGGTGAGGCTTTATTTCTGTCCTTCAATTGGTCATCAAGTAACAGCCCATGAAGACTTTGCCCAGCTGATCTAATCACCCATAGTGATTTTCTGCTGTTACTCTGCAAAAATAGAAAAGTCTGACTTGCTTGCATTGACCAGGCAACCTTGATTGTTGGCAAAGAAATTAAATTATTATTATTATTTTGGTAGTACTGGGGTTCCTGGAAATCCTTCTATCTCTGGGCTTCACTCCCAGACCTATTTTATACTTTTCTATTTGGAAACAGGGTCTCTTAAGCCAGGGAGGCTGGCTTCGAACCTCCTGTCTCTGCCTCCCAAGTACAAGGATTACAAGTGTGCACCACCACGCCTGGCAGAAATTATTTTTACATGCAGTTTAGGCAAAGTCATATTTGTAGCTTTTGAACAAATACAAACACTTGCTATGCACAGAATATTGTTTAAATTCAATAATGTAAGTATACATTGATTTTAATTACTAGAACCTCTGAGAGTTTTTCACCCATTTAGACTGTCATAAAGATTTCTCAGGCAGATCTAGTGGAAGGTTTGGCTAAATCAAATTATGAAAAGATTTGTTTAGATTGTTGGATTTCTCTTTTTATTTAACTTAATTATTCATGTTGATATCTGATTTCTAATTTTTAAAATCTTCCTTTGAAAACTCTAAAAATTTCCAGGCAATATCTTGTGCTATGTAAGGCAAACACTTCTAAAGTAAATCTCACAGGTGTTCATCAGGCAGAACATTTTCCATGATTGACTTGAAGCAAAACCTCAGAATGCAAACCTGAGAACCTTCTCCCAGAGACAGCAAATTCTTCAATACTCTGGAAAAAATTAAAAGTACATTCCTTAAATAATTTATTTCTACATTAATGAAATAGGTGATAATAAAAATACTAAGTAGTAAGAATATCTGAGTATAAAGTATGGACTCTATGACAAAAATGTCTGTTATCAAATCTTCCCAGCTATGCTGGCTGGACAGCCTTAAGTAAGTTGGTTGATTATTTCTATGCTTTAATTTCTTCATCTGTATGTTTAGAATCATGCTAATCCTTTCATCAAAAGATTTTAGGAAAGCAATCTAATTTCTTATTATAATGGTTTCCTCATTATTAAAATAGTCATGATAACGATACAGCAATATTGGTTTATTGTTAACTTTTGAATAACTTAATGTATGTGATATGCCTTATTTAGTTATTAATGATTAATGTATATTATATGGTAAGTGGTTTCATATATATAAAGCATTGAAATGCTTTACAGTTATTGATAACTCAATAAATATTAGTCATGTCTTTAAAATAGTAAGTACTTAAATATAATTTTGTTTTTACTTTAGGTAAAAATTATGGACAATACTGATGCATACTTACTTAACTTTAAAGGCTTTAATTTTGAACATTCTTCAGTGAGCATTGATATATTAGGAAATTTAGAACATTTTGAAATTAGAGATGATGATGTTTTCTCAATCACATATCCCAAATCTGTTAAGTGTAAGGCATGGAGCATATGATATCAGGCTTCACTTTAGTTAGGTGATACATGTTCTTTTCCAGCATCAGTTACAGCCTTCATGTACACAAAAATTAAGAATCAGAAAAAAGTTAAATGAAACCAAAATCTCTAGGATATAAATATATTTGCAGTGCCTATATTGTCAATTCTAATGGAAAATATGAATTAATTAAATATGGGGGCAAGATCAGGTATTTGACAAATGCCCACCTGTTGGCTTGGTCTACGGGACATATTGAGACAGTAAATGTCTTCTTTTCTCCAAATTATAAATGTTTCAATACTATAAGGCTCTATCCCTCTTAAAGTTTTATTTCCCTAAAAGCTAGAAATGAAGGTAGTGTCAAATCTTCTAGAATGGCTAATGTTGAGGGGAGTTCCTGTGCTCTACCATGGACCTGAGGGCATCTTAACAGGGCAGCTGTGGATTTGTTGACTCTACTTTTGAGGAACATTGAGTGATACAAGATTCTAGAGTGTGTGATCAGGACCTCACTCATTTAGAGGATTGCATTCACATTCTCTCTCATTGTAGAGAGCTGTTGCAGCTCTCCAGAGATCTTAGAGAATCACAAGATAAACAGAGACATGTTTTTGGGTGGAGAAAATAGAAAATGAAGACACTTGCTTTAAATATATCTTTAAATAAAGGCCCTTGGGCTTCTTATCTCTTTATTCCTCCTTTCTTACATGTACTGAGTAGCTTGCATAGGCAGGTCTCTAGTAAAATCATGCAAATGTTGTCCAAAGCTCTAGCCATTCTAAAACAGCAATATAGATATCCAGTGATGGGAGCTGTTTTTTTTTATCCTAAAAAAGTTTAAACCAGAAAAGATAGAATATAGTCTGCCATTCAACCAGTGTGATGCCTTTGTCTCATTACTTACTATTTTTTTCAGTGCTGGGAAGCTCTTGGTTCAATCATATAAGAGGCTGATACAAACACAAAGATGAATTCAACATTCTGTTCATGAGTTATGAAGATTTGAAGAAGGTAAGACAAAAAAACTTGAAAATTATTTATCATTTGGGAGGCTGAGACAGGAGAATCATGGTTTGAGAACAGCCTCAGCTAGTTAGTGAGACCCTTTACAACTCATTGAGATCCTGTTTCAAAATAAAGAATAACGGTCCAGGTGTGGTGGTGAACACTTGTATCCCAGTATTCAGGCAAGGCAGAGACTATACGATGGTGTTTCACAGACAGCCCTTATCTACTTAGCGAGGCCTTTCTCAACTCAGTGAGACCCTGTTTCTAAAAATAAAAAGACTAAAAAAACAAAAACAAAAACATAGGAACGGTGGTGTAGCTTGGAGGTAGAATGCCCCTGGATTCCATCCTCAGTACTGCCAAACAAACAAACAAACAAACAAAAAAAAAACTTTTAAACCTTCTCTCCATTCAGAAAAAAACACATAGCTTTCTTCATTACTCCCTTGAATTTCCCATCCTTCCCATATTTACTGGTATTCCTAAGGGCTCTCTTCTCATTTTTTTGGTGTGATTTGTTATTGCATAATCATCTATAGCAATACAGGTAACCTCAAATATCTAGAGAACCACTTTCATAAGTTTCTTATCAAAAGTTGTTATCAAAATTGATTTTTTAATTCTCAATGAAATAAAAAGACCTTTATGAGTTTTACAAAAAAGAGCAATGGAATGGAGTTAATATTTGTAGAATATCATTCCTATTCACGGTTGAGAATTGGAAATAGTAAATATAAGCAGACTAGATGTATTTAAGAACCATGTGCTCATCTACTGAATATCAGCTGTGCCTTGGATTAGAGTGGTGTCAATTGGAATGGAGAGAATATAGAGTTTTAAGACACTGAATGTAAAAGGAAAGTGACTATTCAGAAAAGAAATTTAAAAAGAGAGTTGTCAAGGAACTTTTCCTGTTTCTAGATGGTGTATTTACAGAGACAGTGGTTAAGGTATTAAGTGGCTCCTGAAACAAGTTAGAAAGATGAATTATGATGTTACTTTTGACATATGAAATTTAAAGTGAGTTAAAAATATTTAAATAAATAAATGGAGAAATAAATTCAAAATGCAAATGTAAAGTTTAAAAAAAGAATTTTGGCTAAAGATATTAATGACAGTAATCTATATAGCATCACCATAAAAAATTTAAGAGAAAAAAGAGTGTAGATGAAATTGAGTGGGGTAAGGATAGAGGAAGAGACTAAAAGACAGGGAGGCAGAAGAATGAGGAGTGAATAAAGATAGGGGAACTAGAAACAATGACTGAGGAAACTTAACTATCATCGATAGTTAACACAGAGGGACAAGCCCAACACTGAATCAGAAAGGGGCAATCAGACAGATAGAAAGAAAACAGAGCATATCATAGCACAAAAACCAAGTGGATCTGTCATGAAAGATCTGTAAGATCCTTAAAAATCTTTTAGGCAGTCAAGAAATTAAGTAGGAATGAGAGTTTAAAAAACCCATTGAGTTTAGTGACAATTGTATCAAATTAAAGTGGGTTGAAAATAAATTGGGAATCCCAAATACACATCACTGGCCCGGGCACACATATGTTGCGAGTCTTCTGCATACTTATTTTATATTTCATATTTGAACTTCAAACAAGTCGTGTCCACAAGAGAATGTGTCACCTCCCCTGCAGATATTGCTTCTCCTCCTATGAATTTTACATTAATCTAGGTGATATAAACCTAAAACTCAATGTCATACTTAATATTTATATCATGCTTTTATCCTCATTTAATCCATAAATCAATGTCATTTTCATTCTTTCTCTGTATCTAATATGGGAAATACAAGTTTATTTCAATTCATGTTGACTCTTTTGTAGACCAGGCCACCATCATCTCTTGCTTACTTACTATCCCCATTTTCGTCTCAGTTCTACCTACTTGCAATCTTAGTCTTTATTCTCCAAATTTTTCAACCAAATATTTACCTAAATGGACAAATCTGATTCCCTTCTTATTCTTATACTTAAATTTCTCCATAAGAATGTGCTCACACAAAAACTTTCATAAACAATAAATTTTACTGGAAATTTTAACAAATAGGCCACATAGTACACTATAAAAAACCTCTTCAACATTTATTTCTGTTTCTTCTTCAGCATTCTGTTCCTAGATAAAGCCTCCAACAAAAAATCCCATTTATTTAACCTTCCAAGTATCTCATTGTTTGTGTAATTGGACCCAAATGCTATATGGCCTTGCAAATGTTTTTTTTTTTAAATCAGAGTGTAAGATAAACCTTCATCCCTTGATTTTTTTCACCTTTAAAGCTCTTTCTCGATAAAGATTTCAATGTTATCAAGCAACTGAATATCCATAAAAGTTGGAATAAATTTTGAAGTCTTCCCTTTTTTGTTATTTCCCTCGGAAATGTCTTAGTAATTTCATAAAATGCTGCTCATGCACACTTCTCCAGAGATAATCCCATCAGGATATCCAACGCCGGTTTACTTCTGTCAGGGGATTTTTTTTCCCATTTTTCATTGACTTACAGGTGATATTCCAAAGACCTTCATGACTATGTAGAATCTTTTTTCACTTTCCTGTCCCAGGTTTTTAAAAGTATATAGGCATAAGGGAGGCAGTTATATCTATAGTGTTTAAAGATTCTTATTTAAGTGGTAAAACTTTAAATAAACTTTTGCTTTATTTAGCAAAGAGGCTATTATCATAAAATAATGATTGTGGTTACCATTTTCAGGGAATGGCAGGTGTATGATGAGGAAAGGGTGCATTTTATAGGATTCTGGTAAACTTATATTGTTCACTTCAGTGGCATTAATGTTAGAATCATAATTGTTCAGCAATAGTGCATTAAAATATATATATTCATATAATCCCTTTTTCATATGTGTGTATTATTTTAAAATGTCAAAAAATTGAAAAGATTTAAATTTATCTTAAAAGAAGTTATCTATTTTGTGGCATATACTTTGAAAAAAATCTAATAGGAGAGATTTAATTGTTCCCGTCCTGTTACCCTTTTCTTCAGCTATTGTAACTGGCTGAAGCCATCAGTACAGAAACTTATACATACCTGTATGCGTCGGTGTGCCATTTTTGGAGGCTGAATATTCATTACTGAATATTCATACAGAGGTAAAGAAAAAGGGCAATCATTGCTTTACATAGAAAACAATTCTCTACTTTGAAGATTTGGCTCAGAGTTATGGATGCTAACAAGTAATAGGATTCATGAATGTCTCCGTTGTTAAACAAAGTATGCCAGGTACAAAATGTTAGAGAGACAGAGAAGTTTTACAAACTACTTACAAGCAAAAATTCTGTTTAGAGTAACTGACTCAATTTTGTCTTTCTATGATGTATCTTTCTGAATTGTCTCTTTCATCTCTAGTCCCCAGTTCAATATTGCTCCCCTCATCTGAGCTTAATCACCTATTAAAAATACTCATCAATGAATCTTTTCAGTTAAGAAGCTAGGGGAGGTATATTTTAAATCTCACATTTTTAGTATCTAGTTTTCAGGCAATTTTTAATTTTGTCTTTTATCTCCTTAATTATAATAAACATAGCTGTTTTTAAAATCTTTCCAATAAGTCCAGTAACATCATGTAACACACTTATTAATGATGCTATTTCAATTTTCTTTTTTCTGCTAATTTCTAGCCACTGTCTCATCTTTATGTCCCTTCAGGTCTTTGCACAACAAAGTTATGCATAAAATTACATTAATAAGTAGGAACATGCTATTTTTACTCCCTCTATCAAACTAAATTTGTTCACCAATGATCAACTATGATACTCAGGAAGATTAGCAAGGCCTTCCATCCTCTATCACCAACCTGCCATCCCAGTTCCACTTTTTTTGAGTACTTCATCTCAAGCACTCTCTGTTCAGTTTACACTAAATATGGAAGAGTTTCAGGTTGCTGTAATTTAAGACTTTTTAGGTTGGGGGATAATGAGGTCATTCTACCTCTGATTTATACCCCAGCACACTCTTTTTTTTTTTTTTTAATTTTACTTTGAAACAGGGACTCACTAGGTTGTTGAGAGTCTCACTATGTTGCAGAGGCTGATCTCAAACCCAAGATCTTCCTGTCTCAGTCTTGCAAGTACTGGGATTATAGGCATGTGCTACCATGTCTGGTTTGAGGCTTGTTTTACATTTCAAAAGGGAATCTGTGGGTTTCCAGAGGTTTCTTAGTTTTTATTCTTGAAATGAAAAAAAATATTTCCACATGTGTTTTGGCATATGCATGTAATCTCATTACTAGGGAGGCTGAGAAAGCAGGATCACAGGTTTGAGGACAGCCACACAAAATTGTGAAACTCATTAACCTATCAAAATAAAAATAAATAATAGAAGTACAGTATAGCTCAGGGATAGAATACCTTTGGGTTCAATCTCCAGTGCCACAAGAAAAAAAAACAAAAAAGAAAAAATACATTTCTTCTTATAATACATTCTCTGAGACATAATTAATCACTCTTACCTACTAACTACTATTGCATTTAGTATTTCTGTTTATGTTTTTTTTCCTCCCACTACTGATGCACTTTTAATTGTAATAAAATATTCATAAAATAAAATATACCATTTAATTCATTTTAAGTGTAAAATTGTATGGAATTAGGTATATTCACTTGAGCAACAATCATCACTACTTAGCTCCCAAATTTTTTCATCTTTCAAAGTGAAAATTATATTTATAAAGCTTTAACTCCTCCTTTCCCCTCCCATCAGTCCCTGAAAACCACCATTCTACTTTATTTCTTTAATTTTTTTTTTGTACTGGGATTGAACGCAAGACCCTTCTCTACCCAAGATACCCTCAGCCCCTTTGTGTTTTCCTTGTAAAACAGGGTCTCACTAAATTGCTGAAGGCTGATCTCAAACTCATGATCCTTTTGCATTGGGATCACAGGAGTGCATCACTATACCCAGCTTGTCTATTATTAATTTGATTACTCATTGTATTTCATATGAGTGAAATTATACAGCCTTTGTATTTTTTTTGTGATACTAGGGATGAAATTCAGGGGCATTCTACCTCTGAGCTAAGCCCCAGGCTTATTTTTATTTTTATTTTTAAACAGGGTCTCACTGAGTTGCAAAAGGCCTCAATAAATAGCTGAGCCTGTCCGCAAACTGCAGTCCTCCTGTCTCAGCATTCATTGTCTATATATACTATATACATATATACCATGTATATACATATACATACATATATATACACACCATACTTTGTGTTTATTACATTATTTCATCAGTATATACATTGCTTACTTGTATTCTTTATTAAAGTGATGCTGTAAACATGGGCATACATATATGTTTCTGATATCCTGGTTCAACCATTTTGGTCTATGCTCAGAGGTAGATTTGCTGGATTGTATTTTAGATGGTCATAAATTTGTATCTCACTGTGATAAATTTACATTTCTCTAATGATTAGCAATATTGTGCATCTTTTGAGGTGCTTACTGGACATTTGTATATTTACTTTGTGAAAATATCTATCTAAATCCTTTGCCAGTTTTTTAATTGGGTCAATTTTGTTCTTGTTGATTTGTGGAGTTCTTTTTGTCCTCTGCATAATAACACTTATCAGATATATGGTTTGAAAATTTTCCCCCATTTCATAGGGAACCTTTTCACTCCACTCTGCCCCTTGATGCACAAAAGTTTTTAACTTTTAGTGCAGTCTACTTTAGCCATTTTTCCTTTCATTGCTAGTTTTTTTTGTTGTCACAACAGAAATATGTCAAATTCATTGTTGTGAAGCATTTCCCTTTTGCCTTTCTCTAAATGTGTCATAGGTTTTGCTTTTACAATAAAATATGATTACATTTTTTGTGGTACTGGAGATGGAACCCAGGGGCTTTCTACCTCTGAGCTACACCCTAAGCCCTATTTTTTATTCTTTGTCTTGAAACAGGGTCTCACTGAGTTGCAGAGGGCCCCACTAAGTAACTGAGGCTGCTCACGAACCACGATCCTACTAAGCCTCCCAAATGCTGAGATTGCAAGCTTGTGCCACCGAGCCCAGCTTATTACTTTTAAGTTAGATTTTATACATGGTATGAAGTAAGGATCCTTCCGAGATGGTGGCGCACACATGGAATCCCAGCATTCGGGAGAGAGAGACCTCAGCTACTTAGCAAGGCCCTTCACAATTCAGTGAGACCGTTTCAAAATAAAGAATAAAAAATAGGACTGGGGGTATAGCTCAGAGGTAGAATGCCCCTGCGTTCCAATCCCAGTACTTCTAAATAAATAAATACATACATACATACATACATACATACACACATATATACATACACACATACATACATACATACATACATACATACGTAATCTGACTTCATTTGAAAGAATGAATTGTAGATATCTAGTTTTCTCATTATCTTTGCTGTAAAGATTGTTATTTCCCCTTTTAATGTTCTTTTAACTCATATAAAAAATAATTTGACCATATATGTGAGAACTGATTTCTTGGAATCTTATTCTATTCCATGGATTAATTTTTCTGTATTTATTCCATTATTACACTGTTTTGGTTACCGTGATTTTTTAAAAATCATGTAAAATCATAAAGTGTGAAACCTCCAAGTGAACTTTTCCATTTCAAGACAGGCTATGTTAGCATCTCTTATGATTTCTTATGAATTTTATGACAGACTTTCTATTTTGCAAAGATAAAGTCACTGAGATTTTGATAGGAATTGAATTGAATCTATGAATCATTTTTGTAGCATCTTAAAATTACTGTCTTCCAAATGATGAGCATGGGATATTGTTTTGTTTTCTTGTATTTCTTTCCATAATGTTTTGCAGGTTTCAGTAGACAAGTCTATCATTTCTCTTACTGATATGACTCCTAAGGTTTTTAAATTTTTGATGCAAATGTCAATGTAATTAATTTTAATTTCTTTTTGGTTTGTTTTTTGTTGGTATGCAGAAATTCAACTGATTTTTGTGAATTGATTTATAATTTTAAATCTTGTTTGTTTGTTTGTTTGTTTGTTTGTTTGTTGTACTGGGAGTACCAGTACCACATGGGAACCCAAGGGCTTTTCTACCTTTGGGCTATACTCCAGATCTATTTTTATACTTCATTTGAAAACAGGGTCTCATTAATTTTCTGAGAGCCTCACTAAGTAGCTGAGGCTGGCTTCAAACCTGTGTAATCCTCCAGTCTCAGCCTCCCAAAAGCTGAGATTACAAGCCTGCGCCACCACAAAAACTATCATTTAGGTTCTAACATTTTTTTCTTTTAAGTTTGTGTGTGTGTGTGTGTGTGTGTGTGTGTGTGTGTGTGTGTGTTTGGTTGTACTGAGGATGGAACTCAGGTATTCCACCTCCAAGTACACTAGCAACCCCACCCTTTTTATTGATTATTTTATTTTATTGGTACACTATAGTTTCTCATCATAATGTGGATCGTATTGACAATGGCATACATTCTCACAGTACTTTGGTGCCCCTCCATCCCTTTAACCCCCTTCAACAATGAGTGTCCAGGTTGACCATGCTAAATTCATACTTACGCACATTTTCAAATGTAGTTCCTCCATTAATCAACCTCAACCATCTTCCTCCCCTTTTCTTCCTTTCTAGCTTTACTGTGGTTTCACCTCCATTATCGGAGTCCCTGTGGTATCCCTAATACTCCCTAGTTTGGGCATATTAGAGAAAATATATGTTGCTTTTCTTTCTGTGCTTGGCTAATCTCACTTAACATAATGTTCTCCAGGTTTTTCCATCTTCTTGTAAATGGCATGATTTTGTTTCTTTACTGCTGAGTAGAATTCCATTTTGTGTATTTCCCATAATTTTGCAATCCATTTATCTGTTGATGGAGACCTAGGTTGGTTCCATATTTTGGCTATTGTGAATTGTGCTGCAATAAACATGGGTATGCATATGTTACTGTAGTTCTCTGATCCAGGAGTGGTATAGCCGAATCATATGGTGGATCCATTCCCAGTTTTAAATCTTAAAACTTTAAAAACTATCTTTTAAGTTCTAACATCTTTTTTGGGGGGAGGGTGTACCAGTATATAACCCAGGTGCATTCCACCTCCAATACACCCCAGCCCCACCCTTTTTTATTCATCTTATTTATTTATTTATTCATTTATTTATTTATTGCAGCACTGGGCATGGAACCCAGGGGCAATCTACCTCCAAGCTACACACCCAGTCCTATTTTTTATTCTTTATTTGGAAACAAGATCTCAAAATGAAGAATTTCAAAGGACCTCAATAAGTAGCTGAGGCTGTCCATGAACCACAATCCTTCTGTTTCAGCCTCTCAAATGCTGAGACCACAAGCATGCACCACCATGCCTAGCATTTTTGTTGTTGTTGTTGTTGTTGTTAGGGTTTTCTGCATATATGCTATGTTGTCTTCTGAAAAATAATTTTACTTCACTGTTTTTTATTTGGATAACTTTTTATTTTTATTTCTCAATTTCTATGACTAGTATTTCCAGTATTATAATAAATAAAAGTGGTAAAATTGAATTGGACTTTTTGCAGGTCTCATATAAAAACCTTCCAGTTTCTCTCAGTTTAGTATGATATTAGCTGTACATATCACACACATAACCTTTCTCAAGTTGAGGTAGTTTCCTTCTATTGCATAGTCACTCATTTTTAACCATAAAAAGATATTTAACATTTTTAAATCTTTTTCTGCAGAAATTGAGATAATTATGTCTTTTTTCATCATTATGCTTGTGATAAATTACATTGATTAATTTTTATATGTTGAATATTCTTTCCATCCCAGGGCTAAATCCTTCTTGATCAGGTTGTGTGTTGCTGTAACTCATGCATCCTTCATAAGCTGAATAATTTCTCTTACCCATGAATCTTCCAGGACCTCAGTAGCTTGGTGCTTAAAATCAGCAGCTTTCTTGAGAAAGAACTGAGTGAGGAAGACATGGATGCCATTGTGAGACAAGATGCATTTCAGAACATAAAGTCAGACTTACTAGCAAATTATTATGATATTATAAAAAATAAATTCAGAACAAGAAATAATGAAGGAAGCTACTTGCTCAGAGGTGGTGGATGCTCAGTGGTTTATAGTAGCAAAAACATGGAGAGTCCTCTGGAACCTAGAAGTAAGCAGGGCTTTCAGTATGTCCCTGCAACTGATAATGGAATTTGAATAGGAAGAGTATTGAACACCTAATTGAAATTGGGCCTGATGAGGTTCTTGGGAAATTTAAAGTGTTTTAGTTTACCTTATTCATAAATGTTGCCTGTTTTCATTTTAGATCATAAGACTCTACTCTTTAAATTTTATTGTGGTATGTCTGAAAAGAATGGAAATGTTACACCAGGAAAAATCGAATCTCTTGTTTTCTTTTTTCATTTCTTTTACTATTTTAGGAAGTAGACTTGTATGTTTTGTTAAGGAGAAAGAAGTTTGCTTTGTTATTTCCTCATTTGTCAGATTGCTTCATCACAAAAAAATCTAGAGTGATATCTTATTAACCCTATTGGCCTCAATTACTTCTAAAACAAATTGTAGTCTGAATTTATTCTAGGAGTCGTTAAGAATAGATTTATATTTCCTCTTGATAACCTTTAAGTTCAAATCATTTAATTTAATCTTTTTAAAATATATAACTTTCTAAACCATAGCTTGATTTTTACTTTCTTCCTATTTTGTTTTATAACACACTTATAATTTATCAATATAAAGATGAGCATTGATTTTATAAATAATCATGTAAGTATCTCCTTGAAATTGCCCTAAATATTTTTTAATTTTTGTCATTTTTAATGTGTATGTGTTACTGGAGATTGGACCCAGGCACATTCTACCTCCAAACTATACCCCCAGCCCTTTTTATTTTTTGTTGTGAAACAGGATCTCTGTAGGTTTATGAGAGTCTCACTAAGTTGCTGACGCCTATATGTATTGAAGTGAATGTGAGACAATTTCAGCAGGAGATTGCCTCCATTATTGAAAGATCTGTTGCCAATGTTTTTGATAAATCTTTCTTTGATATTGTAGCAAAAACAGTTGCCCCTTTTAATCCGCTCACTTGGTTTAAAGATACTCAACACATTGCCTATGTCGTTATAATCTTGTTTATAATATTGTTATTCATTGTAGGATTCTCCTTCCTCTGGCGTCAGTTGTCCACAAAAGGACAGCAAAATTTAAATCTCGCCACCACTAACTGAAAATTACAGAACGACAAAGGGGGAACTGTGAGGTCCGACTGAATGTAAGTGCTGCAGGAAGAGAAGGTCTTCTGAGGACTAAGCAAAGGGCCAAGTCCACAAGCTGCTCTGGAATGATGACCACAGGCAAACCTTTTGCTGTCTTAGGCAAATATGCTCTTCATTAAGTTTATAATTAGCTAAAACATAATTACTTAAGTCTTGTTAACTTTTATTTGACTCACATGTCATCTAATGCTTTGCCCTAGATACCGGGCTTGCTGTTTGTGTGCTTTCAGAAGACTCTCCAAGTTGGGGAGAGAAAATCTCCAACAGTAATCCTTTCATCAAAAGGTTTTAGGAGAAACTATCCAATTTCTTAGTATAATTGTTTCATCATTAAAAGGTATCATATCAATATAGAAATGTTGGTTTATTTTTATCTTTTAAGTAATTTAATATATGTGATATGATTAATTTAATAATTAATAATTTAATGTATGTGATACGGCAAGTGGCTTTGTATACATAAGGCATTGAAATGCTTGATATATATTGAAAACCAATAAATACTAGTCATGTCTTCTAAAAAGTAAGAACTTAAAAATAATTTTGTTTTTGTTTTTACTTCTAGATAAAAATTATGGACAATATGAATGCATACTTATTTAACTTTAAAAGCCATAATTTTAATCATCATTTTGTGAACACTGATATACTAGAACATATAGAAGATTTTGAAATTAGAGATGATGATGTTTTCTTAATCACATATCCCAAATCTGGTAAGTGTTGGCATGGAACATCTGATACCAGGCTTCACTTTGGTTAGGTGATACATGTGTATGAAGTGTTCTTTTCCAGCAACAACAGCAGCCCAGCCTTCATGCAGACAAACATTAAGAATCAGAAAAAAGTTAAATGAAACCCAAATCTGTAGGATATAAGTATATTTACAGTTGCCTATGTTGTTGATTCTGATGGAAAATATGAAGTAATCAAATATGGAAGCAAGATGAGGTATTCGGCGAATGCTCACCTGTTGGCTTGGTCCATGGGACAAATCTGAGACAATAAAGATTTTCTTTTCTCCAAATTGTAAATACTTCATTAATAAAAGGCTCTATCCCTCAAAAAGTTTCATTTTCCAAAAAGCTAATTATCTTGAACAGTATTCCATGAGAAGCTATTGACCAGTACCATCTACTAGAAATGTTTTTGTTCTGTTTTTGAGGTCTGTGAAAATCCTAAGTATAAGGGAGTGTGAAGCACAATCTTGTGCCCCAGGAGGTACTGAGGCCTTTTCTAATAGTGACTTCTACTCCAGCAGAGGGTAGGCTTGATTTGCATTCTTAAGTGTTATATGCAAACTATGTGGTAAATCTATAGTTATTAAAAATTTTACATAGAGTCTAGCTGTCCCTGAGCACCTCAGGACTGTTGGTCATATATGGTTTGACCATATAATAAATAAAAAATGTTTTCTCATTATAATGCTTTGCTCATTTCATGTATGTCTCTGTCCTTACAGCTTTAGATGCTTAAGTATATTATTGAACAGGATGGGCACTGTCAGGAAGTCATTCACTTTACTATAAATCCTGAACCCAAAGCTTTGATGATTAAAACTTGAGAAGGGTCTAACATTTTGCCCTATAGGCAAACTAACTCATAAACCTATCATAGCTTCTTAGATGCTGGCAGAAGACTAGAGACTTCTGGATCATAGAGGATTTTGCCAGTCATGCCACTGCTGATAGTGTAACTGCCTCTCACCAATCCTTATGGATCCTAGACCTTTAAAAGCTCCTTTTGAGTCCTTTTGATGAGGCAGAATGTTAATCTGAGATGAACTACAACTTTCCTAGTGTGTGACCACATCAACTTCTTGATAATTACAGTAGTAGTTTGTAGGAAACCATCTACTACTAATTACAGTAAGCTTTCTTTACAATTCGGATTGTATGCTCACTTTACAATTTGGATTTACTACTGTAATTAATAGTAGATGGCTTTGTTTATTTTGTAGATATAAGAGATCAGTACAGTTTCTTTGTGATATTTTCCACACACTTTTTAACACTAGCACTGATAGTCTATCCAAAGTCCACATCACAAGTCATAATAAAATTTGACCATGACCAAACAATATAAAAATTATATCTTAAAAATGATAGCAATAAGCCAGGTGTGGTGGCACATGCTTGTAATCCCAGCATTTGGGAGGCTGAGACTGGAGGATCGTGGTTTGCGGACAGCCTCAGCTACTTAGGCCCTTCACAACTCAGTGAGACCCTGTTTCAAAATAATGAATACAAAATTGGGCAGGGGGTGTAGCTCGGAGATCAAATGCCTCTGGGTTCCATCCCCAGACCCGCAAAAAAAAAAAAAAAAAAAAAAAAAAAAAAAAAAAAAAGATAGCAATAGGGGCCAGGATGTAGCTCAGTGCCTGCTTTGCAGGTGTGGTGCTCTGGATTCAACTCCAGGTTCCAAAAAGACAAAAAAAAAACCCTTTAAAAAATGATAGTAATAAAATTTTTACCACAAGACAAAAAAAATTGTATTTCATGTGATCTAATATCTGATATGGCAATCAAAATATTTACCATCAAATTGCCTGGTGTCCCTGGAGGTCCTGGAAAAAATTTGCATTGATGATGAGTGCTTCTGGGCCACAGTAGCTACTAGCAACATTCATTGCTGCCAACTTTGGAGCATGTGAAATCTTGTCATGACCAGTTCTTCCAAAATGGTACCTCTGCTCCTTAAGAAACACCACTGTCCCTTACTTGAAATAGTGGGAATTGTGTGTTCAAGTCCATATTGCCACTCCTAACCCATTCAGAGTTATCATTAACAAATATCAGCTGGGTGTGGTGGTGCATGCCTGTAATCCTAGTACCTGGGAAGCTGGGATAGAAGGATCAAATGTCCAAAGACAGTCTCAACTAATAGATTCTCATCAAACTAGTGAGACCCTGTTTCAAAATATAAAAATAGGGCTGGAGTGTAGTTTGGAGGTAGAATGTCTCTTGTTTTATTCCTCAGTACAAATGAATGAATGAATGAATGAATGAGTAAATAAATAAATAAATAAATAAATTCAAATCTTATAGTACCATTACATTTGATCACATCCTGGTTCATTCCAAATGGAAATGGAATTGGACACATACATGAATTTGCCATATCCTTTTATACCTGAGAGCAGATTTGACTTCATTAAACCAAGAATCAATTTTTGGTCTCTTTTTTCCCATATCTATTATGAAAGTAGAGCACTAAGGTTTTCATAATGGGGAGACATTAAGTGGTCAAGTAGTAAAAGAAGGAAGAGACATTGGGCACTTTTTAATTTTGTCAATTTGTCTATATCTCTCAAATGTAAGGTTATAAAAAAGGTCTCAGGAAGGAGACAAAGGGACACACAAAAGATAGTAGGAAAGGACGTCCTAGCCCTGTGTCGTGAACATGCCTCTAAGCTCAATAACTGGGAAGCTGAGACAGGAAAATCACAGGTTCCCAGCTGGCCAGCCTTAGCGACTTAGTGAGACCCTTTGCAACCTAAATGTTCTTTCAAAGTAAAACATAAAATAGGGCTGGCATTGTAGTTTAGCGTGCCTTTTGGTTTAATCCCTAGTACCACAGAAAAAGGACTTTATAACATTTTATTTATATTGTGTGAAGACCTAGAAAGGAATGAGGTGAAGGGCTTCAAACTGGAAAAAGAAATGACTAAGAGAGGGAAATGCTAATTAACCTGATGTTATCAGTTCCCAGTCCATTGCATGTATGAAACTATTACAATGGATCTAATTAATATGTAGAATCATTATGAGTTAATAAAAATAACAGAAGGATCTCACTTGGAGTATGGGAACCAAAGAGATGGAGCTACAGAATTAATCTGGTTCACCACTATCATGGAATCAGAGCAACCACAACACTTCAAGTGAGGAAGAAACTAATAGTCCTAGTTCCATCTTCAGAAGGCTAATGTTAAACACAGACTAAAGCAAACCAGAAATTGGACAACTTATTAGCATACATGTTTAAAAAAAGAAACTACCAAATGATTTTAAGATAAATAATTGTACTCTTAATATTTGCTTTTGACAATAATTTCAGATTTGAAAACAAGATTATTTATTTTTACAGGTACTATCTGGATTCATCAGATACTATACTTGATTTATTTTGAGGGATATTGCAACAGAACTGAAAACAAAATGGCGGATAGAGTCCTGTTCCTTGAATGCGGTGCTCACAATTTGAACTTATCTGAAATACCTTCTCCTTGTCTCATTTCTTCCCACATCCCATGCTATTTAGCACCAAAAGGTCTGAAGAAGAAAAAGGCTAAAGTATGTCATAGAGCTTAATTAAGTTTTACACAGAAAAAATATTTGCTTTAATATTGTTCACCTTCCCCGTCCCCATGCATATACAGTCTTTTAAATCTCACGATCCTTATATATTCAGGGTGTCTTGCACATTAAAAATATATGAAATTATAAAGTTATACATATATTAAATTATTGTACATAGAATTTGCACTCAAATTATATAGCATATGGGCAAAGTTCTTGTATGTCAGCACATTTATGGTTGCATGACCTTTTATTGTATGGCTGTGCAATATTTAATATATATCTGATGGTTAGGTAGATAATACATGTTATATTTTAACAAACATTCTTATAAACTCTTCCACTTTCTAAGTGCTATGTTTCACTGAAATTTTCAGATTAAAATTTCCTACTAGTTTAAGTGTTTGCAGCCATTACCTACCTCCTTTCTACAATGTATCAAGCTTGTGCTCCATCAAATAGAAGATAAGAATGCTTCTTGCCCCGAATAGGTACTAATGATGGGAAATGTCAAACATTGCTGATATGCTAGGTAAAAAATAAATGTTATTCTTGAGTAAGTTGCCACACTTTTTACTTAAATGAGACTGCTGTGTTTTATAGGCCTTCATATATCCTTTCTATTCTTTGCCCATTTCCCTTCAGTTCATCTTATTTACTGTTTTGTAGAAGCCTTTATATGGTGCTGATGTTTCTCAAATTAATAGCTCATTTTCAAAAATTGTTGGAAGCTTTTCATCTTATGTAACTAATCTGTGAGTCATTTATAACTGGCTCTGGTACTTTTCAAAGAAATCATATCCCCACACAACAAGAAATATGCACAAACTCTCCAAATATTTTCCTGATTAACCTCATTTGAATTTTTTACTCATGATTATAAACTGTGTCTCATACTGTGTGTGATGTGGGATATGAGTATTGCAACTTGTCCAGGGGGTTTGCCAGTTGGCCCAATGTACTTTCTTAAGGCTTTCACTTTAGCAATTCCCACACTTTTTAAGCCTGTGTATCGACATACTAAATTTCTCTAGTCTTACTCTTCCCAGTCTGCATTCTTTACTTCAAAAATGGATACATTTTGTTGAATACGTGGTAGTACTTGATTTTTCTTTATATTGTAACTGATCAGACAAATTATCCCATCAACATTTACAAAAATATTTTAATACCACGATGATTTTATTTATTTATTTATTTATTTATTTTTGTGGTACTGGGGTTTCTGGAAGCCCTTCTACCTCCGGGCTATGCTCCCACACCTATTTTATATATATATATATATATATATATATATATATATATATATATATATTTTTTTTTTTTTTTTTTTTTTTTTTTTTTTTAAACAGGGTCTCTTAACCCAGCGCCGCTGGCTTGGAACCTGCGCGATCCTCCTGTCTCCGCCTCCCAAGCGCGGGGATTACAAGTGTGCCCCACCACTCCCAGTTAATACCACAATGATTTTAAATGTTTATTGTAATTTAATAAATTATAGATTGATTCTGGGACAACTGTCACAGGGATATTCCAACATTCCTCCAGCTTCATCCTATGGCTCTTGTTGATCAGGTCCATTTTCCTGCCTTTCTTATGGATTTCACAATGTTCTCAGAGCACTTTTTGCTAATTTCTTTGGACTTTAAGATGATGAACATCATAGTACAACATAGTTTTTCATGACCTTATTAATATTTTCAAAATCTATGGAGTATTTTCCATTCATCCTGTAATGATGAAACTTTTTTCTTTTTGCAGGTCTGGGGATGGAACCCAGGGGCATTCAACCTCTGAGCTATTCCCCTGTCCTATTTTTTATTCTTTATTTTGAAACAGGGTCTCACTAAGTTGCAGAGGGCCTCAATAAATAGATGAGGCTGTTCACAAACTGCGAGCCTCTGCTCTCAGTCCCTCTGAATGCTGGAATTACAAGGGTGCGCCACCACACCCGGCTTATGAAACTTTTTATATTCTCTCTTTTTAGATTTCTAGGTCATAAAGAGTTTTCTATTTTACTGAGTTTTTATCCTGTGAAGAATTAAGCTTCTTTTTTTTTTGAAGCATAATGTTTCCTACCTTGTTGATTTATGCTTTCATTTTAATTATTTTACATGTTTGCTTGCATTTCTATCTTAAGTGCTTAGCATATCTACTTCCATTTTTTTCTATTATATTTCTCAGTATACAAGTGTTTCTGTTCTATCATTACAAATTGTGTGTTGTACTGGTAAATTGTGTGGACTTTCATTTGACTTAATTTTATGGTTTTCCTTTTTTTCCTATTGTGCTGGGATTTTTCCATGTGCTTTTGTTTGTTCTTGAGTGTCAATGATATTTTTACTGCTGCATAATTTACAAATGATGTAAGTAATTCTATTAGATATCGAATTCTTCTATTAATATATGCTATTATGAACTTTCCAGAGTATGGTGGCTGTGTGGATATGAATGATCTTTTCTAGAATATGCATACAAGAATGTAACTGCAAAGCACAAGTACAGGATGTTCAACCTCGTGGTGTGGTGCTATATTTTCTTAAGAAAGAAAGTATATTGATACATGCTTCAACTAGAAATGGATATGTTTTTATTTTTCCCCTACTAATCTTATATATCAGACTTATAAAGTTTTGTCAAAATGGTAGTTATAAAATGGTATCTCAAACTAATCTTAATTTGCATGTCCATATTCAGTAATGAGATTAATCATATTTTGATAGGTTATTGATCACAATTATTTTTTATTTTGAAAAGTACTCTTTTCTCCAACTTTTTAATTAATTTTCTTCATACAGCCTCTGGATTCTAATTCATTGCTACTTATATCTGTTGTTTCTCTCATATTTTGTGGCCTTTTGTAGTTTTATGGTACACTATAACTAAAAGCATTTTAAATTTTAAGATATTCAAACTACTCATTTTTTGTTTTAGATGTATTTTTGTTTCAAAAATCATGTATTGTTTCAGGACTGGAAATGTGACTTTTTATGTCAAAGATTTTTTAACATATTTAAATACTTAATCCATTTGTATATTATTTTACTGTGTGATATGAGACACATTTTTTTTTCTTCTATATAGAGAACTATTTGTTCCAACATCATAAATAGTTCTTCCTTTTTTCACTTTTCTTCAATACTACCTTTGGTATCTATGAAAAATCCCATAATATTCATGAAAGCTCAATTAATACAGCTTCACAAAATTAATTTGCAATGTTTATCAGCTAATACAAATACTCAATTTCACTTTTGAGAAATTTGTACTACATTATGTCACACATCTGAAAGGTCATGTAAATAAAATTTTTCAACAACATTGAAATAGCAAAATATTGTTAACCACCTAAATTTTCTTGACTAGTAGACTGAATGAAAATAATTATGATTCATTAAGGAAAAAAACATTGTGTATCTATTAAAAACCTTTATGATTAACCAAGAATTGTTTAAATTATTTTATAATTCTCTCTGCAGATTATTTATATCTACAGAAATTCTAAAGATGTTATGGTCTCTTATTTTCATTTTTCAAATTGGCTGTGTGCATTAGAACCAACAGAAAACATAGAGCATTTCATGAAAAAGTTTCTAGATGGAGAAAGTAACTATGAATTTATTTATCAAGAAACAGGGAATGCATTTAGACAGAGACTGGCAATATTGGACTATAAATGCATATGTGTTACTGATGTACACCAACTCAGTTTGCCACCAGTGGCATTGCAGTTCTTGTCAGGACCAGTGTGCAAAAGGCATATAGTTTTAAAAATATTGTGGTCAGACCATAGGTTACAAATATGCTAGCAATTCAAAGGAGCTAGAAATGGAGGTAGTGTCAAACCTTCCAGAACGGCTAAAGCTGAGGTGAGTTTGTCTTCTACCATGGACCTGAGGGAATCTTCATAGGACAGCTGTGGATCTGTTCACTCTACTTCTGAGGGACATTGAAAGATGCAAGATTGTAGAGTATGGAATCAGGACTTCACTCATTTAGAGAATTATATTCACATTTTTCTCTCATTGTAGACAGCTATTGTTGCTCTCCAGAGATCTTAGAGAATAAGAACATACAGAGAGACATGTGGTTTGGGGTGGAGGAAATAGGAAAACGAAAAAACCTGCCTTTAAGTCATCTTGAAACATAGTCCATTGGGCTTCTTACCTTTGAATTCCTGCTTGTTTTCTTTTTCTTTTCTTTCCTTTTCTTTTCCTTTTCCTTTTTTTAAAGTGGGTTTGGGAATGGAACCCAGGGGCATTCGACCTCTGAGCTACACCCCTTGCCCTATTTTATATTTTCATTTTGAAACAGGGTCTCACTAAGCTGCAGAGGGCCTCACTAAGTAGCTGAGGCTGTCCACGAACCGTGATCCTCGGGTCTCAACTTCCCAAATGCTGGGATTACAAGCATGCGCCACCAAGCCCAGCTTATTCCTGCTTTCTTACATACATTCAGTAGCTTTCACAAGCAGGTCTCTATGAAAATCATGCAAATGTTTACCAAAGCTCTAGCCATTCTAAAACAGTAATATAAATATACAATGATTGGAGCTTTGTTTTGATCCTGAAGAGTTTAAATCAGAAAAGATAGAATAAAGCCTGCCATTTAACTTATGTGATATCTTTATCTCAGTACTTACTATTTTTTCACAGTGGTGGGAAGTTGTTGGTTTGATCATATAAGAGGTTGGTACGAACACAAAGATGACTTCAACATTCTGTTCCTGAGTTATGAAGATATGAAGAAGGTAAGATAATAAGACAGCTTCAAAAAATATTTCTTTCAAATCTTTAACTTTTTGAGATTAGGAGAACATATAGTTATCTTCATTATTCCATTGTATGTATGGAGTTATGCTTGAATTTCCTATCCTTAAGTCTTCTTAAGACTTCTCATTTTTTGTGATTCGTTACTGCATAACTATCTATAGCAATAAAGGTAACCTAATATAAGTTTGTTATTAACATATATTAATTGTACATATTATTGGGACACAATGTGGCATTTCCATACATTCACACAATGGACATCCATCATGTCTATCCATCTTTATTCCACTCCTACACTTTCTGTCCTCCCCTACCTCCTGGAAATATGTATTCTACTTTCAGGTCAATGTTGTTGTTTTTTTTTCCACTTATGAGAGAAAAACTGTGATACTTGTCTTTCTGTGTCTGATCTATTTCACTTAACATAATGTTCTCCAGTTCTATCCTTTGCTACAAATTACAGGATATCATTTTTCTTTATGGCTGAATTATGCACAACATATTTTCCTTGCCCATTTATCTATTGATGAGTATCTTAGCTTATTGCATTTCTTAGCTTTAGTGAAAAGCACTGCAACAAACACTAGCATATAGTTATATCATTTGTATTCTGACTTTGTGTACTTTGATATATCCTAGAGGATGATACCTAGATCATAGTAGTTCTATTTTTAGAGGTTTTTTGTTTTTGAAGAAACTTCAAAACACATTCAGTGGATGTTCTTAATAAAAGGAATCAAAAAGCTCTGAGATAAGGAGCCACTACTAAGATATGGGTAACTATTGTCAAGGTGAGAGTATGCCCTGTGATCAAGTTATTTTTTGTTTTTAAAGAGAATCTGGAAACATAGCTCTCATATAAATCATAGAATACTTACATGAGAATAAACAATTCAAAGCCATATTAAGACATTAAGTAACTTAAAACTTGGTACAAGTTCACGGTTTTACTTTTTTGTGTGTGGTACTGGGGATGTAACCCAGGGGTATTGTACCTCCAAACTACACCCTCAGCCCTATTTATTATTTTTTTATTTTGAAACAGGGTCTCACTGAGGTGCAAAGGACCTCACTAAGTAGCTGAGGCTGTACACAAACCACAATCTTCCTGTCTCAGCCTCCCAAATTTTGGGATTACAAGTGTGTACCACCATAACTGGTTGTTTTGATGTTTGATTAATTTTGAGTAATCAATATGTAATCTACTTATTCACTTATTTAAATTAGTGGATGATTGCTCTGTGGTGATTCCTTTATCGTGAGCAAAAGAGGACTGAATCTTGTTGATTATTAATAATGTAATTATTACTATGTTTCATTTATTAAGAAAATTCCCAAGTATAATGTCAACAAGTATATTTAATTAGTTGTCTGATATAAAAAAGTAGTGGGCATTGTTTTCTAAAAGAAAGAACGGGGAACCACAAGGCAATAATCATGAGTGAAGAGAAAGAAGAGAAATAGAAGAAAATTAGAAGATAAGAAAAGAGGACGTGCTTATTATCTGAAAAATAAAGAACCTGTCACCTTTGGAGAACTAAGGGAAGAACTTAAAGAGAAAGAATGGAGGATTGAAAGATTAACATAGGTTTATAGGAGACAGATTAGACAAGGCCTGTAGGCTATGTTGATGGTAGTGACTTCTTTAATTCTCAAAGTAGTAAGAAGCCTTTTAAGAGTTTTACAAAAAATAGCAATGGAATATAATTAATATTTTTAAATATTCTTATTCATCTTGAGAAGTAAAAATAGTAAACATAAGCAGACCAGATGAATTTGAGAACCCTGTGCTCGTCTACTAAGTATTAACTGTGCCTTGGATAGGAGTGGTGTCACTGGGAATAGAGAGAATATAGCGTTTTTAAAAAACAGAATGTAAAAAGGAAAGTGATTATACAGAAGAGAAATTAAAAAGAGAAAGGTGTCAAGAAATCTTTCCAAATTTCTATTTGGTGTATTTATCTAGACGGTGGTTAAGGTATCAAGAAAATCCTGAAACAAGTTAGAAAGATAATTATAATTTTGATTTGACATATGGTATTTAAGGTGAGTTAGAAATATTTAAATAAATAATCTGAGAAATAAATTTAAAATACAAATGTAAAGTTCAAAAAAGAGTTCTGGCTGAATATATTAATGACATTAACCTATACATATCACCATAAAGAATCTAAGAGAAAGACAGAATGTAGAGAAAACTGAGTAGGGTAAGGATGGAGGAAGAGACTAAAAGACAGGAAGGCAGGGAGGCAGAAGAAAGAGGAGGGAATAAAGAAAGGGGAACTACAACCAATGACTGAGGAAACTTAAATGTCATGGATAGTTGGCACTGAGAGGGATGGGCCCAACAAAGAATCAGAAAGGGGCAATCAGACGGGTCGAAAGAAAACAGAATATATGGTAGCACAAAAACTAAGTGGGTGTGTCATGAAAGATCTTTAAGATCTCTTAAAAATATTTTAGGCAGCCAAGAAGTCAAATGGGATTGAGAGTTTAAAACACTCACTGAGTTTAGTGACAATATTATATCAGATTAGAGTGGGTTGAAAATAAGTTGGCAATCCTAAACATACATCACTGGCCCAAGCACACATATATTGAAACAGTCTTCTGCATAATTATTTTATATTTAATATTTGAACTTCAAACAAGTCATGTACACAAGAGAATGTGTCATCTCCTCTGCAAATGTGGTTCTCTTCCTATGAATTTCACATTAATCCAGGTGGCCTAAACCTAAAACTAGACCTTGTACTTAATATTTATATCACTCTTTCGTGATTATTTAATCCACAAATCAATAAGTCATCTTAATTTTTTCTCTGTATCTGCTGTAGAAGTACAAATTTATCTCAATCCATGTTGACTCTTTTGTAGACCAGATCACCAACATCTCTTGCTTACCTAATATACCCGCCTTTTTCCCAGGTCTGCCTGCTAACAGTCTTACTTGTTTGATTTATTCTTCATTTTTTAAACAAATTGTTGGCTAAATATATAACTCTGATTCCTTTCTTATTTTATAATTGAATTTCCCAATAAGAATGTTCTCACACAAAAACTTTTGTAAATAATAAATTTTACTGGATATTTGGAGAAATAGGCCACGTAGTAAACTATACAAAACCTCTTCAACATTTATTTCTGTTTCATCTTTAGCATTCTGTTTCTAAAGTCTTCCACCAAATATCCCATTTCTCTCAACTTCCAGGTATCTCACTGTTTATGTAATTGGATCCAAATGCTATATGGCCTTGCAAATATTTTTTTTACCAGATTATAGGAAAAGAATTTTCTTCAAAATTGCCTGTGGAGGATATACTTTTGTAACTTCATTTTTCAGCTTTAAAGCTCTTTCTAGATAAAGAGTCTAATGTTAGCAAGCAATTAGATATCCAACAAAGTTGTAATAAATTTTGAATCTTCCCTTACCTGCTTCTTCCCTTACCTGCTGCTTCCCTTGGAAATTTCTTGATAATTTCATAAAATACTGCTGATGCACACTTCTCCAATGATAATTCCATCAGGATATCCAAAGCCAGTTTACTTTTTGTCAGAGGATTTTCCAATTTTTCATTGACTTAAAGGTGACATTCCCAGTACCATCAAGACTATGTAAAATCCTGTACACTTTCCTAAGTGTCCAGCAGTACATAGGCAGAATGGAGGCAATTAAGTCTATACTGGTTAAATATTCTCTTTTTTTTGTGGGTCTGGGGATGGAACCCAGGGGCATTTGACATCCAAGCTACACCCCATGCTCTATTTTTTATTATTTATTTTGAAACAAGGTCTCTCTAGGTTGTTGAGGCTGTTTGCGAACCGTGATTCTCAGTTCTCAGCCTCTTAAATGCTGGGATTACAAGCATGTGCCCACCACACCCGGATAAAGATCCTTATTTAAGTGGCAAATTTTTAAATAAAATCAAAGAGGTCATTATCATAAAATGATGACTGTGGTTACCATTTTAGAGAATGGCAGATGTATGATGAGGAAAGGGTGTGTTTTGTAGTTCTGGTAAACTTTTATTGTTCACTTTATTGGCATTCATGTATGTAGAAATCTTAATTGATCAGCTAAAATTCATTAAACTCTATGCTTGTTTAATTTCTTTTTCATACGTGTGTTTTATTTCAAAATTTAAAAAGTCTGAAAAGATTTAACTTTATTTTAAAACAAATAATCTATTTTGTGGTATATACTTTAAAAAGATTCTAAAAGGAGAGATTTATTTTTTCTCATCCGTCCCGTTATCCTTTCCTTCAGCTGTTGTAACTGGCTGAACTCATCAGTAGAGAAACTCATACATATGCCTTGGTGTTCTAGTTTTGGAGGCTGAACTAATGCAGGGGTAAAGAAGAAGGGAGCTTGTTGTTTTACATTCAAAACAGTTCACTATTTTGTGGATTTGACTCAGAGGCATGAATGCTGACACGTAACAGGATTCAGGAATGACTCAATCGCTGAAGAAAAAAATAGGTACAAAAAGTTAGAGGAACATAGAAGTTTTGTGAGCTGCTTACAAGCAGAAACTTGTAACTGTTACAATTTAGAGTAACTGACTCAATTTTGTCTTTTCATGATGTATAATTTTGAATTGTTCCTTCCATCTCTAGTCCTGAATTCAATATTGCTCTCATCATCTGAGTTTAATCATCTATTAAAGATACGCATCAAGGATTCATTTCAGTTAACAAGCTAGGGGAGGTATATATATATATATATATATATATATATATATATATATATATATATATATATATATATTTGCGGTACTGGGGTTCCTGGAAGCCCTTTTACCTCTGGGCTACACTCCCAGACCTATTTTTTACATTTTTATTTGGAAACAGGGTCTCCTAAGCCAGCGCGCGCGGCTGGCTTCGAACCTGCGCGATCCTCCTGTCTCTGCCTCCCGAGCGCGGGGATTACAAGCGTGCGCCACCACGCCCGGCTATTAGGGGAGGTATATTTTAAATCTCCTATTTTTAGTATCTAGTTTTCTGGCCGTTTTTAATTTTATCTTTTATCTCAGGTAAAAGCTATTATATTAAACAGCTAATATATATAATAAACATAGCTGTTTTTAAAATCTTTCTGGTAATTCCAGTAATATCTTGTAACATACTTATCAATAATGCTATTTCTCTTTTCTTTTCCTGATTGTTTCTAGCCACATTGTCTCATCTTTATGTCCCTTCAGGTCTTTGCACAACAAAGTTATGTGTAAAATTATATTAATAACTAGGAACAGGCTATTTTTACTCATTCTTTCAAACTCAACTTTTTCACCAATAATCAGCTAAGATACTCAGGAAGATTAGCAAGGCCTTCTATCCTCTATCACCAACCTGCCATCCCAATTCCACTTTTTTTTGTAATTGTATGATACCAAGCACTCTGGTGTTCAACTTCCACTAAATATGGAAGGAGTTTGCCCTGCGTGGTGGCGCACGCTTGTAATCCCCGCGCTTGGGAGGTGGAGACAGGAGGATCGCGCAGGTTCGAAGCCAGCCACGCTGGCTTAAGAGACCCTGTTTCCAAATAAAAATATAAAATAGGTCTGGGAGTGTAGCCCGGAGGTAGAAGGGCTTCCAGGAACCCCAGTACCACCACTGAATAAATAAATAAATAAATAAATAAATAAATAAATAAATAAATAAATAAATATGGAAGGAGTTTAAGGTTTCTGTAATTTGAGACTTTTTTTGAGGGTGAGGGATAATGAACCAGAAACATTCTACCTCTGAACCAACCCCCCAACACTCTTTTAATTTTTATTTTGAATCTTTTACTTTTTTATTTTGAAAAAGGTTCTCACTAGGTTGTTGAGAATCTCACTAAGTTGCAAAGGCTAACCTCAAACCCCGGATCCTCTTGTCTCAGTCTCCTAAGTACTGGGATTATAGCCATGTGACACCATGCCTGGTTTGAGGCTTGCTTATATATTTAGAAAGGAAAATCTGTAGTTTTCTAGAGGTTTCTTATCTTTTCTTCTTGAATAAAAAGAAATATTTTTAGGCATGTGTGTTGTCATATGCTTGTAGTCTGAGTACTTGAGAGGCTGAGACAGGAGGATCACAGGTTTGAGGACAACCTCACAAAGTAGTGAGACCCATAAACCTAGCAAGACTTTGTTTTAAAATAAAAATAAAAATAAATAGGGATGGGGTGTAGCTCAGAGGTAGAATTCCTTTGGGTTCCATCCCCAATATCAAAGGGAAAAAAAGAAAAATATATTTCTTCCTCGTGAAATCTATTATATGTTCTCTGAGTCATAATTAATCACTCTTTCCTACTATTATTTCATTTAGTATTTCTTTTTATGTTTTCTGCCTTCCCACCATATATGCACTTTTTAATTGTGATAAAATATTCATAACATGAAATATACCATTTAATCTATTTTTAAGTGTGCAGTTGCATGGCATTAGGTATATTCATTTGTTGTGCAACCATCACCACTACCTTAACTTCTCTCTTCCCATCAGTCTCTGGAAACCACCATTCTACTTTATTTCTTTAATATTTTTTGTACTCAGAATTGAACTTAAGACCATTCTATATCCAAGATATACCCCAGCCCTTGTATTTTTCATTTTAAAACAGGGTCTCACTAAATTGCTGAAGGCTGACCTCAAGCCTGTGATCTTCTTACACTGGGATTCCAAGAGTGCACCACTGTACCCAGCTTCTTTCTTATTAATTTGATTACTCATTGTACTTCATATGAGTGAAATTATACAGAATTTGTCATTTTTGACTGGCTTGTTTAACTTACCATAGTGTCTTCGAGATTCATCTGTGTTGTACCATGTGCCAGAATTTTCTTCTTTTAAGACAATAATATTCTATTGTATATATGTCTATATTATATTAATTCATCTTTGTATACATTGCTTGCTTCTATTGTTTGCTTTGTGAATAATGATGCTGTAAACATGGAAATAAAAATATCTTTCTGATACTGATACCTTAGTTCAACCCTTTTGGTACATACCCAGAAATGGATTTAGCTGGTTCATGTTGCAATTCTATTTTTTTTTTTTTTTTTGAGGGATTTTTGTACTATTCACCTTGGGTTCACAAGGATTCTGATTTCTTAGTCCTTGCCAGTTTTTTCTTTTCTGATGTTTTTAGCTATAGTCATTTAGATGGTCATGAAGTGGTATTTCATTGTGATTTATTTACATTTCTTAATAATTAAAAATGTTGAGCATTTTTATGTGATTACTAAATATTTATATATCTACTTTAGGGAAATACCTATCTAAATCCTGTGCCAGTTTTTTTTTTTTTTTTTTTTTGTGGTACTGGGGTTCCTGGAAACCCTTCTTCCTCCGGGTTACACTCCCAGACCCATTTTATCATTTTATATTTTTTATTTGGCAACAGGGTCTCTTAAGCCAGCGAGGCTGGCTTGGAACCAGCGCGATCCTCCTGTCTCTGCCTCCCAAGCATGGAGATTAGAAGTGTGCGCCACCACGCTCGGCCTCCGTGCCAGTATTTTAAATTGGATTTGTTTTGTTTTTCTTGATTTGAAGGAGTTCCTTAGATACTCTGCATAGTAAAAAATATCACATATATAGTTTGAAATTTTTTTTCTCATTCTGTAGTTGGCCTTTTCACTCTGTTTTGCCCCTCAATGCACAAGTTTTTAACTTTTTTTGTAGTCTACTTTAGTTTTTTTCTTTTATTGCTAGTAGTTTTGGTGTCCCATCAAAAATATCATTGTCAAATCTAATAGTGTAAAGCATTTCCCCTATGACTTTCTCTAAGAGTATCATAGTTTTTCTTTTATACTAAAATATTATTATTTTAAGTTAGTTTTTATACATGGCATAAAGTAAAGATCCAACTTATTTAAAAATGAATTATAGCTGGGCGTAGTGGTGCACACTTGTAATCCCCACGCTTGAGAGGCTGAGACAGGAGGATCGCACAGGTTCAAGGCCAGTAGTGTTAGCTTAAGAGACCCTGTTTCCAAATTTTAAAAAGTATAAAAATAGGTCTGGGAGTGTAGCCCGGAGGTAGAAGGGCTTCCAGGAACCTCAGAACCACCCCCCCAAAAAAAAAAATTATAGACATCCACTTTTCTCATTAACTTTTGTTTAAAGATTGTCATTTACCCATTTAATGTTCTTCTTACTCAAATAAAAAATAATTTGACCAAGCTGGGCGTGGTGGCACTTGGGAGGCGGAGACAAGAGGATCCTGAGCAGCGCTGGCTTAAGAGACCCTGTTTCCAAAATTAAAAAAAAAATATGTAAAATAGGTCTGGGAGTGTAAGCCCAGAGGTAGAAGGGTTTCCAGGAACCCCAGTACCACCCAAAAAAATTAATAAGAATTTGAGCATATTTGTGAGAACTGATTTCTGGGAACTCTGTTCTATTCCATGGGTTAACTTTTCTGCATTTATGTCATTATTACACTGTTTTGATTACCATGATTTTTTAATAAGTTGTAAATCTTGAAGTATGAAACTTTTAACTTTACTTTTTCATTTCAAGACTGGCTATTAAACATCTCTTAAGATTTCATATGATTTTAATGATAGATTTTTCTATTTTTGCAAAAAATGTCATTGGGATTTTGATAGGAATTGCATTGAATCTATGAATCATTTTTGTAGCATCTCAAAATTACTGTCTTCTAATTGATGAATATAGAATTCCGTTTTATTTATTTATTTTATTTCTTTCTATATTGTTTTGCAAGTTTCAGAAGACAAGTCTTTCAATTTTTTTGTTGATTTAATTCCTAAGGTTTTTAATCCTTTGATTCAATTCACAATGTAATCGATTTTAATTTCCTTTTAGGTTTGTGTTTTGATTTATATTTTTAATCTTAAAACTTTAAAAACTATCCTTTTAGTTCTAACTTTTTTGTTAGGGTTTCTTGCATAAATGTTATGTTGTCTTCTGAAAGATAATTTTACTTCACTATTTTTTATTTGGATACCTTTTTCCTTTTATTTCTTAATTTCTATGGCTAGTATTTCTAGGATTGTGATAAATAAAGTGACAAAATTGATGGGGCTATTTGCACACCTCAGATAAAAATCTCCCAGTTTTGCTCAGTTTAGTGTGATTTTAGCTACATACATCGCACACATTACCTTACTCATTTTTAGGTAGTTTCCTCTTCTCTTGAGTATTCACTGAGTATTTTTAACCATAAAAATATTTCACTTTTTAAAACGCTTTTGCTTCGGAAATTAAGATACTCATGCGTTTTTCCTTCATTATGTTGAAGTGACAAATTTCATTGATTACTTATTATATGTTGGATATTCTTTTCTTCCCAGGGCTAATCCCTCCTTGATCAGGTTGTATGTTAGCTGTAACTCATGCATCTCATACGCTGGATAATTTCTCATACCCATGGCTCTTTCAGGACCTCAGAAGCTCGGTGCTTAAAATCATCAGCTTTGTTAAGAAAGAACTGAGTGAAGAGGATGTGGATGCTGTTGTGAGGCAGGCTTCATTTGAGAACATGAAGTCAAACCCACATGTAAATCATGATTATAATGTAAAAACTGAAGTTGGGACAAGAAATGATGAAGGAAGTTTCCTTCGCAAAGGTGATTAATGCTCAGTGATTTTCAGTAGCAAAAAATATTGAGGGTCCCCTTGAACTTAGAAGAAGTAATGAGTGCTTCCAATATGTCTCTGCAACTGATAATGGCATTTGAATACAGAGAGGATCAAACATCCTAACTGAAAGCCTGATGAGGTTCTCAGGAAACTTACAGTGTTTTAGTATACACCTGACAGTAACTTATTCAATAAATATTGCCTGTTTTTATTTTAGGTCATAAAACTATTTTAAAATTTTTATTTGTAGGATTGTAAAAAGCAATGAAAATGTTAGACTAGGAGAATTATCATCTCTGTTTTCCTTTATTTCTTCTATTTTAAGAAGTAGACTTAATATGTGTTTTTGAGGAAAAAGAAGTTTGAATTATTATTGCTTCATCACAAAAACTAGAATGATTATATATATATATATATATATATATATATATATATATTTTTTTTTTTTTTTTTTTTTTTTTTTTTTTTTTTTTTTGGTGGTACTGGGGTTCCTGGAAACCCTTCTACCTCCGGGTTACACTCCCAGACCTATTTTTTATACTTTTATTTATTTGGAAACAGGGTCTCTTAAGCCAGCGCGGCTTGCTTGGAACCTGTGCGATCCTCCTGTCTCTGCCTCCCAAAAGGGGGTGGGGTGGGTGGGGTGTGCTGGGGGGGGTGTTACAAGTGTGCGCCACCATGCCCGGCTAGAGTGATATCTTATTAACCCTATTTTCTGTGACCTCAATTACTTAAAAAAACTAATTTCTGTCTTATTAGATCCTAAGAGTTGTTAAGAATAAATATATTTTCCTCTCAGTTATAACCTTTAAGTTCAAATCATTTAATCATTTAAGATATAACATTCTAAATCATAATTTGACTTTTGTTCCTATTTTGTTTTATAACTTACTTATAACTTATCAATATGATAATGAGCATTGATTTTATGAATAGTCATATAAATATCTCCTTGAAATTGCCCTAGATATATTTTTTAATTCTTTTTTCTTTTTTTCTTTTTTTCTTTTTTTTTTTTGGTGTGTGTGTATGTGGTACTGATGATTCAGACCCAGGAACATTCTACCGCCAACTTATACCCTTAGCCTTTTTTTTTTTTTCTTTGCTTTTAAACAGAATCTTGATAGGTTTATTAGAGTCTCACTACCTTGCTGAGGCTGGTCTCTAAACTATGATCCTCCTGTCTCAGTCCAAGTCCTGGGATTACAGCCTTTTGTGACATTTATTATCAACTCACTCTGCATTCCTCAACTTTAGCAGATACATGAGCAATCTCATTTGCATAATAGTTGTTATCTATTCAAAATATCAACAGTAGCTGGGAGTGGTGGTGCACGCTTTGGGAGGCAGAGACAAGAGGATCGAGCAGGGAGCAGGTTCGCTGTTTCCAAATAAAAATGTAAAAATAGGTCTGGGAGTGAAGCCCGGAGGTAAAAGGGCTTCCAGGAACCCCAGTACCACCCCAAAAAAAAAAAAAAAAAAAAAAAAAAAAAAAAGAGGAAAATGCATTTTTAAAAGTGAGGAAATATATTTTGGCCTTCAAAAAGGGCACCTGGACTCTTTTCTTTTTTTTATTTTATTGGTGCACTATAGTCTCACATCATAATGTGGATCATGTTGACAATGGCATATATTTACACAGTACTTGGTGCCCTCCCCCCTCCTGCTTCCCCTTTTTCCTCACTCCCAATATTGAGTGTCAAGGTTAACAATGTTACATTGACATATATACTCATTTTTAAATATGGCTTTTCCATTAATTAACCTCAGCCTTCTTTCCTCCTACCCTTTCTTTCTGACTTGGCAGAGGTTTCCCCTCCATTATCTGGAGTTCCTCTAGTAAACCCAATACTCCCTAGCTTGAGCATATTAGAGAAAACATATGTCTCTTCTCTTTCTGTGCTTGACTAATCTCACTTAACATAATGTTCTCCAGGTCTTTCCATCTTCTTGCGAATGACATAAAAAGAGTTCAGGTAGCTTTTTTAAGGCCAAAAATATATTTCTTACCATACAGATGACTTAGTACCTATGAAGTAATTTTTATGATGTGCTAAATCTGTCATATAAGTTTTAGGTTTTTGTTACAGATGTATATATTTATTTTTAAAAAATGTAACAGCATGTATGTACTCATCCAAATTTAATGTACTTGAGAATAACAATGAATTCATAAAGGGATGCAAGATTTAGTAAATATTGCTTCCATGATAAATATCAACAAAAAACCAAAAGTGAGGAAATGCTTTCTTAAAGGGCTAAGTTAAGAATCATATTACAGTTTTTAGTTGTGGTTTACTTAGTATAATTCCTGAAATATAGTAGAATATATTTTTAATTCTAATATGCTTATATCTTTGAGGATTCTTTTTCTTTCTAAAGAATGATCATGATTGGGTAGTGAAAGTCTTAACGCATGAGGAAAAGAACTGTAGATCTGTTTACTGTGTTACTGTTTCTCTAAGTTTCTTTCTTATCTTATTCCTCTATGAGAAAAGGTAAGCTATCCAACCCCATGGAGAACTAACAGATATTTGTTTAGAGAAGAAATTAATATTAAATCCCAAGTTTCCAATTCTGAAAGAATAATAAATATTCATATATTATTTCAAGTTACAATGCATTTGTTGCTTATTTCAAGCTTTTATAGGTTCCATATCTGGGGCAATGAAATTAAATGGGTTAGAATGGATTGGGGTAACCTTCACCCCATTAATGTTTCTTACTCATCCAAAGGCCATTCGTGTGTTTATCCCACTAGGTACCATTGGAGACTGGAAGCATCATTTGACTGTGGATCAGAATGAAAGATTTGACAAAATATTTCAGAAGAACATGAGAGACTTTCCCTTGAAGTTCATCTGGGATATAAATGAAGAGTAGAATTTTGATCACAGTTTAAAAATAATCATAAAATCTAATCAGAGGATATGATTAAATATACATATTAATGTATGCTTATTATTGATTACAAAGCTTATTTATTAAAAACTGAGTAAGGTCTTTTAGATTAATTGCTATGAATGTGATGATGTTTTGAGATTTAAAATTTATAGTGAGTTGGTAGATAGGCATCTGTCATACCCTGAATAAAAATGGAAAACCATAAAACATAAATTATGACTCACAAATGTCTTCAGAAAGTATCCTGTAATGTTCATTTATCTTTATTTGAAATTAAATTTAGGATCAATAAATATTAAAATCACATTTTCTTGTAATTATATATTAATTTGCTGGTTTTAAAATAAATGTGAATAAATGTTATAGTAAGTGGAAATAAATGAAAAAATCTGATATAAACAAAAGCCTTCATTTTGGTAATTTAAAAGTCACAGATTGCAGTAAAACAAAACAAAACAGAATGTATTTTTATCTAACCAGGCTCATTGGCACAAGCCTGTAATTCCAGTGACTGCTATGCTGAGACAGGAGGAAGATGGCAACTCTGAGGTTAGATGGACAACTTAGCCCCTACCTCCAAATTTTTAAGGAAAGGACTTGGGAATCAGTTCAGTGCTAGAGTTCCCTATACTGGGGGAAAGTTTTGTTCTATCTATAATATATTACTAACTAAAATGCCACAAAAATTTAATACTTAAATGTTTAAGATAAAATTATGCTAAATAACAAGAAAATACAGGTGAACATATTTATAATTCTCAAATGGATGTTGGTAGCAATTAGGCATTTAATGAGGCAGAAATATATGAACATAAAGAAAAACAAACACTAAGATTTGTAAATTCACTTTCAAAATCCAGAGGGCAACAGTTGAGAATTTTCAACTTGGGACTAAAGCATCTGTTGGCCACAGAGTGGGGATGGCAGTGGCCATTTGACAATTGCTGTGGTTGGCAGTTTGAAGTCTTTGCTGATAGCACTGGGTGTTCTAGTGAAACTTCTGTCACTTGCAAGCCTTAGAGTAAAGTAGCATTTTAGTTAAGTCAGGAGAGTGAAAGAAAAACTAAAATATTAGTTTGTAAATTTGTAGGCAGATATTGAAGAATATTAGAATTAAGCTTTTAGCAAGAACTGCAAAAATTGTACAAGACAGTTATTTCTCGAAATATCATATTTCTCCTTGTATTCCTCTCCCCACTACCATCAAAGATAAAATAACTAATCAAAGATAAAATAACTAATTTGATAAAATAACAAAGATAAAATAACTAATAATTAGTTATTTTATCAAAGATAAAATAACTAATTTGTTTACAAAATAAGTCTAATTTTACCTGCCTACGTAGTAAGTGTGGCAAGGCAGGGATTAGCCTCATAGACTTCAATTTTGCTCTGCTAGATATAAGAGTGGATTTTGAAAACCCCTCCAGATTAGGAAGTTAAGCCAAGGACTCATCACCAGACTTTCCTACAACATTTACACATTGATATGTGAATGGTTCATTTATCTTTAGTAAATTTTTTTTCAGTTTTCTGAGCCATCTGGGAAGTAAAACTCCTTACTCATCCCTAAGACAACCACTAACGAAAATATATATTCAAGGCAGAAGGTCAAATTTTTTCCCAAAGGGTATTTTTTGGTTTTTGACTAAAGTCAGTCATAATTCTTTTAAGTTTTCTGGCCATATCTGAAAACAAGACATGCTAGCCAAAGCAACACCTTTACAATATAATCTTATTACAAACATGAACAAGATTTGACTTTTGTTCCTTTTTAAAAAAAATTTGGTGCATTGTAATCTTACATAAATTGTGGTACAACGTATTAAAAAAAATACATGCACACAACTCTTGTTGCCCTACCCACCAAGATCCCTCCACCCTCATCCCACAAGTCTTTGAGATTAGAATTGTCAGTAGTGTCTAAGTTCATAGCATTATTTCTACTATTGCATTCTTTATGACTTCATCTGCCCCCTTCCCTAATCACCGTCAGTCACACTCCTAGAGTTTCTGCTCATCTATGTGATCTTGCCCTTATTTACAAATCTCTTTCTAGCTTCCACATATAACGGAGAGCATATATGTATTTGTTCTTTTGGATTGAGTGTACTCAGTATAATATTCTCGAGTTCCATCCAATCTTCTGTAAATGGTGTTATTTTGTTCTTTTTTATGGCAGAGTAAAATTCCATCATGTACATTTACCAAAGTTTTGTGATCTGTTTATCTGTTCATGTACATCTGGATTGCTTCTATAATTTGAATATTGTAAATTGTGCTGTTATGAATATGAATATGAAATTATAACATTTTTATTTTATTTCCTTTAGGAAGATGGCCAGGAGCACTATGCCTGCATCATGTGGTACTTCCATTTCTAATCTTCTGAGAAAACTGCACACAGAATTCCAAAGTGTCAGCTGCATTAGTTTTCAGTCTCAATAACAGTGTAATAAGGTTCCTAGTTCCCCACATCCCTACCAGCATTTATTATTATTTGTATTCCTGGTGATTGCCATCCTAACTGGAATGAGAATCTCAGTGTAGTTTTGATCTACATTTCCCTAATTGCTAGATTATTTCATATATATGTTGGCCATTTGTATTTCTTTTTTTTTGAAGTGTCTACTCAGTTTAGTTGCCCACTTTTAATTGGATTATTTTCTTTTTACTGTTAAGATTTTTAAGCTCTTTGTGCATTCCTGTTATTAGATCTTTGTCAGATGAGTAGATGGTGAAAATCTTCTCCCATTTTGTAGTCCCTATCTGTAGAATACTAATGGTTTCCTTTGGTGTGCAGATGCTTCTAAATTCAATGTCATTCAATTTATTAATTATTGTTTTAGTTTTCTGAGTTTGTGGGGTCTTCTTAAACAAGGATATATGTGTACCTGTTTGTTGGAGTGCATTTATATACCCTCTTTTAGCAGTTTCAAATTTTCTGCTCATACTGAGTTGACTCTTTTGCAGGGTGAAAGGTTGGGGTTTTATTCCTCTTTTCTGCACATGGATATCCAGTTTTCCTAAAACCACTTGTTGAAAAGGCTATTCCTTCTCTAGTATATGTCTTTGATGCCATTATCAATGAAAATG
The DNA here is from genome assembly GCF_963383645.1 of Muscardinus avellanarius. Lineage (NCBI taxonomy): Eukaryota > Metazoa > Chordata > Mammalia > Rodentia > Gliridae > Muscardinus > Muscardinus avellanarius. The sequence goes on along the minus strand of NC_137794.1, from coordinate 70,303,072 downwards.
ATCTGGTTATAGATATAGGACTTTCTATTCTTTTCCATTGGTCTATTTATCTATTTTTGAGCCAATACCATACTGTATTTATAACTATTATTTTGTAATATATTTTGAAATCAGGTATTGTGATGCCTCCTCTATGGTTCTTACAAGAATTGCTTTGGCTATTCTGGGTCTTTTGTTTTTCCTATAAGTTTTATAACTGATTTCTCTAGGTCTGTGAAAAATGATGTTGATATTTTGATGGGGATTGCATTGAGGTTGTAGATCACTTTTGGTAGGAGGACAATTTTGGTGATATTTATTCTATGTATCCAAGAGCCTAGGTAGTCTTTTCAACTTTTAATATCTTCAACTTTTTTTAGTGATTTATAATTACTGTTGTAAAATTTTTATATCCTTAGTTGTTTATTTCTGAGTATTTTATTATTTTGAAGTTATTTTTTAAAAAATGTTTTTTGCATTTCTTTCTCAGTGGATTCATGATTTATGTAAAAGAATGGTAATGATTTTAGTAGGTGTATTTTATTTTATTTTAACAATTTTCTATTGAACATAAATAGTATACATTTAAACTATATTTGGTGCCCTCTCCCCCCCCCCCGCCACTGTTTTCCCTTCCTCCCTCCCACCAATGGTTGTCCAGGTTAACCATGTCTTATTCATAATTTTACACATGTTCAGATGTAGACCCTCATTAATCAAGATCAGCCTTCCTTCTCTTCTATCTTTCCATTCAAACTTTGCTGGTATTTTCCCTCCATTATCTGGAGTCCCACTGGTATCCTTTGTGTTTCCTAGTTTGGGCATATTAGAGGAAACATATGTACCTTCTCCTGTGCTTGGCTGATCTCACTTAACATAATGTTCTCCAGGGCTTTCCATCTTCTTGCAAATGATATAATTTTGTTCTTCTTTATGGCAGAATAGAATTCCATTGTGTGTATTTCCCACAGTTTTGCTATCCATTCATCTGTTGATGGTGATCTGGGTTGGTTCCATATTTTGGCTATTACAGATTTTGCTGCTATGAACATAGGTATGCATATATTGCTGTATTTCTCTGAATTCAACCCCTTTGGAAAGATACCCAGGAGTGGTATAGCTGGATCATATGGTGGATCTATTCCCACCTTTCTTAGGAATCTCCACATAGATCTCCATAGTGGTTGAACTAGTTTGCATTCCCACCAACAGTGTAAAAGAGTTCCTCTTTCCCCACATCCTCGACAGCATTTGTTATTGTTTGATTTCTTTATGCTTGCAACTCTGACTGAGGTTAGATGGAATCTCAGTGTAGTTTGATTTGCATCTCCCTGATGGCCAGTGATAAAGAACATCTTTTCATGTATCTATTGGCCCTTTGTATCTCTTCTTTTGTGAAGTGTCTATTTAGTTCATTTGCCCATTTCTTGATTGGGTTGTTTGTTTTGCTAGTGTAGAGTCTTTTGAGCCCTTTGTATATTCTGGATATTAGCCCCCTATCAGAATGATGGCTAGTAAAGATCCTTTCCCATTCTGTAAGCTTCCTCTTTAGGTTATTGATAGTTTCCTTTGATGAGAAGAAACTTTTTAGTTTGATGTTATCCCACTTGTTTATTCTTGCTTTAATTTCCTGAGCTTTGGAGGTTTTGTTGAGAAAGCTACTGCCTGTGCCAATATTTTGTAGTGTTGAACCTATGCTCTCCTCTACTAACTTCACAGTCTCAGGTCTAATTTCTAAGTCTTTGATCCATCTTGAGTTGATTCCTGTGTTTGGTGAGATATAGGGGTTTAGATTCATCTTTTTACAAATGGTTAGCCAATTCTCCCAGCACCACTTGTTGAAAAGGCTGTCTTTTCTCCAGAGTATGTGTTTGGCCCCTTTGTCAAATATTAATTGACTAAAGATGTGTGGGTTTGTTTCTGTATCTTCTAGTCTAATCCACTGGTCAGTATATCTATTATTGTGCCAGTACCATGCTGTTTTTACTACTATTGCTCTATAGTATAGTTTGAAGTCTGGGATTGTAATGCCTCCTGCATGTTTCTTATTGTTGAGAATTGCTTTGGCTATTCTGGGTCTTTTCTTTCTCCATATGAAATTCATGATTGATTTTTCTAGGTCTCTGAAGAATGTCACTGGTATTTTAATGGAAATTGCATTGAACCTATAGATCAGTTTTGGTAGAATGGCCATTTTGATTATATTTATTCTGCCTATCCATGAGCATGGGAGATCTTTCCATCTTCCAAGGTCTTCTTCAATTTCTTTCTTTTAATGTTTTATAGTTTTTGTTGTAGAGGTCTTTTACATCTTGGGTTAGGTTTATTCCTAGGTATTTTATTGGTTTTGAGGTTATAGTGAATGGAATTGTTTTCTTTGTTTCTTTCATTGTGGATTTGTTGTTGGCATAAAGAAAAGCCACTGATTTTTTAGGTTGATTTTGTAACCTGCGACTTTGCTGAATTTGTCAATCAGATCCAGAAGTCTTTTGGTTGAGTTCTTTGGGTCTTCCAGATAAAGGATCATGTCATCTGCGAATAAGAATAATTTTAATTCCTCTCTTTGTATGTGAATTCTTTGATTTCCTTCTCTTGTCTGATTGCTGCAGCAAGAGTCTCAAGGACTATATTGAAAAGGAGTGGTGATAGTGGGCATCCTTGTCTTGTTCCTGACTTTAAAGGAAATTCTTGCAGTTTTTCCACATTCAAATAATGTTGGCTTTGGGTTTACAGTATATTGCCTTAATGATGTTGAAGTACTTTCCTTCTATCCCAATTTTTTGCAGTGTTTTTAACATAAATGGGTGTTGGATTTTGTCGAATGCTTTTTCAGCATCTATTGCTATGATGATGTGGTTTTTGTTCTTGGTTCTATTTATGTGGTGAATAACATGTATTGATTTGCATATGTTGAACCAGCCTTGTTTTCCTGGGATGAAACAAACTTGGTCATGATGTATTATTCTCTTGATATAGTTTTGAATGCGTATAGCTAGTATTTTGTTAGAATTTTTGCATCTATGTTCATTAAGGATATTGGTCTGTAGTTTTCCTTTCTTGAGGTGTGTTTATTTGGTTTGGGGATTAATGTGATACTGGCCTCATAGAAGGAATTTGGGAGAGTTCCATCTCTTTCGATTTCCTGGAATATGTTATGAAGTATTGGTATTAGTTGTTCACTGAAGGTTTTGTAGAATTCAGCTGGGAACCCATCTGGGCCTGGGCTTTTCTTTGGTGGAAGAATTTTTATTGCTGTTTCTATTTCTTTGGTTGTTATTCATTGGTTTAGGCTTGCTATGTCCTCTTGGCTGAGTGTAGGAAGGTTAACTGTGCTTAGAAATCTATCAATTTCTTCCATGTTTTCAAGTCTATTGGAGTATAAATTTTTAAAGTAGTTTCTGATAATCTTTTGAATTTCTTCACTATCTATGGTGATATATCCTTTTTCATTTCTAATTTTGATAATTTGAGTTGATTCTCTTTTTCTTTTGGTTAGATTGGCCAGGGGCTTATCAATTCTATTAATTTTTTCAAAGAACCACCTTTTTGTTTTATTGATTCTTTGAATTGTTTTTTTATTCTCTATTTCATTTATTTCTGCTCTAATTTTAATGATTTCTTGCCTTCTGCTGGCTTTGGGAATAGACTGTTGCAGAATTTCTAGGTCCTTGAGTTGTGTCATTAGGTTCTTTACTTGGTGGTTCTCTGTTCTTCTTATGTGGGCACTCAATGCAATAAACTTTCCTCTTAATACTGCCTTCATGGTATCCCATAGATTTTGGTAGGTTGTATCTCTGTTTTCATTTGTTTCCATAAATTTCTTTATTTCTTCCCTAATTTCTGCTTTTACCCATTCATCATTCAATAGTGTATCATTCATTCTCCATGAATTTGAATACTTTCTTTCGAGTTTCCTGTTGTTGATTTCTACTTTTATTCCATTGTGGTCTGAAAAGATGCAAGGAATTATATTACATTTTTTGAATTTGCTCGTATTTTCTTTGTGTCCCAGGATGTGGTCTATTTTGGAGAAGGTTCCATGGGCTGCTGAGAAGAATGTGTATTCTGTAGTTCCTGGTTGAAATAATCTGAAAATGTCTATTAGGTCCATTTGTATCTTTTTCCATCCTTTCACTTTCAGTCTGTGAATGTCTTTGGCTGTGAGGTGAGTTTCTTGCAGACAGCATATATTTGGATTATGTTTTCTAATCCACATTGCCAGTATATGTCTTTTGATTGGTGAGTTAAGTCCTTTGACATTAAGAGATATTATTGAAATATGATTTTAGTTATCTGTCATTTTGTGTTCTGTCTACTCTTAGGTGGTTTGGTCTTTCTTCTTTACTTAAATGGCCCACTTATTAACTTCCTCTCTTCTCTGATTCTGAAGTCTGCTTCTTTTTTCTTTCTTATTGTTTATTTCTTTAAGAATTTTCTCTAGTGTTGGCTTTGAATTCATGAATTTTTTGAGATTCTGTTTATCCTGAAAGACATTGTTTTCACCATTGATCTTGAATAGTAGTTTTGCTGGATAGATGAGCCTTGGTTGGAAGTTATTTTCTTCCAGGGTCTGAATCACGTCATACCAGTCTCTCTTAGCATTCATGACCTGGGTTGTATAGTCTGGGGTGATTCTTATTGTTTTGCCTCTATATGTCACACGTCCTTTTGTTCTCACTGCTTTTAAGATTCCTTCCTTAGCCTCTATATTGGTCATTTTGGTTATTATGTGGCGTGGAGTGGTCTTTCTTTGGTCCTGTCTCAGTGGAGTTCTGTATGCCTCCTGGACATGAAGTCTCTTTCCATATTTGGAAAATTCTCTGAGATTATTTCCTTGAAGATATTACAGATGCCCTTGGTCTGTACCTCTATCCTTCCTTCAGTGCCTATTATCCGTAAATTAGGAGGCTTCATATTATCCCATATTTGCTGGATGTTTAGGTTTTGTTGCTTTAAAGATTTCTGTATATCGCTGACTGTGTTTTCGGTTTGGGATGTACTGTCTTCTAATATTGATATTCTGTTTTCCATTTCATCTAATCTTCCAGAATTTCTTTCTATTGCTGTCTTCATTTCACTTATTGCCTCTTTCATTTCATTCCAGACCTCTTTCTGATTCTTTTTTAGTGTTTCTAACTCACCTTTAACCTCCTCTATACTTGTTTTAAATCCTTTCATCATACTGTACATCAAGATTCTGAACTCCCCTTCTTGCATTTCTAGTAGGTCAGTATTCGTGATTTCTGCTGTCTCTTCATAATTCCTGGTTCTCATATTTATAGCATTCTCTGTCCTGTTTTTCTGATTTCTACCCATAGTTCGTGAGTATTATGCTTAGTCCAATCTTAATATTAGGAGTTTAGGGGTATCAGGAAGTCAGCAGAGCTTTTTCAGTGTTGAGGGTGGGTGATGTGGGAGGAGCTGGGGTGATGGGTAAAGGAGTCGGGTTAGGTAGAGGATATGTTTAGGCTGAGAAAGACTTTATGTATGATAAGGTAATATCTTGCTAAGAATGAGAGAGAGTTAACTAGTAGGACTCTTGTCGTTAGTAGAGTAAGTATGGATATATGAAATACTTTGAGTATTAAACCAGGAGGTATATTATGGGGGAAAGTTTTGGGGGAGAGACGAGTATGTAGATTAATGTGGGAAAGTTTGTAAATAGGGGTGATGGAAGGAGAAGACAAACCTAAAAAAAAAATCCACACAAGATACCAAGACTATTATGTAATCCAAGAAAAAGAAAGGAAAAACCAATCAAAGGAGGAGAATGAAAAAAGGAAGTAAAGAGGAAGAAAGAGGAAAAAAGGACAAGAATAAAATAAAAGGAACTAGCAGCTGTGTGAAATCAGAAAATAAGGCAAACTATCAAATATATATATATATATATATATATATATATATATATATATATATATATTAAAGTAAAAGAAGGGTGGGTTAAGAAAAAAAGTATAAAACAGCAATAACCATACCAAAACAAAAGCACTGTAAAAGCAAAACAAAACAAAACATCCACAATAAAAATAAAACAAACAGTCCTACTTATTTACGAATATGGGGTCAGGTCCATATAATATGTGCGTATCTGATTGCTTTGGTAGCTTTCAGAATATAATCCAATGTCTCTTAGTTTTCTTTGTACTCTATTTTTATCTTCTTAGGTCACTCTGGGTGTTTGGACACCTTTCTTTCCTTTAACTGCTTTGGGTTTATGTGTCAGGATGTCTGGTTTCACTGTTATTAGATTCTGTACAATTCACAGGTTCTGTGAAGTTCCAACCTGTAGTCAGCACCTCTGCAGTCACCACCCTAGACTCCCACCTGTGCTTCCCTACAGCAGGCATGGAGGATGTCCAAAGTATACTTGGAACCTCCCCCTGAGGTCCTGTGCAGATATTGTGTCTCGATGGATTTTCCTGTGTCTCTGGAAATTCCAGCTGGGCTAGCCGATGTGGTCCCAAGATGTACCCTGGGCAAAGGGATGCTGGTTTCTGGATGCCCACACTTATGGCCGGAGCTCTGCCTATTCTGAGAGTGCAGGCTGGGTGCGCTGCTATTACTGGACCCAGGTGTGAGTGGGTGCAGCTGCCTATTGCTGCTGCTATGCTCTTCCAAGGTGTATTGAGCTGTGTTCTCGATTAGAACTAAGCATCGGGCTACCGGGCGGGTGGGAACTCCCAGCGGTGGGTGGGCCAGGGGTGCAGGATAGGTGCTCAAGGGTCTGGGTGCACAGGCAGTGCATGGTGTCCAGCAATGATCTCTGCCTCCCGTGGGTCGTAGTAGCTGGGGGGGGGGGCGAGGAGATTTCAGGGTTGCACAGAGCTTTTGCCGCCTGGAAGGCAGGCCTCTGGCAAGGTGGATGTCTGGACTCCAGTGGGGGTTGGGGGCTAGACACACAAGGTAGGCTCCAATTTAGGGGTGGCAGTGGTGCAGGCACTGACTACTAGCAGGGGTCCGGGACGCAGACAGGGTGCGCGAGGACAGTGCTGGGTTCTGAGGCGTGGGACAGATGCCCCGGGCCAGTGCTGGGGTTGGGGTTGGGGTGCACGCTAGGACCCGCACTTTCCCTGTATGCACTCAGGTACCTGGCTTCCTTGGTTCAGGCTTCCATGGGAGTCCCTGGGCTGTTGTGATCTAGTTGCTGGTGAGCACACAGAATTCTGACGTGGGTGCTGCTCGCTGCTTAAGATGAGGTCCTATGTCCATTTTCAGTCCAGGATTATCTTGCCGCGGTGATTTCAGTCAGTGCTCGGCAGTGCTGTTTGGGCTGGCAGGCAGCCACACAGGCGGGCGTCCGGATTGTATCTGCAGCAGGTCTGCTGTCCGATCTTTGTTCTTCTTCTTCTTCTTTGAGTTCAGGGTTCCGCCGAGGTACCTACATCTGTTTTGGTTCCTGGTATGTATTTATTTTGTTGATTAAGACACTGCTTTCTAAGTAGTTGAACTTTGTTTCAGCTACTGAGAAGTGCTGTGCCCCTCAGTCTCCATTTGGAAAAAAAATGTAGGTTTATTTTATATTGTTCTACTTGCTAAAAGTATCACCTTTAGAAGTCTTCCAGTTAAATTTTGTTGTCTTTTAAGTACAGGATTATATCATGTGTAAACAAAAATAACATTTTTTTTTCTATTTGTACTGCTTTGATTTATTTTCTGTTTTATTGCTGAGGTTAGTTTCAAGTACTATGTTAAATAGAGGTAGTGAGAGTGGGCATCCTTGTCTTGTTCCTAATATTAAGGAAAATTGTGTCATTTTCCTCCTATTTATAATGATTCTGGCTTAGAATTTTTAATTATAGTCTTTATTATGATGTTAAGGTAGGTCCCTTTCATTTCTATTTTACTCTGAATTTTTATCATGAAAAGGTGTTAGATTTTGCCTAGTGCTTTTTCTGCATCTTTTGAAATGATGGTGTGATTTTTACCCTTAGCTCTACTAATATGGTTAACTACACTTAATAATTTTAGTATGTTGAACTAGCATTGTATCCCTGGGATGAAGCCTACTTGGTCATGATGAACTATTTTCTTGATGTAGTTTTGAATGAAAATTGCTAATATTTTATCGATAATTTTTGCATTGATGGTCATCAGTGATAATGTGTAATTTTCTTTTCTGGGGGCATCTTTTTATTGGGGGCTAAGATAATACTGGATTCATAGAATTAGTTGGGTACTTTTTCTTCATTTTCTATTCCAGGGAATAATTTGAGGAACATTGGACTTAGTTGTTTTGTGTTAAATAGAATTTAGCTGGGAACCCATCTGGGCCTGGACTTTTCTTTGATGTGACATATTTTATTGCTCTTTTCATCTCTTTGCTCTCTATTGATCTGTTAAAGTTTTCACTCTCCTCTTAGTCCAGTTTAGGTAAGTTGCAGATGTCTAAGAATTTGTCAGTTTTCTCTGAATTTTCTATTTTATTGGATTAAATGTTTTTGAAATAGTTTCTAAAAATGTTTTGGATTTCCACATTATCTGTGGTGATGTTTTTATTTTTATCTCTTATCCATGAGATTTTTTTTCTGTTCTCTCTCTTTTTGTTAGATTGGCTAGTGATTTGTCAAATTTTCTCTTAAAAACCAAGATTATTGATATTCTGGATTGTTTTTTGTTTTTCATTAATTTCTGCTCTAATTTTGATTACTACAGGCTTTGAGGTAATTTGTTACTGTTTGTTTGAGGATCTTTAGGTACAATATCAGATTATTTCAAGTCTTTCTATTTTATTTTAATGCGGGCACTTAATACTGTAAACTTTCTTAACACTGCCTTCAGTGTGTCCTAGGGATTTTGATATGTTATCTCTTTATTTTCATTTGATTATTGAAATTTTTAATTTTTTTTCTTATTTCTTCTTTATTCAATCTTAATTTTGTAATGTATCATCCCATCTCCATGTATTTGTGTAAATTATCTGGGCCTTCTTATTGTACTCTACTTAATCTATTTTGATTTGATAGGATGCAAGAAGTTAAATCATTATATTTTAGCTGTGACGAATGTGTACTCAGCTGTTTTTGGATGGAATATTCTGAAATTTTCAGTTGAATTCAATTGATTTTTTTTTCTGGTAGTGGTGGTACTGGGGTTCCTGGAAGCCCTTCAACCTCCGGACTACGCTCCCAGACCTATTTTTATACTTTTTTATTTGGCTTAAGCCAGTGCATCTGGCTCCAAACCTGCGCAATCCTCCTGTCTCCACCTCCCAAGCCTGGGGATTACAAGCGTGCACCACCACGCCCAGTGAATTCAATTGATTTATAAGGCTCTTTATGTTTAAAGTATCCTTACTAGTCCTGTGCTTGGATGACTGACCTAATGGTGCACAAAGTGTGTTAAAATATTCTAGGACTATTGTATTGGGGTCTATCTAGGTATTTAGTCAAGAAGAATTTGTTTTACATAATTTGGTGCACTAATATTAGAGGCAAAAGTATTTAATATGGTTGTTTTTATTTTAGATAGTTCCTTTTTTCAGGAAGAAGTGTCCATTGTCACTTCTGATAGATTTTGGCTTAAAATCTGCTATTTCAGTTATGAAAGTAGCCACCTATTCCTGTCTTCTGTCTCTGCACAGAAATTCTTTCTATCTTTTCACTTTCAGCGTATGAAACTCTTTTTTTCTTAGGTGCATTTCATATTTTTTAAATTTTTTTCATATATCTATTGGTGCACTGTAGTCATACATCTTAATGGAGTACAAGATGGTAGAGGCATACATGCACACAAACTCATTTATCCTTTTCTCAATTTCTACCCCTTTCCCTCCTCCTTCCTCCTTCTCCTGTTTGGCTTAGCAATTGACTTTGATATGTTTGTAAATGTAAATCATGTACCTTAGAGAAATTCCCTCTTTTCCCCTCTCATCCCCCTCAATTAGGTTGCCTTATTTGTTCATTTATGGTTTCTTTTTTGTCTAGAATGAATGAGTTATAGCTAAGCATACAACAGGATTGAGGAGAATTTAATCCCGGTGTAAGAATACAATTATATTTTTCTATTAAAAGAATGGTTCCACTTAAGCTCCATTTTGTAGAACTGCCATTGTGTAAACTGGTGTATTTATATTTCTTTTGTAAAGATAGTATTTTCTTGAAATTTTAAGAAATGAATGAGCTGGGCATGGTGGCATATGCTTGTAATCCCAGCATTTGGGAGGCTGAGACAGGAGGATCACTGTTTCAGGAAAGCCTCACCTACTTAATGAGGCCCTTTGCAACTCAGTGAGACCCTGTTTCAAATTAAAGAATAAAAAATAGGGCTGAAAGTGTAGTTTAGAGGTAGAATGATCCTGGGTTCCATCCCCAGTACTGCAAAAAAAAAAAAAAAAAAAAAAAAAAAAGAATGGAATCTTTTCTATTGAAGTTATAAGGTCACACAAAAAATGGCAGGCTTTAATTTTGCAACTGTAGCTTACATATTTATTTTATAACTTTTGTACACATGTCTGTATGTTTAACTCTTGGAGGTACTGGTTTTGTGTTCTTTTTTTGTGAAATCTTCCCAGTGAACACTAGCCAACTAGATTAGATGGTAAAATTGATACTCAAGCCAATGGAGAATGGCAGAGTGGCCTTTATATTAGGAGATAAAAGGCTTATCAGACTGTACCCAGTGTGCATGCACCATTTTGCTCAGAAGTAAATTCTCTTGCAAAGTTACTTTTAATTTTATGAGTTTGTTTTTATATATAGCTTCCTAAAATCTATTTTAGGATGAAAAGATAGGTTCAATATATAAAATTAATACAAGTTATTATAATTGAAACACAATTGAAATAGAAAAACTTATACAATTATCTCAATTTATACAAAAAAGCACTTATCAAAACATATTTTATGATAAAAATACTCAAGAAATCTACAATAGATCAAAACTATTTGACATGAAAAAGAATGTGTCGTATATGTAATTCTTAAACCAAACCATATATACAATTGAGAGTAATTGGAAGATGTTAACTGAAATCTGGAATAAACCCAATCTAATTGAGTACTTCTATTAATTATAATACTGGGAATACCAACCAGAGATACTGAGCAATGAAAAGAGAACAAATGTCCAATGAGAAAATTAACAAAAGCACACAAAATATATAAGAAATAAAAAAAATTCATCAAAGTTGTCAGCAAAAAATTAAACATGCATAAATAAGTTGAAATTTTATACACTGACAATGAACAGACCTAAAATAATACAAATTATTACACCAAAAATTACATCAAATGATTAAAAGTCTTAAGAAATTATAAATAAAGTGAGATACTTGTTTTGGAACTTGTAAACATTACTGAAAGAATAAAAGGAAACAGAAAACAAATGAAAGTGTCCCAGATTCATGAATTGGAGACAGTAATTTTAATATTTTACACAAATGATCATGAATTTAGTACAATTCCTATAAAAAACTCAGTGGTGTCTTTTTCAAGAGTTGTGGCTCCTTGCTTCAGTATCTCCATGCTCTTTGATGCCCTTTATTAAGTATATCCACCATAGAAAAGTTTGAAGTTTCCTCAGAAAAAATGAAAAATATAATTAACAGCTGGGCGTGGTGGCACACGCTTGTAATCCCCGTGCTTGGGAGGCGGAGACAGGAGGATCGTGTAGGTTCGAAGCCAGCTGTGCTGGCTTAAGAGACCCTGTTTCCAAATAAAAATATAAAATAGGTCTCGGAGTGTAGCCCGGAGGTAAAAGGGCTTCCAGGAACCCCAGTACCACCAAAAAGAAAATAAAAAAATAGAATTAACAAATGACCTGGCTATCATTATCTTGCATATATGTCAAAAGAAAACAATTTCAGTATACAAAAGAGATGCCTGCATACTCGTGTTTATTGCAACACTCTTTACAGTAGCTCAGAGATGCAATCTGGCTAGGTCTCAATATACAGATGAGTGGATAAAGAAAATATTGTGTGTGTGTTTGTGAGTGTGTATGTGTATATACACAATGGTGTAATACTACCACATGAATAAAAATGAGATACTGTCATTTTCAGTAAAATGGATGAAACTAGAGAACAACATGTTAAGCAAAATGAGCCAGACATGAAGGAAAAGTAGCGTGTGTTCTCACTCCTGTGCCAGGAACAAAGAAGAAAACTCAACCTGAAAGTACTAGGTACTAGAAAGGGTTTGCGGAAAAGAGTGGGAGATGCATAGTTGATCAATAAGCACTGTAAGCAATCTACGGAAATATAATAATATCTCATTAATATGTATAATTAGTATATGTTAACAAAAATTAATAAAAGTGGTACTCCATATATTTGTGGTTGCCTTTCTTGCTATAGGTGGTTACCTTTGTGTTTATACTAACCTCTTATGTGATCAAAACAATAGTTTTCTACCACTGTGTGAAAAAAATAATAGGAAATAAGGTGAAAATGTCATACTTATTTAACCAGTAGACTATATTTTTTCTTTTCTGGTTAGACTCTTCTGAGTCAAAAATAAAGCTCACATCACTGTAAATCTATATTTCTGGTTTTGTTGTTGAGCAGAATAGAAGACTCAGAAACAAATTTGCATGGTTATAGCCAATAGACTTTTGACAGAACGTCAAAAAATATGCACTGGAAAAAAGCCTATTCAACAAATGCTGTTGGCAAAATTGGTTAATCATATGCAGAAAAATGGAAATAAATTCCACTTTCTCACCCTGCACAAGAGTCAATTCAGATGGATCAAAGACTTGAAAATTAGACCAGAGAACTTGAGGCTCCTTGAAGAGGGCATAGGTCCAACACTGCAACGCATAGGCACAGAAAAATCTTTCTCACCAAGACCCCAAAGACACAATAACTAAAAGTCAAATCAATATGTGGGAGTGCTTTAAAATGAAGAGTTTTGTACAGTAAAGGAAACTATCAGCAACCTCAACCAAGAGCCAACAGAATAGAAGACAATTTTTGCCAACTACTCCTTTGATAGAGGACTAATATCTAGAATATACAGGGAACTCAAGAAACTCAGCACTTAGAAAACAAATAACCCAATCAAAAATTGGGCAAGTGAGCTAAATAGACACTTCACGAAGAAAGAAAATCAAATGGCCAATGAATGAATGAAAAAATGCTCAACATCATTAGCAATCTGAGAGATACAAATCAAAACTACCCTGAGATTTTACCTAACTTCAACTAGAATGGCAGTCATTCCAAACACAACAACAAATACTGGAAAGGATGAGAAGTGGCAACTCTTAGACATTTTTGGTGGATTGCAAATTATTGCAACTACCTTGAAAAACTGTATGGAGGATCTTCAGAAGAATGAAAACAAACTTATCACATGATCCAGCAATACCACTTCTGGGTATCTACCCAAAAGAATGAAAACCAAACTACCAAACAAACGCATGTGTATTTATGTTCATAGCTGCACAGTTCGCCATACCAAACTATGGAACCAGCCAAGATGTGCATCAACAGAGAATGAATTACAAAACTATGAGATATGTACACAATGGAATTTTACTCAGCCATAAAGGAAAACACAATTACATCATTTATAGGGAAACTGATAGAACTGGAGGACACTATGCTAAGTGAGATTAGTCAGTCACAAAAAAATAAGAAATCAGATGCTCTCCCTCATATGTGGAAGCTAGGGAGAAAATGGGTCATAAGAGAAACTCTAGATGAAAAAGGAGATAGTATAAATGAGCAAATAAGGTGACCTAACTGAGGAAATGGGAGGGGAGAAGAGGGAAATTCTCTAATGCACATGATGTATTTTAAGAAACATATCAATGTCAATCAGTAAGACAAACATGATAAAGAGGGAGAGAGAGGGAATTGGGTAGGAATTGGGTAAGAGCTAAATGAGTGATGTGTGCATGTGTGTCTTCACCATCTTGTACTCCAATAAGATATATGAATACAATACTCCATTAAAATTTTTTAAAAAGCTAATTTTCTAAATCCACATAGTAGAGCATTGTGCTAGGCATGCTTTAGAAGATAAATATAGAATGGCCTCCAAAGAGCTCACTTATTAATATTCAGTGTTGATATAGTTAAATCATGAAAACTATAATCTCAGCAGTGGTTAAATCCATTACAATGAATTTATCTGGATGATTACCTGAGTTGGCAGGATGTGGCTGTGGGAGATGGGTTCCTGGGGATGTGACCTTGGGGATTATATATGGTTTCTCCTCCTTCCCCTGCTGTCTTCCTTCCAGCCTCCATGATGTGAGAATGAAGCCTTGCACTCTCCCTATCTCCACTTCCTGCCACCATTACCTAAGATCCACGGTCCTCAACCTCACATGGATTGAACCCCAAATTCAAGAGCTAATAAATCTTCCTTTTTCTAAGTTACATGGCCAAGTCTTTTTTCCTTCATCCCAAATCTTTGTCCCAATTATTTTATTTGAAAAATTGGGGCAGGTATGGCATTTGGTAACAAATTTTGACACCCCTGGTGAGAGTCAAGTGCACCCTTTACTCTTATTGTGTGATCCCCGCTCTGCAGGTCTAAATCTGAGCTGTCACCTCTCGATCCTGCCTTCTCCTATCTGTGCCAACTGAGAAAATTATATATATACACACATATGTGTGTGAGTGTGTGTGTTTTATACACATGTATATTTATGTGTTAAAATGAAAACTTTTTGGCTGTCTTTGTAGATCAGTGGTCTTGGGTGAAAATGATAGACTTGTCTGATTAGCCTATAGCACAGGCTGACTAAAATCTTGTCACCAATAGGATCAATTACATGGACAATGACCAACAGACAGCAGAATATGCAATGGTCACCAGATAGAACATGCTAAAAACTGAAACTTTGCCACCTGAAAGATCAACCCCAAATGCCAAATGAATTACTCTGACAAGATCTCTATTATTATTCAAAGAAAAGAAATGTGCCACCCAATGAGCATGGCATTTGGCAACTAATGGAGATTGTATGTGCACTGAAAACCCCAGTCTACCAAGAAAATGGAAACAAAGGATCATAGTTTAAAGAAAGCAATGGCTGGGTTTGTCCAGAAACTCACAGTGGAATAAGATGTATTTGATTGCCTTCCCTTTGGAGACTAGTAGACTCCAGAAATAGGCTTAAATGAAGCACCCAGTAAATAACGTTAAGAAAACATTTTCTTGCTGTCCAGGGAAAAAGAAATATATGATTGTAGCAGAAAGAGGACTAGCGTGGGCATGTGCAAATATCAACTTCTACACATAAGCATGCTGTTTCTGCCAGGATTCAAATCACCTTTTCAGCCATCCAGAAAACCTCTCTGCAAATATGTAAACTCTTGCATTTCAATTACAGAGTAAACATAAAGGTTTCGTGTATTTTCTTTCTCTATCTCTTTTGCTGTCCTTCTACTTATACTAAAATTATCGTGCTATTCAAGGCTGTTTGGAAGTTTGTTATTATAGTCAGTCCTAGCTGAAATGTAAACATCTGAGAAAAATGTGTCTCTTTAAAGTCTAGACCTCTGGACAGATAGATGATCTTAAGATGTTTCTTTTTTGTTGTTGTTATATAATTTTGACATTTGTATCTCTACTTATATTGAGGAAAACAGAATTTTATCCCAGTATAGATTCTTTAAGGATTATTTCAAATGTAAATTTAAGAAAACATTAAGGCAAAAATTAACCAATATATAGGAATGAGAGAAAGATGTGATCTATGAGTCCTGTTCAAAATTTAAAAAATAAATAAAACTTCAGAGGCCAAGTTAAAAACAACATGCTTTGCCAGGCGTGGTGGCACACACTTGTAATCCCAGCACTTGGGAGGCTGAGACAGGAGGATCACACAGATTCAAATCCAGCCTCAGCTAGTGAGGCTCTCAGCAACTTAGTGAGACCCTGTTTCCAAATAAAGTATAAAATGAAATAAGTAAACAAAGAAATGTGATTTTAAAAAATTTAAAAAACAACATGCTTGACTTATAGATGACTCTACCCAATATGTAAAAACAGACAACAACAGAAAGAACAGTCTCTTTCTTAGTATACTAAGAAATTTATGCTGTGCTTCAGGTTGATCCACTAGGACCTTTCACAGTGTTGCATGGTCTGTTGCAAAGGCACCATGTACCTGATTTCCAGTTTGAAATGACATTGTCCATGGTGAAGAGCTGTGGAAAAAAGGCATTGATACCTGAGTTACTATATGATGTACAACTGTGTTCATTTTTCACTTTCCTGTAGTTGCCCACTGTTCCTGTCCAATGAGCACACCAAGAGTGTGAACACAGGAAAAATTTCCTATAGATTATATTCCTGGGGCCATGTCCTTCAGTGATGCTAAATTGTAATCTAATAGCCATCAAGTGACAGATGATGATAAAAATGGAAACACATAGAAGCAAACTCTTACCTTCCATGGCCACCTAAATAATCCACTTCCAATGAGACCCAAACTGCTGCAACTCTACTGTGCCTCCTCTATCCACAGGAAGTAACTCTATTCAAGAAGTTATCTATAATACTAGGATTAGTCATTGAAATTTTCATATTATCCCCTCAGTGGGTACAGTGGAGAGATGCAGTACCTTCAAGCTGACTCTGGTCCTTTTAAGCTGGCTCCAGGGTTCTCTGCTCATCCTGCCCCATCTCTGCCATCAGCCATCTCTCCTGATTCCTCTCAGTCCCTCTCACTTGCTACATGCTCCTATCCTTGAGTCATATGGGAAGAGGACCACAGCACTCTACCTCTGCACAGATACAGTGCTAACATCCTCCCAGGACTATGACTGCTGACTCTGGATGTCTCACAGTCAATAACTGAGGAAGAGGGGGAGGCCAAGAGATGTGAAAGACCCCAGCACCTCAGAAGTGCACTAAAGTGCACAGTTCAAGGGATTTTTTAAATTATGTGATTAGAAGTTCTTGTCTGAGCTTTTTATTTTAACAAATAGTTCACTCCCACTGATTTCTACTCTTCACACTATGATATTCTCAAAATATAGACTATTTTAAAAACACTATGAGCAATGACACAGGCTCAGTATTTACAAGCTTAATTACCCTCAAATCCCTCAAATTATACCCTATATAGCAAACATTTGTCCAAAGAAAAGATTAAATAGATTAAACCCCTCTAGGGTAAAATTCTGTTTAGTGGGAACCTGAGAATCATTATCTAAGAGCAGCTCATGTGGGCAACAGAAGACTGAGGGGCAGGCTGATTCCACAGGAGATTAGAAAAAAGAACCAAGACATACCAATTCTTATAAAAATTGAAAAGCAGGTAACATCTACCTTTAACCAACTAATAGTACTTGAAGGGCATGTCTTAAAGATGAATCAATTAATATAATCAATTAATATAGTCAGTAAATTTATAAAAACCCCTAGAACCTTCTATAGCCCATAGGCAGTTTTACAAAAGAAGAAAAAAACTGGATAAAAAGAAGAGTAAAAAAAGAAACTAGGACATGCAGGTAAAGACCTTGAGAATGAATACCAGCCCCAGACATAGGTTCCAAAGATTTTACTCACCCAGGCAATGTGGCACACACCTCTAATGAGAGTACTTGAATGGCCTGAGAAGGAGGGTTATAGATGTGAGGTCAGCCTTGGCAACATAGCAAAACTCTCAGCAACTTATTGAGTCTCAGTTTTCAAAATAAGATGCACAAAAGGGTGGAGTTTGGCAATAGAATGCCACTGGGTTCTATACTCAGTACTAGGGAAAAAAAAAAAAAAGAAAATTATTTTCTTGCCATCATTCATGTCCAGGAAGTTGCAGCTATAGTTTCCAATTCTTGTTACATAATGTTGTGCTTAAGTAATGTGATCTTGTTATAAAATCTTATTCAACTTATCTAAGCCTAGCTGCTCAGTCATTTGCTAGAATGCTTCTCACTCATTGGCTAAAACAAACTCCATAGGGACTATTTATTCCTGAGGATAATATCCATATGCATCACCCTGAGCATTTTATTGGAGTTGGATTTGCTTCATCAGCTGAACTGCAACAGTGAGTAGCAAAAGGGTTGCCTTAAACCACTTTCAAGTCTCATTTTCTCTTCTACATAATACATATATTATCCTTTATTCTTCCTATATTTCTATTTCCTTTCTTTTGCACTTCCATGGAAGAGTAAGAAGGAACAGAGATGTATTTTCTACTTACACAATCTTTCTCCTAATTCATCAAAGAGATACAAACTTCACATGACTTACCAGTGCCCAGTGCCTGTGCGAATGGTTGTTATGTCCTTGTTTCTGTGACAGGACAGCCCGTAAGTCACTCTCCTGAGACCATAAAAGACCAGTTGAATCACCATACATAATAAATAACAAAAAACTAAAGCTTCATTCAAAATACATGTTGAAGCTGCCTGGCACTCTTTTTTGGCATGTAGAGTTTGTGGAATCCAGGGTGATTTTTTAGGGTGTATGTGTGGTATTGAGGGTGTAAGGGGGGCCACATAGGGACACATCCTTCACTATTGCTTTTCACTTTCACTATATTTTCTACTTATGGGCTTTATTTATCAATGTTATACAATGAAAACTCTCCCTGCCTATGTAAAGGCTGAATTCTCCAACTGTCTTCCTGCCTGCACCAAGACCAGTCATAGGGAGCCATCAGTCCTGCTAGTCTGTGCCTAGTACTCAATAGTTCAGGTGGCCTGGATGTCAACATATAGAGAGGAAACCTCTTACTGCTTGGTGAGGTTTTAATTCTGTCCATCAGTTGATCATCATGTAACAACCCATGAAGACTTAGCCCAAATGATCTGATCACTCATAGTGATTTTTTTTTCTTAATTTGCAAAATGGTAAAGTCTGACTTGCTTGCATTGGCCAGGCAACCTGAATTCTTTGTAAAGAAATTAAATGATTTCTTTACATGCACTTTACACAAAGATACATTTGCAGCTTTTAAACAAATACAAAAACCTTGATATGCACAGAAATTTTGAAAAATTAAATGATGTAAGTATACATTAATTTTAATTACTAGAACATCAGAGAGTTTCTCATCCATTTAACTTTCCAGTAAAAATTTCTCAGGTAGATCTAATAGAATGTTTGTCTGATCCAAATTATGAAAATATTTGTGTTTAGATTGTTGGATTTCTATTTTTATTTAACTTAATTTTTATGTTAATATTTAATTTCAAATTTATTTATTTATTTATTTATTTATTTATTTTGGTGGTACTGGGGTTCTGGGAAACCCCTCTACCTCCGGGCTACACTCCCAGACCTATTTTTTTTTATACTTTTTTATTTGGAAACAGGGTCTCTTAAGCCAGCGCTACTGGCTTCCAACCTGCGCGATCCTCCTGTCTCCACCTCCCAAGCACGGGGATTACAAGCGTGCGCCACCACGCCCAGCCAAATTTCAAATTTTAAAATCTCCTGTTGGCAATTGTAATAATTTCTATGCAATATCTAGTGCTATATATGAGGCAAACATTTCTAAAGTAAAACCTATAGGCGTTTACCAGGCAGAGATTTTTTCCTAAATAATTTGAAACAAAACCTCAGAATCCAAACCTGAGATGCTTCTTCCAGAGATGGCAAGTTCTTCAATACTCTTGAAAATAATCAGAAGTAAAAGCACATTCACTAAATAGTTTATTTCTACAATAATGAAACATGTAAGTAATAAAGATATTGATCACTAAGAAACTCTGAATAGAAAGCATGGAGTCTGTGACCAAATTGTCTTTTATCAAATCTTCCCAGCTATGCTGGCTGGACAACCTTAAATAAGCTGGTTGATAATTTCATGCCTTAATTTCTTCAATTGTGTTTTTAGAATCATGATAACCCTTTCTTCAAATGGTTTTAGGAAAAGCTGTCTAAATTCAGAGTGTAGTTGTTTCCTCATCATTAAAATAGTAATGATAAAAATACAGCAAAGTTGATTTATTGTTAACTTTTGAATAATTTAATGTATGTGATATGGTGTTTTTGGTATACATAAGACATTCAAATGCTTGCCATATATTGATGACTCAATAAATATTAGTCATGTCTTTAAAATAGTAAGAACTTAAATATAATTTTGTTTTTACTTCTAGGTAAAAATTATGGACAATACAGTTGGAAACTTATTTAACTTTAAAGGTTATAATTTTGATCATTCTTTTATAAATATTGATTTAGTAGAAAATATAGAAGATTTTAAAATTAGGAACGATGATGTCTTCTTAATCACATATCCCAAATCTGGTAAGTGTTAGGTATGAAGCATCTGATATCAGGCTTCGTTTTGGTTTGGTGATACATGTGTATAAAGTGTTTGCCAGCAGCTCAGCTTTTATGTAGACAAACATTACAAATCAAGAAAAAGTTAAATGAAACCCAAATCTCTCTCTATAAATATATTTGCAATGTATATATTATCAATTCTGATGGCAAATATGAAGAAATCAAATATGGAGGCAAGATCAGGTACTTGTGAATGCTTACCTGTTGGCATGGTCTATGGGGCAGATCCGAGGCTAATATTAAAGGTCTACTTTTTTCCAAATTGTAAATGCCTCATTAATGAAAGGCTCTATCACTCATAAAGTTTCATTTCCCAAAAAGCTAATTTTCTTCTTTTGTTGTTTTGTTTGTTTTTGGTGGTACTGGGGTTTCTGGAAACCCTTCTACCTCTGGGCTACACTCCCAGTCCTATTTCTTACTTTTTATTTGGAAACAGAGTCTCTTAAGCCAGCCCGGCTGGCTTCAAACCTACATGATCCTCCTGCCTCCACCTCCCAAGAGCAGAGATTACAAGAGTGTGCCACCACGTCTGGCCAAAAAAGCTGTTTTTTTTTTTTTAGGAGTATTCTATGAGAAGCTCTTGACCAGTACAGTCTACTAGGGAGATTTTGTTTTGTTTTGTTTTTGAGGTCTGTGAAGATCTTAAGTATAAGAAAGTGAGAAACACAATCCTTTTGAGCCCCAGGAGGTACTGAGGCCTTTTCTAATGGTGACTTTTACTTCAGCAGGGGGTAAAACCTGGGAGGCTTGGTTTGAGTTCTTAAGTGTTATATGCAAACTATGTGGTAAATCTGTCGTTATTAAAAAATTCACATGCATTTTTGGCTTATTCAGGGTGTAGCTGTCCCTGAACAACACACAAAAAAAGTTGGTCATATAGTTTGACCATATAATAAATAAAAATATTCCTCACTATATTGCTTTGCTTACTTCAAGTCCAGCTTAGTCTTTACAGCTTTAGATACTTAAGTATATTACTGAACATGATGGGCATTGTGAGGAAGTCATCCCATTTTACTATAGATCCTGAACCCAAGGCTTTGATTATCAAAACCTGAGAAGGGTCTAATATTTTGCCCTATATGCAAGCTAACTCATAAACCTACCATAGTTTCATAGATGCTGGAAGAAGTGAAAAGTCTCTTGGGTCACAGAAGGTTTTGCCACTTCTGGAACAGCTGAGAGTGGAATTGCCTCTCAGCAATCATTATGGATTCCAGATCTTTAAAAATTCTTCTTGGGTCCTTTTGATGAGACAGAGGTTAATCTGAGATGAATTATAGCTTGCCTAGTGTGCGACCACACCAAGTTCTTGATAATTACAGTAGTAGTTGATGACTTGCTTATTTTGTAGATATAAGAGATGAGTTCAGTTTCTTTTTTTTTTTTTAATTTTATTGGTGCACTGTATTCATACATCATAGTGGGATACAAACTTTTGGAGACATACATGCACACATCGCCCAGTCAGCCCCCACCAGATCCCCACCCCATTCTCTCCCCATCCCTCCCTCCCATGCTTGGCTTAGTGGTTGACATCTAGTATTATAGCAATTTATCCAAAATTAAAAATGATAATCTCACATAACAGTTTCATTTGTCTGATACCAAGTTTTTGATGACTTAAAGATAACATTTCAATATTTCTTTTTGCTTTCTTTCTTACCAGAGAATATTTTTTTCTATTTTTTTTAGGTGAAACTATCATATATTTATTTTTCAGAAAAAAATCTATCCTGATATGGAATATGGACTCTAGATACCCAAAACAATCTGAAGGAATTTATGTCTTCAAAACCAGCGCTAGAGAAAATACTCAAAGAGATTAACTACAAAGAAGAAATAGGTAACACTCACCAGAACCAGAGAAACAAGAGTTTCCATCCAACAGACAACTAAGATTGGTTATCTGTGGAGATTCATTATTTATGTTAGTCTTTTACCTATCTCTAAATGGTATTGTTTGCCTTTATTGTTGTTAATTTTTAGGATTTCTAGTTGGAATATTAATATACCTTCAGATATAGCATTTGGAAATATTTTATCCAATTCTATTAGTAACTTTTAACTCTGTTTACATTGTCTTTGGATATACAATATTTTCTTTTATTTTTTAGGGAGTTTGTATATTCTTCTGTTGCCTGTGCCATTGAAATCATATCCGAGTTCAGTTTCTTGATGATGTTTTTCATACACTTTCCAACTCTAGCACTGATAGTCTATCCAAATTCCACATCACAAGTCATTCCGTAAGAAGCACCACTATCCCTTACTTGAAATAGTGAGAGCTGTGTGTTCAAGTCCATATTGCCACTCCTAAGCCATTCAGAGTTATCTTTAACAAGTATGAGCCCAGGGTGGTGGCACATGCCTGTAATCCTAGTACATAGGAAGCTTAGATAGGAGGATTGAAAGTCCAATGACAGCCTCAGCAAGTAATGATACTCTCATCAAACCAATGAGATCCTATTTCAAAATATAAAAATTAAAGTATGGCTAGGGTGTTTTTTAGAGGTAGAATGTCTCTGGGTTCAATCCCCAGTACAAATAAATAAATAAATGAATAAATAAATGAATAAAAATAAATGCCAATCTTATAGTACCAATACATCTGATCACACTTACGTTCATTCTAATGGAAATAGAATTAGACACTTACATGAATTTCTCACATCCTTTCATACCTAAGAGGAGATTTGACCAAATTAAATCAAGAATCAAAAAGAACATTGAAATTTTTGGTCTCTTCATTTCCCATGATATCTGTTATGCAAATATAGCATTAAGGTTTTTCATAATAAGGAGACCTTGAGTGATCAGTAGAAAGAAAAGGGAGACATACTGAACACACTTTGATTTTGTCAATTCGTCCTTACATCTCAGATGTAAGGTTATAAAAAAAATAAGTTCTCAGGAAGGAGACATCAGTTCCAACAAAAGAGAATAAGAAAGGACTTCATAGCCATGTGTGGTGGCAAATGCCTCCAAGCTCAGTATCTGGGAGCCCAAGAAAGGAGATCACAGGTTCCCAACTAGCCAGCCTTAGCAACTTAGTAAGATCTTTTTCATTTTAAATGGCCTTTCAATGTTAAAAAAAAAAAAAAAAAAAGACTTGGTGGAGCACGCTTGTAATCCCAGCCTTTGAGAGGCTGAGACAGGAGGACTGCGGTTCACAGCCAGCCTTAGATACGTAGAGAGGCCCTTTGAAACTCAGTGAGACCTTGAATTAGAATGCTCCTGGGTTCCATCCCCAGTACCGTAAAAAAAAAAAAAAGTAATTAAATAAAATAAAATAGGACTGGGGTTTTAGTTCAGCATGCCTCTGGAATTAATCTCCAGTACCACAAAAAAAGACTGCATGACATTTGTATATACTGTGTGAAGACTTAGAAGAAATGACCTGAAGGGCTCCATACTAAAAGATGAAATGACAAGAAGAGGGAAATTCTAATTACTCTCATGTGATCGGTACCCATTCCATGCGTGTATGGTGCTATCATAATGGACCTAGTTAATCTGTAGAATTATTGTGAGTTAATAAAAATACCAATAAAAAACCTCACACGGAGTATGAGAACACAGAGAAGGAGCTGCAATATTAACCTTATTCACCACTATCATGGAATCAGAACAACCACAACACTTCAAGTGAGAAAGGCCTTGATCACATCTTCAGAACTCTAATGTTAAACACAGACTAAAGCAAACAAGAAATTGGACAAACTTGTTAGCATACTTAGAGTGTTTTAAAAAGAAACTACTAGCCGGGCATGGTGGCGCACACTTGTAATCCCCGCGCTTGGGAGGTGGAGACAGGAGGATCGCGGAGGATCGCGCAGGTTCGAAGCCAGCCGCGCTGGCTTAAGAGACCCTGTTTCCAAATAGAAATATAAAATAGGTCTGAGAGTGTTGCCCTGAGGTAGAAGGGTTTCCAGGAACCCCAGTACTACACACACACACACACAAAAACTACTAAATAATCTTAAAATAAATAATTTTACTGTAAATATTTATTATTGACAATGACTTCAGGTTTGAAAACAAGATTATTTATTGTTACAGGTACCATCTGGACTCAGCAGATACTAAGCTTGATTTACTTTGAAGGACATCGCAATAGAACTGAAAACATCACAACACTGAATAGAGTCCCATTCTTTGAATATGTTAATAAAACTTCAAACTTTTTTGAAGCCCCTTCCCCTCGTCTCTTTACTTCCCACATCCCATATTATTTAGCACCAAAAGGTCTGAAGAAGAAAAAGGCTAAAGTATGTCATAGGGAAGAATATATAAGTACCTATTAAAAACTTTTTGATTAACAAAGAGTTAATTAAATTATTTTATAATTCTACCTGCAGATTCTTTATATCTACAGAAATCCTAAAGATGTTATGATCTCTTATTTTCATTTTTCAAATTGGCTTGTTACATTAGAAAAAACAGAAAACATAGAGCATTTCATGGAAAAGTTTCTAGATGGAAAAGGTAACTATGAAGTTATTTATCAAGAAACTTAGAGAATGCATTTAGAAAGACAGACACTGGCAATATTGGACAATAAATGCACATTTGTTACTGATGTACACCAACTCAGTCTGCCACCCAGTGGCATTTTGGTCCTTATCAGTACCAGAGTGCAGAAGGCATATAGTTTAAAAAATATTGCAATCAGACCATAGGATACAAATATGCTAGCAATTCAGAGGAGCTAGAGATGAAAGTAACAGCAAACCTTCTATAATTGCTAATGTTGAGGGTGAGTTCCTGTGCTCTACCAAGGACCTGCGGGGTCTTCATAGGGCAGCTGTGGAATTGTTGACTCTACTTCTGAGGAGAACTGAATGAGGAGACTGTACAGAGGGGAATCAGGACCTCACTCATTGCGAGGATTATATTCACATTCTCTCTCATTGTAGACAGCTAATGCTGCTCACCAGAGCTCTTAGAAAATAAGAAGATAAACAGAGACACATGTTTTTGAGTGGAGGAAATAGGAGAATAAAGAGACTTTTTTAAAGTTATCTTCAGATGAAGTCTCTTGGGCTTCTTTGTGTTCCTGCTTTCTTACATGCATTGAGTAGCTTTGCACAGGCAGGTGTCTGTAAAAATCATGCAAATGTTTTCCAAATTTAGCCATTCTAAAACAGCAATATAGTTATCCAATGGTGGAAGCTCTGTTTTGATCCTGGGTAGTTTAAATAAGAAAAGATAGAATATAGTCTGCCATTCAACCAGTGTGATGCCTTTGTCTCATTGCTTACTATTTTTCACAGTGGTGGGAAGCCGTTGGTTCGATCACATAAGAGGCTGGTATGAACACAAAGATGACTTCAACATTCTGTTCATGTGTTTTGAAGATTTGAAGAAGGTAAGAGAAAAAACAGTTTTAAAAAGTATTTCTTTTAAGTCTTTTTCTCCTTTGGGTTTCAGAAAAACACATAGTTCTCTTCATAATTTCATTGTATGTATGGGATGACACTAAAATTTTTCATCCTTCCCCTATTTACTTTTCTCGTTCAGGGCTCTCTTTCCTTTTTAATGATTCATTATTGCATAACCATCTATAGCAATAAAGATAACCTCAAAAATTTAGGGCACCACTCTAATAAGTTTGTTTGTTTGTTTGTTTGTTTGTTTTTGCAGGTCTGGGGATGGAACCCGGGGGCATTTGACCTTCGAGCTACACCTCCTGCCCTAGTTTTTTTTTATTCTTTAATTTGAAACAGGGTCTCATTAAATTGCAGAAGGCCTCACTAAGTAGCCGATGCTGCCCACGAACTCTGATCCTCCGGTCTCAGCCTCCCAAATGCTGGGATTACAAGCGTGCGCCACCACGCCCGGCTCTAATAAGTTTATTAACATGTATTAATTGTACATATTATTGAGGCACTGTGTGGCATTTCCATACTTTCACACAATGTACATCCAACATGTCCACCCACCATTATTCCACTCCTCCAATCTCTGTCCTCTCCTACCTTCCAAAAATGTGTATTCTACTTTCAGGTCAACATTTTTTTTTAATTGTCTACATGTGAGAGAAAACCTGTGATACTTGTGTTTCTGTGTCTGGTCTATTTCATTGAACATGATGTCCTCCAGTTACATTCATTTTACTAAAAATGAAAGGATATCATTTGTCTTTATGGCTGAATTATACTCAGCCTATTTTCTTTGCCAATCTATTCATTGATGAGAACTTTAGCTTTTTGCGTTTCTTAGCTTTGGTGAAAAGCACTGCATTAAACACTGGTATGTCAGCATTTATTTTATATTCTGACTTTGTACTTTGATATATCCTAGAGATGAATACCTGGATCATATAGTAGTTCTATATTTAAAGGAAACTTCAAAATAATTTTAGTGGATGTTCTTAATAAAGGGTATCAAGGAGTACTGAGGTAAGGAGCCACTGCTAAAATATAGGTAATTACTGTCAAAGGTGAGTGGATGCCCTGTGATCAAGTTATTTTTGTTTTTAAAGAGAATCTGGAAACATAGATTTTATGAAAATCATAGAATACTTATATGCTGGAAAATAATTCAAAACCATCTTAAGGCATTAAGTAACTCAAAGAAAACTTGGTTCAAGCTCACTGTGATGTTTGATTAATGTTGATTCATTAATATATAATCTATTCATTCACTTATTAAAAATTAGTGAATGATTGCTCTGTAATAGTTGCTAAATCATGAGTAATAGGGGACTGAATCTTTTATACAATGAGCTCATAAGCTAAAAGAAAATATATGTATTCAACAACAAGTACATATAATTTAAAACTGTTATGTGATATTATTAAAGAAAATCCCAAGTATAATATTAATTTGTATATTTAATAAATGTCTCTAATATAATCAAAAGTGGTGGGAATTGTTTTCTGAAAGAAAGAACATGGAAACCACAAGGTAATAATCATGAACTAGAAGAGAGAGGTAGAAGAGAATTAGAAGGTAAGAAAAGAGGATGTCCCTATTATTTGAAAAAGAATGTACCTGGAACCTTTGGAGAACTAAGGGTAGAAATTAAAGAGCAATAATGAAGGAAAGAATGATTAACATAGAGGGGTTTGTAGGAAATAGATTTAACAAGGTCTGTAGATGATGTTAATGGAAGTGATTTCTTTAATTCTCAAAGTAGTAAAAAGCCCTTTAAGAGCTTTATGAAAAATAGCAGTGAATAGAATTAATATTTTAGAATATCATTTCTTTTCATGGTTGAGAAATGAAAATAGTGAACAGAAGCAGATGAGATGAATTTGAGAACCATGCATTCGTCCACTGATCATCAACTGTGCCATGGTTTGGAGTGATATCATCGGGAATGGAAAGAATACAGGGCTTTAACAAGGGATGTAAAAAGGCAAGTTATTATACAGAAGAGAAATTAAAAAGAGGAAGATGTCAAGAAATCATTCTATATTTCTAGATGGTGTAGTTATTTAGACAGTGGTTAAGGTATTGAAGAAATTCTGAAACAAGTTAGAGAGATCAATTATGATGTTGCTTTTGACATATAGAATTTAAGGTGAGTTAGAAATATTTCAAAAAATAAACTAAGAAATAAATTGAGAGACAGGCGTGGTAGCGCATGCTTGTAGGCCCAGCATTTGGGTGGCTGAGACAGGAGGATCAAGGTTTTCAGACATCCTCAGCTGCTTAGGAGTGCACCACTTAACCCAGCTCTTCTCTGTATTAATTTGATTACTCATTGTACTTCACATGAGTGAAATTATGCAGCATTTGTCATTTCGACTGGCTTATCTTACCACAGTGTCTCTGAGTTTCATCTTCCTTGTACCATGTGTCAAGATTTTCTTCTTTTGATACAATAATATTCCATTGTACATATATAGTATTCTTTGTTTTTCATATTAATTCATCTGTATATACATTGCTTGCTTCTATTATTTTCTGTGTGAATATGCTGTAAACATTGGCATACAACTATCTTTCTGATACCTTGGTTTAACACATTTGGTACATGTCCAGAAGTGAGTTTTCTGGTTCATACTGTAATTCTATTTTTTAAAAAATCACCATAGTATTTATATTGGTTTTGCACTATATTTTATTCTACCAGTAGTTCACAAGTATTCTAATTTCTTAGTCCTTGCCATTTGTTCTTTTCTGTTTTTAGTTATAGCCATTTAGATGGGCAGAAAGTGGTTTTTCATTGTGATTGATTTACATCTCCATAATGATTAGTGATGGTGAGCATCTTTTCATGTGCTTACTGGATATTTGTATATCTACTTTGAAAAAATATCTAAATCCTTTGCCAATTTTTTTTTTTTTTTTTTTTTTTTTTTTTTTGGTGGTACTTGGGGTGGAACCCAGAGGCTTTCTACCTCCGGGCTATACACCCAGACCTCTTTTATATTTTATTTGGAAACAGGGTCTCACTAAGTTCCTGAGAGCCTCACTAAGTAGCTGAGGCTGACTTTGAACCCATGCGATTCTCCTGTCTCAGCCTCCCAAGCGCGGGGATTACAAGCGTGCGCCACCACGCCCAGCTTTTTGCCAATTTTTAAAATTGGATTGATTTTGTTCTTGTTGGTTTGTAGGAGTTTATATTTTTTACATACTCTGCATAGTAATAGTTATCAGATATACAGTTTGCAAATTTTTTCCCATTCCAAAGGTGGTCTTTTCATTCTGTTGTGCCCCTTGATGCACAACAGTTTTTACCTTTTGTTGTAGTCTGCTTTAGCTATATTTTCTTTTGTTGCTAGTACTTTTAGTGTCACATCAAACATATCATTGTCAAATCTAATCTTGTGAAGCATTTCCTCTATGCCTTTCTATAAGAGTGCCATAGTTTTGCTCTTACGATATGATTACTTTTTAGTTTTAAATATGGCATAAAGGATCCAATTTCATTCAAAGAATGAATTGTCAATATCCAGTTCTCTCATTACCCTTTGTTTTAAAGAATGTTATTTCCTCACTGAACATTCTATTCACACATATCAAAAATAATTTGACCATATATGTGAGAACTGATTTGGGGGAACTCTACTGTATTTTATGGGTTTTTTTCTGGATTTATTCCATCATCACATTGTTTTGATAAGGATGATATTTTTAAAAAATTTTGTAAAATCTTAAAGTGTGAAACCACCAAATTAACTTTTCCATTTCAAGATTGGCTATTCAGCATTTCTTAAGAGATTATATGAAGTTCATAATAGATTTTTATATTTTTGCAAAAAAGTCATTGGGATTTTGATTAGGAATTACATTGAACCTATGATTCATCTTTTGTAGCATCTTAAAATTACTGAGTATGAGATATTTTTTATTTGTTTCCTTTTATTTCCTTCTATAGTGTTTTGCAGATTTCAGTAGACAAGTCTTTCACTTCTTTTGTTGATCTAATTCCTAAGTTTTTTAATCCTTTGATACAATTTAATGTAATTAATTTTTATTTCCTTTTTGGTTTGTTTACTTTTGGTGTGTAGAAATTCAACTGATTTCCGTGGATTGATTTATAGTTTTAATCTTAAAACTTTAAAAACTATCCTTTAGTTCTAACATGATTATTTGTTCTTTTGTTAGGGCTTTCTACATATATGTTATGTTGTCTTCTGAAAAATAATTTTACTTCAGTGTTTTTTATTTGGATAACTTTTTCTTTTTATTTCTTAATTTCTATGGCTAGTATTTCCAGGATTATAATAAATAGAAGTGGTAAAATTGAATTGGGCTTTTTCCAGATCTTGGATAAAAATCTTCCAGTGTCCCTTTTTTTCTTCATTATGCTCAAATGATAAATTTCATTTATTAATTTTTATATGTTGAATGTTATTTCTGTCACAGGGCTAAATCCTCCTTGATCAGATTATGTGTTTAGCTGTAACTCATGCATCCTTCATAAGCTGAATAATTTCTCATACCCATGACTCTTCCAGGACCTCAGAAATTCGGTGCTTAAAATCAGCAGCTTTCTTGAGAAAGAACTGAGTGAAGAAGACGTAAATGCTGTTGTGAGACAGGCTGCATTTCAGAACATGAAGTCTGATCCACAAGCAAATTATGGTGATATTATAAAAAATATAGTTGGAACAAGAAACAGTGAAGGAAGGTTCCTGCGCAAAGGTGATGAATGTTCAGTTTTTTTCAGTAGCAAAAACATTGAGAGTCCCCTGGAACCTAGAAGTAACCAGTGTTCTAAATGTTTCTGCATTTCAATCTGGAGAGGATCAAACATCCTAACTGAAAGTGAGCCTGATGAGTTTCTCAGGAAACTTAGAGCCTTTTAAATCACAACCTGACAGCAACTTACTTAATAAATATTGCCTGTTTTCATTTTAGGTCATAAGACTCTATTCCCTAAAATTTATTAGTAGTATTGTTTGAAAGCAATGGAAATGTAGAACAGGAGAATACTTATATTTTTTTTCCTTTATTTCCTCTAGACTATTTCAGGAAGTAGATTTAATATGTGTTGCTGAGGAAAAAGAAGTTTGAATTATTATTGCCCCATTTGTTAGATTGCTTCATCATAAAAACTAGAGTGATATCTTATTAACCCTATTTGTGACCCCTATTACTTTAAAAAATAATTGCAATCTTTTTACATTCTGGAGTTGTTTACAATAAATATATTATTCTCTTAATCAATAACCTTTAAGTTTAAATAATTTTTTTGGGGTGGTACTGGGGGTGGAACCCATGGGGCTTTCTACCTCTGGCTATACTCCCAGACCTATTTTTTATATTTTATTTGGAAACATGGTCTCACTAAGTTGCTGAGGGCCATATTAGGTAGCTGAGACTGGCTTTGAACTTGTGCGATCCTCCTGTCTCAGCCTCCCAAGCACAGGGACTACAAGTGTGAGCCACCATGCCCAGCTAAGTTTAAATAATTTAATTAAATTCTAAAACATAATTTGACTTCTATTTTATTTTTATTTTACTTAATAACTTATCAACATAACGATGAACATTGATTTTATAATCATATAGAAATGTAAATATTTTCTTGAAATTGCCCTAGATATTAATTTTTTAATTCTTCTTTTTTGCCACTTTTTTTCATGTGCATGTGGTACTGGAAATTGGACCCAAGAGGCATTCTATTTCCAAGCCCTTTTATTTCTGTTTTGAAACAGGATCTCTCTAGGTTGTTGAGAATCTCCTTAAGTTGCTGAGGCTGGTCTCTAAACTGATCAGTCTTGTGTGCCTTTTTTTTTTTTTTTTTTTTTTTTTTTTTTTTTTTTTTGGTACTGGGGTTGCATCCAGGAGCATTGGGGTTGAATCCAGGAGCATTCTAGCTATACTTCTAGCCCTATTTTTTTCTTCTTTATTTTGAAATCGCTTCTCACTAAGTTGCAGAGGACCTCACTATGTAGCTGAGGCTGGCTGCACACCTGTGATCCTCCTGTTTCCGCCTCCCAAGTACTAGGATTACAAGTGTGCGCCACCATGCCCGGCTCTTTTGTGCCATTTATTATCAAGTCACTCTTCATTTCTCTACTGAATTTGACTTAAGGGCAATTTCATTCTCATAATAGTTGCTATCTATTCACAGTATTACTAGTAATGTTTACTCAAGCATAAATGATAGCTGAAGATAATACATCATTTTTTATATATAGAAATGACAGTGATGGTTTCAAGTTTTATCATGTAAAACTGAAAGAATGTGAGTTCTGGTCTCCATATGTGAACTTGACTTTGCTAGGTGAAAATCTTTTAGTTTTATTTTTTCAGTTTAAAAGTGAGAAATATTTTTTGTAGGATTGAATTACTAATTGTATTCCATTTTACAGATATTTTGGACCTAGTATACTGCCTGGAATATAGTAAAATATATTCTTAATTCTAATATATTTTTAGGATTTTTTTTCTTTTAAAGAATGGTCATGATTGGGTAGTGAAAGTCTAACACATGGGGAAAAGTGCTGTCGATCTATTCACTGTGTTACTGTGTTCTTAAGTTTTTGTTTGTTTGTTTGTTTGTTTGTCTCATTCTTCTATGAGAAAATGTGAGATATTCAACCCCATGGAGAACTAACAGACGTTTAGTTTGTTTAGGAAAAAAAATGAATCTATTAAATCCCAAGTTTTCAATTCTGAAGGGATAATAAATATTCATATATTATTTCAAGCTACCACATTGGTAAATTTACTACGTATTTGAAGTTTTTAATAATGGCACTAAGTGGGTTAAAATAAATTGAGGTAAATTTCACACCATTGATATGTCTCATTCACTTATGGGCTATTCTTGTGCTTATCCCACTAGGTACCATTGGAGACTGGAAGCATCATTTGACTGTGGAGCAAAATGAAAGATTTGACAAAATATTTCAGAAGAACATGAAAGATTTTCCCTTGAAATTTATCTGGGATATAAATGAGAAATAGAATTCTGATTACAGTGTAAAATAATCATAAAATGTAATCAGAGAATATGCTTTTAATAGGCATATTAATTTGTACTTGATTATAAAGATTATTAATTGACAAATTGAGGTATCTCTTTTTAGATTAATTGCCATGAATATGAAGGCTGTTTTGATATTTAAAACTTAAATTGAGTTGGGAGATAGGTGGCTTTGGTAGTCTGAATAAAACTGGGAAAATATAAAGCATAAAATATGACTCACACATGTCTTCAGATAGTATTCTATACTGTATATCATCTTTATCTGCAATTAGATTTAGGATCAACAAAATAAAAACCACATTTTTGTAATTAAAATTTAATATTTGGTTTCAAAATAAATGTGGATAAATGTGATAAGTGGAACAAATGCAGAAGTCTTACATAAACAAATGTCTCTTTTTAATAATTTAAAAGTCATGGTTTGCAGTAAAACAAAACAAAACAGTGGTACATAGCTGTAATTCCAGTGATCTGCAAAGCTGAGACAAGAGGACAGCAACTCTGGGGCTAGCTTGGGTAACTTAGCCCTACCTCCAATTTTTTAAAGATAAGCCTTGGGATACAGGTCAGTGGTAGAGTTCCAAATACTGGGAGAAGTTTTGGTTCTATCTATAATATATTACTCATTAAAATTATGCCACATAAATTTAATAGTTAAATATATAATGTAAAATTATTTTAAATAACTAGAAAAATACAAGTAAACATATTTATAATTCTCAAATGGATAGTGGTACCAATTAGGCATTTAATGAAGAAAATATTTTAAAATAAAGAAAAACAAACACTGATAGTTGAAAACTCCTTTTCTGTGTCCAGAGAGCAACAGTTGAGAGTATTACAGTTGATTTTGTAGCATCTTTTGGTCATGAAGTGGAGATGGCAGTAGCCATTTGACAAGTTTCTTGGATTTCAGTTTGAATGTCTTTGCTGATAGCATTGGGTATTCTATTGAAACTTTTGCTACTTGAAAGCCTTGGAGAAAAGCAAAATTTTAGTTATGTCAAGTCAGGAAAGTGATAGCAAAACTAAAAATATTAATTTGGAAATTTAAAATAATAAAAAATTTTAAATGGGAAACATTCTAATGAGTCTGTTAATATTTTGACTTAGCAACAATTTTATTAGAAGACAAAGAGATTTGTCTTTAGACAAAAAGAATAAAAATAATTTAATTAATTTATAGAATTGTTTAATACTTGTTACATGAATCTATTAATATCCTGCACAAAAACTTATATCATTTTTTCATGTAGTTGTGGAACATATTATTCAAAAATTGATCATGTGAGCAACAAAAAATTTAGAAAATTACAAACATTAGAGCACTTTTTTCATCTTTAATAAGTGAATTAAAATTATTTATCATAATGAAGTTTAGAATGATAAAAACATACATGCACACAGTACTTGATGTGTTTCCCTTCGGATTTCACCTCATTTCCTCTCCCTCCCCATACATATTTTTGTAGATTGGTATTG
Organism: Muscardinus avellanarius; assembly: GCF_963383645.1. NCBI lineage: Eukaryota > Metazoa > Chordata > Mammalia > Rodentia > Gliridae > Muscardinus > Muscardinus avellanarius. The sequence continues at coordinate 70,269,004 of NC_137794.1, read as the reverse complement.
TAATGTCATATGTGATCATAGCATTCTTTCAACAGTTTCCTTCAGAGTTTCCTCTTTCCCCTCGTGACCTACCTCTCCAAATCCCTTTTCACTATTCCACTGACATCTTCCCTTATTTATCTGTAACACCTTTTATTTCCCAATTTCTCTCTAGCTTCCACATATGGCATAAAACATATGACCCTTCTCTTTCTGTGACTGGCTAATCTTAATCAGCATAACTTTATCTAGTTCCATCCATTTTCTTAAAAATGACATAATTTTGTTCTCTATGACTGAGTAGAATTTCATTTTGTGTATATATAACACTTCTGTAATTCATTAATCTAAGGACACTTAAGGTGGTTGGATAATTTTGACTATTGCAAGTTGTGCTGCTGTAAACATGAATATGGGTGTATCACTAGAGTATTTTGACTTTGATACCTTTAGAAAGATACTCAGGAATGATATAACTGTGTTATATGTCAGTTCCATATAACCAAAATATTCAGTCTTTTAAAAAACCACCATACCAATCTCTGGGTGGCTCCACTAATTTTCAGTCCCATGACAGTTTATAAGCATATCTCTGTTTATATACTTAGAAGATCAAAAAAAAAACAAGCAAAATATTTCTGGAGCTGCTAAACAAATTCAGAAAATAAACACAAAATCAACTTACAAAAAATAGATTTTCTATACACCTATAATGAATCCACTGGAAAATACACCCAGAAAACAATTCCATTTTAAATCTAACAAAGGATGTAAAAGACCTCTACTATGAAAATTACAGAACATGAAAGAAAGAAATTGAAAATATTAGAAGATAGAAAGACCTCTTGTTCATGAATAGGAAGAATAGATATTATCAAATTGGCCATACTACCAAAATTAATAAACAAATTGAACATAATTTATATTAAATACTAATATTTAGGGGGAAAAAGTCCTAAAACTTATGTGAAAAATGGAAAGACCCAGAATAGCCTAGGCAATTCTCAGCAATAAGAACCACCCCAAGGGCATCACAATACCTGATTTCAAAATATTCTATAGAGCTATAGCAATAAAAACAATATGATATTGGCATAAAAATAGATGAATAGAAGATACAGAAACAAATCCTCTCATTTAGAGCCAGACTTTTGACAAAGGTACCAAAAATAAATGCTGGAGAAAAGATAGTCTCTTCAACAAATGGTACTGGGAAACCTGGCTATTCATATGTAGACTGGAACTAGACCCCAATTTCTCATTTTGAATGAGTTAACTCAAGATGAATAAAATAAACAAAAATTAGACAAGAGATTTTGTGATTACTAAAAGAGGGTATAGGACCTACTCTCTATATAGGCACTCATAGAAACCTAAATAAGACCCCCAAAGCTCAGGATATAGAACCAGAATTCAATAAGTGAGGTGAAATTAAATTTTTTTAAAAACTTATAAACAGTAAAGCAAACAACAATCTAAAGAAAGAGCCTTACTCCCGGGAAGATGGCAATCAAGGTAAACAGCACATTTCAGTCCTGCTGACACTCAATCTCCATTGCCTTAAAAACGGCATTATACAAAAGCCAGAAAATACCCTAACTAGAAAGATAACATAAGTACAAGATGATGAGAGAGCAGAAAGGAAACCTGTCCCCCTTGCGTCTGACTGCACCTGACTCTAGGGACAACAGAAAAACAACCAAGAACCTGAAGTAAGCAGCTGCAGATCATCAGAATTGTAAGCCATCAGTTCCCCCTGCACAAACATCAGCTCCAACTTGCAGCAGTGGTGGCTGGGCTTACCACACCCTCCAGAGATCCAGAGCAGTACACAACAACATCAGAAAAGAAACCCACCTGTATCATGGCCATGGGTGCTGTGGCAGCACCATCTTGCCTCACTGCACCCTACTCCACAGATTAACAGGAAAAACTCCAGAGATTAACAGGAAAACAACCAAAGACCTGAAGTAAGCAGCTGCAGATCATTGGAATTGCAAATCAGTTTCTCCTGTGCAAACACTGGCTACAACTTCCACCAGTAGAAGCTGAGCTCACTACACCCTCCAGAGATCCAGACCAGAGCTCAAAACACCGTAAATGAAACTGTTGTCCCCACGGGAGAACACCTAGAGCAGCACCTCCAGGAATCTGTGTAGCCATGATAAACTCCTTGGGTCTGAGACTTTGTAGTTCCACCTAGGGAAAATGGGAATAGCGTAGGTTGTTGGACATAGCAGAGGCTCAGACAGACTCAGGCTCTGCATCAGTGGAAAGTGTTTTTGTTGTTGTTGTTGGTTTTTGTTTTTGCATGCACAATTTGTTATTTATTTTTAAAATATCTCTTCTTTGATAATATCTTATTCGAAGGTATATTTACTTCAAAGTAGGCCTTAAAAGTGAATACCTTCCTCTGTATGGGTGTTAGTAGCTTTCTGTTGAGTATTTATAACCCTACAATGCTATAATTTATTTCTGTGTCCTGTATCAATCCTCTCCAGTTTCTCCAGGACTCTATCTACTGCAAATTGACATTGATGGGTTAGAGGTGTTAAATACTGGGGCCTGTCTTGTCACCTCCCTAAAAGGGAGTAGTCTCTGTGATACAGGTGCAGGCAGAGCAATATGTGTCTGAGCTTTTTGAAAGTTCTATATGTAGGGTGCTGATCAGCTCTATCTTTCAGCTGCTGTTGGCTTGACCTTAGTGTCTGGGAGTCCTTGCTGTTGGTTCACCTATCTAAACCAGCCTTTGTAGTAGGGGTTAAGAGGAGTCAGCTGATATCTTCAAGAGCAAACTGTGATGTAATCAGTGGTGAAGTGTGAGTTAGGAAAAATGAGACAGAATGAGGGATGTACAAATAGGGTAAAACAGAAAACCGAGTCAAGTAGAATAAGAATTTAAGCATGATTAAGTAAAAGGTAATAAAAATAAAGATACTGAAAATAAAGGTAAAATCAAGTAACTGGCATAGAAAATTTAGATACAGTGATAAGAAATAGATATAATAAAAGGCACAGGCAGACAGGTACACTAAGAGCCAGAAGGACAAAAGAAAATGTAGACAATTTTTTACATGTTTACATATAAGAGGAAAGAAAGAGAAAAAAAGAAACCTTAAAATTTTTTAAACCAAGAATGAGTAAAATATCTTTGTTGGAGAACAGCTGAATCCCTGGATGGTTCTGGATATTTTCTCACCATTCCCCCTCCAGACCTTGGTTTGCGGCTTGCTTATAAGAGGTATCAGAGCTGCTTCTTAGCTCTGGCTTCAGTATGGGCCTCTGCCTGCTGAGTTTTCTACTTTGCTAATAAGGCAAGGAGAGGCTGGCTTCTGAGAAGAGACTTTTCTAGACTGGGTTTGAGGATGTGGCCTAGAGTGCTCACCCAGTGTTCTTCACTGGGGTCCTAAGCTTGGTCCCTTGCACCATAAACAAAAAATAAATATAAAGGATAAACGAAAACATGCAAAAGGGGGGTAATTCTACAACACACAAATACACAAAAGAAAACAAGGTAAATAAGGATTAAAAAAATAGAAACACAATTTAAAAATAGTTTCACCCTTGGGGCCCCACCCACCCCGCTCCACCTGCAACACCAGGAGGGCGGGCAGCTCCTCCCCTGTCGACCCAGAGGTTCTGCGGTTCTGCTAGCCCGGCCGGCTCTGGCGCTGCTCCCCGGTGGGAGGGATCCGAGAGGCTGGGGGCGGCGCTGGGCCTGGGAGGAAGAGCAGCGGCGCATAAAGAGGCCGCCGCAGGGTGATGTGGACACCGCTGAGGCAGGCCAGGAGCTGAGTGGGCCTTTGCCCTAGGCGGCCCGACTCGCCGGTCCCGCGCTCCAGAACTCCCCATCTCCGGCCCCCTCGCCCTTTCCCTGTCCCTCCCCGCCCCAGCCTCCCACTGTGGCTCTGAAAAGAATCCACAAGGAATTGAATGACCTGACACGGGACCCCCCAACAGTGTTCTGCAGGTCCTGTTGGAGATGACATGTTCCATTGGCAAACTACAATAAGGGGGCCAAATGACAGCCCCTATCAAGGTGGAGTATTTTTCTGGACTATTCATTTCCGGACAGATTGTCCCTTCAAACCACCTAAGGTTGCATTTACAACAAGAATTTATCACCAAATATTAACAGTAATGGCAGCATTTGTCTTGATAGTTTACGGTCACAGTGGTCTCCAGCACTAACTATTTCAAAAGTACTCTTGTGCATCTGTTCTCTGTTGTGTAATCCCAATCCAAATGATCCTTTAGTGCCAGAGATTGCTTGGATCTACAAAACAGATAGAGAAAAGTACAGCAGAATAGCTCGGGAATGGACTCAGAAGTATGCGATGTAATTAAAGAAATTATTGGATAACCTCTACAAATAAAGATAGGGGAACTCTGAAAGAGAAAGTCCTTTTGATTTCCATTGAACTGCTTTCTATGAGCCCACGCCTCATCCTCCCCCGTGCACATGTTTACCTGATACAGCAGTGCTGCGTGCTGTACATACTCGGAACAACAAACTAGAAATACTGTATTTCTGTAGCAACATTGCCTCCTAGCAGAGAAGTGTGTGTGTGACAAGCCAGTTCTTCAAGGGAAACCTAGGTGTGAGATTAAAAACCTTTCCTTATTGACTTAAATTTGAATAATGCCAAGGTGTGAGGGATGGTGGGTGGTACATGGTGTGTGGTTGAATGGGGAAAGCTCCACTGACATGTGGGAGATTGTTTTTAAGTGGAATCCATTTAAACTCAAAACAGTTATGAAAAGCAAAGCGAAGAACATGAAGCTGTTTCTGTGTTCATTTTATTGAAGGACCTACAACTTAGGTAAAAGTTATACCAACCAGATTAAACTATATCCGCATCCTGTATTTTACAGTCTAAGTTTAACTGGTCAACATTTAAATGGATTGGAAGTATTAGTATATAAAGTGTGATGGGTTTTTTTCCTCAACTCTTTTACATCTCCCTGCCCCTTCAAAGCTTGTTTGATATGTTGGTTTGCATGAATAATCTAAAAAAATTAATAAAATTGGGTAAAGTAGACAAATATAAATGGGATAAGCTTTTATAAATGTATAAAATCTAAATCATCTAAAATACATAATACTATAACATCAATTACAAAATTTAAATTTAAGTAACCTTGCTTCTTATAATTCTCAATTTAGAAATTGAATTTTTTACAATTTTACTTGCTAATATTAACAAAAATACTTGCATTTTCTTTACCTACAAAAAATAATACTGATCTCATTCAAAGATACTAGTAAAAAGTTTTGCCACTAAAAGTGATTAATAACGCCACAATGTGTCAAAATTTTATGTTTAACTCCACCCTGCCCATTCAGCAGATTTTTTCTAAAGATATAAAATATATTAATGACATTATCATTGTAGTATCATTAACACTACTGTGAGAGGCTCCTAAACATATTCAGAAATCCACTTAATCTAGAGGTCTCTTTATTGCTCCAGATAAAGTTAAATTACCTTCACCATGGTAGTATCTTGGATATATTTTAACCAAATATTGTGTCAAATATCAAATAATACAATTACATTGAAAGTACTGCAAGACTCTGAATCAAGTACAAAAATTTCTGAGTTATGAACTGGTTCTGACATTTCCTTAGAATTCCAACCAGGTAGGTCTTCAATGTTTTTGATACTTTAAGAGGAGACCCTGACCAGAATTCCCATCACAATTTTACTGATCAGACCATTGAGAAAATAAAATTAATAAAACAGATTTTAAACTTGGTCAGATCAATAGTAAAATTGATGCAACAGCATCAATTTTCGATAACTTGCCCTTCACATTATCTCAAGTAGACATTTTTACAAAATGCTCCAAAAAAGACTCTTTTCCCATTTATTAAAACCCTAATTTTAGCCAGTTGTGGGGTGCACACTTCTAATCCCAGTATTTGGGAGACTGAGACAGGAGGATTGCAGGTTCAAAGCAAGCCTCAACAAATTAGTGAGGCCCTCTCCAACTTAGTGAGACTTTATTTCAAATTAAAAAATAAAATCGGGCTGGGATTTAGCTCAAAGATAAAATGCTTTTGAGTTCAGTCCCTAGTGCCACACACACACACACACACACACACACACACACACACACACACCTAAGTTACTATTAAAATAAAAAACACAAACCCAAATTTAACACCTCACAGGACATGAACCCAATATAATTCACATTTCTCTTTCTTATGATCTGTTTTATAAGTGCCTGTCCCAGTCACTTCTCTTCCATGTTGCTTTAGCTAATTTTGTTGGTCAAATTTTTTGCACTAGATAAACTCTTACAAACTCTTACAAATTTTTTGCACTCAGATAAACTCTTACAATAAGTTCCAGTGCCTCACTATTATTTGACCAAAATAATGTCAACTATCACCACCCCTCTTGCCTTAACTGTCTTTACATATGACTATAGTAAGTCCAAAAAAGTGGAAATTACTTGGTTTATGAACTGATAAAATTTCTTAACTTCAAAAAATTATCTCTCAACTCAAAAAGCAAAATTCACTGCAGCTGTTCCTTACAATTCTCTAATCAACCATTAAATATAATGGCTAATTCTAAATATGTGGCATATATTTTTCAAACTATCAAAACAGCCCAAATTTAACAAATCTCTGATTTATAATCATTAAAATTTTTTAGAAGCTGGGCATAGTGGCACACACTTACAATGCCAGCATTTGGAAGATGAGACTGGATGATTGCTGTTTGTGGCCAGCCTCGGCTACTTAGTGAGGCTCACCTGCTTCAAAGCTTAAAAAAAAGACTAAAAAATAAGGTTTAAGGTTAGCTCAGATGTACAATGCCCCTGGGTTCCATCTCCAGTACTGTAAATATAGTAATGATAGTAACCAAATTAGATGCCTTCGAAGTATCTGTAGTATGACTAGGGGAACAGCAACTAGCTCTCATTGAAAGAGCTACATTATGACTCTGGTCACAATCATATTCCTGTGCTGTAGAATAATTCTCAACATGATTGATATAAAATTAAACAACATCTCTTAGGAGTTTTTTTTAATGTAACCTTCAATGGGCTATAACTAGCTTGGTACAAGATTTTTTTTAAAAAATCAAGTAATTTTGATACAAAACAAACTCAAACAAATATATTCCAGAACCAACAGGAATCCTTCGACTGCATAAACTCTCAAACATGGTTTTCTTGACTCAACCTATGAATTTGAGAACTGATAGAATTTGCTATATTAATTTTATTCACTCTTCTTATGGTAATTAAGAGGCTCCAGGGTGCAATTCAACATCATCACAAGACAGCAGAGAAAAAATTGTGGGCTTCAGGAAATTTAAAAAAGCGGGGGGGGGGGGTTACTATGGGAAACTGTTCTACATTTACAAAGTAATGGTTAAAAGATTTATGAGATACTTGCTTGCTTTGGCAGAAGGCTGCCTTTTTTGAGGGCATTGAAGGAAGTGACCTCCATGGATATTTGCTATCTTAGCTTTTTCGTTCTGTTCTATGATTATATCAGCTTGCTTTGCTAAAGAACAGAAGGCAATGATCTCCAATGTCCTTGAGAAACTGCCAGACGAAATCTTACCTTCTAAAACATTCCTAACATAATGCCCAATCTCAATAGCTAGAGATGAACAAGAACTTGATGGCCTGATTATAACCTTGTAGATATAAAAGGAAAGTGCTGAGTTTTGTTCAGGGAGTTAGCTATCTTACCTTTTCTCCTCTCATTCTTCAAGACCAGAAATAAAGTCTCAATAGTATTTTTTCATTGCATAGTCTCGAGCACTGTTGATACAGAGCCCAGCACTAAGTTATGTCCTTCTAATGCTATAACATTTTTCTAGGTAGATGTTATTTATCTTTTTGCTTTATACAAAAATTGATGTATATCTCTTCATATAATCTCTCCAGTGGAACTTTGGCCCATTTTTCAGTTGTTTTTTTTTTTTATTGTGACAGAAGCTGCGCTTACATAATAATTCTCAAGTTCTCATTTAACAGCATTTGATCCTTGGAGCAAATATAAATCTTTTCAATGGACAAATGCTTCCTAGTAGGAAATAGAATATAACCTGAAGGATCTGAGTGTCATTTAAGCTTGTAAACACTGAGCCTATCTAGGTTTTTGTAGTGTTTGAAAGGTGAAACAGTGTTTGCAAAATAGTCCACCTTGTGAGAATGAGATGGTGAACAGTAAAAAAAAAAAAAGAGAGAGACCATTATTAAAATGAAGAGCTCAGCCACAAATTCTAATTACATAATACAAATTTCCCTTCACCTTTGGACTTTAATAGCCTAAGGTGCATGGGATCTTTCATCTCTCTTTGTCTCTCTTTTTCTTACCAAAACTATCAGTTGTGAGACATCAAGACTGGTCAACAGTAACAATTGAGTAAATGAGTCAACACTAAATCTGTGCACAAAGGCAGGCTATTTGTTTCTTCTTTCCCATACCATGCAATGATATAATCATATAGCAAGTGAGAAGGACTGAGAGGAATCTGAAGAAACAGCCAATTAAAGAGGTGGGGCCGGGATAAAATAAATGAGCTGCCTGGCATATCTTCTACCAGAAGGTATTGAAACCAAGTGTGAAGAACCAGAGATAGCTTGGAGGTGTAGAATCTCACCATCGAGAAGACAACTTGAATGCTACAATGAATAATCTTAGTGTAGAACATGACGTTTCAAATAAAAAATAAAAATTTGTGTCTATAAGGTCAGATGACACATTTTATTTCCTACAGGGCAAGTTAAGAACATGGGTAACATGCAGGTATTTTTAACATTAAAGAAATAATGTCAAAAAATGTATTAAAATTTAAAGGTAATTAATATCAGTTCTTGTAAATATAGGTGTACTAAAATAAGTATAGACTCATTTTGGAAAGAAGTTATACTGTTAGGTAAGATTATTTTCTCTGGGCATATATTTTCAGTATCTTTTTTCTTCTTTCTTTTTTAGGATATTTTGTCAATATCAGGAAATAGCCAATATTGTATAGCTAACAAATGAATCACTAAAAAGTTGGGTTGGAGCCAGGTGTGGTGGCACATACCTGTAATCTCTGTACTTGGGAGGCTGAGAAAGGAGTTTCACAAGTTTGAAGACAGCCTCAACAAGATAAAGCAGTGAGGTCCATCAACCTAGCAAGACCCTGTTTCCAAATATGAAATAAAATCAGGCTGGGGGTTTAGCTTGAAGGTAGAATGCCGCTGGGTTCAATCCCCAGTTCAATAAAAGAAAAAGTTGGCTATGGGCCTAATTTATATATTTTTTTTACTATATCCATTTATACTATAATGGATACTATATTCCTTTTTACTATGTATTATTTATATATATTTTACTAATCTTTACTTATTTTATAGGCCTCACTCATCAAAAGTTTGCTTAAAATATTTTCACCGAGAAATATAGAAAAAAAAAAGAAAATGAAGCTGTAATCACAGTAAACTTTCTTTGAATTTATTTGTTAACCAAGCAAGGTAGGATATTTCCTGATGCTAAATCAATTAAGTAACATTTGACTAACATTTTATGTTATAATTTCAGATATAAAACACCTATAAAAATTAAATTGAACAACAAATCTACCACTCATGGTAACTTGATAACCTGTGTAAATATTTGTCGAATCAGAAAGTTGAGACTTAGAAGGTTTTAGGTCCTATTTTAAACCACTGATTTCTTTAAGGTTAAGAATATTGTGATAAGTGCTTTTTCTAATAAAGAGTGGTATGAATTCTGTTCTTTCAGCATCAGGCTAATGTCATTGTTTAAAATTCAGGATAGCTTCCCAACTTCCATAGTGAGAAATAATCCACACTCTGCCACAAATACCTGACATTTCTACTATATTTTTCTTGCCTCTTCTAATTTTTACACTTTTAGTATATACTAATAATAAAGAAGTAACTGCCAAGATAATACCATAGAAATGCCACATGAAGTGGTTTTGCTATAATGACATCACCATGACTTTTAGTGGGATAAGACTTGTGCAAATCAATAATTGCGTAAAGTACTACATGCATTTCTGTCACATTCACTCAATCCGGCAGTATAACATAAATAAATAAATCAGTGCAACTCTATGCCAATACAACTCCATTCATTCACAATGAAATTTACATTTTCTATAACTTTATGTATCACAAATATTCATAATTATTTTTGCATAATTTAAAACTGGAAAACCACTGTTAGCTACAGACTAGAAAATTGGCAGAATGAAGACCGCATCTGTAGACTAAGAATCCCTTGTCAATACTGATATGAATAAGTGCATGAGTAAATGAATCAGAAAGAAAATGTTTCCTTGGAGTAGAATGCTATTTCACTCAGCATTCTCACTACAGCGAAACAAATCATGTTTGAAATGTAAAAGAAGGGTTTACTTGCTCACCAGCTTGGAAATTTCAAAGGTCATAGTTTATTTTTGAACCATCTTCAAAGCAGAAGGTGGGCTTTAGGTCCGCGTGGCATCAAGATGGGGAGCTAAGAGCAAAAGCACGAGAGCTTGTGTTGAAGCCAGATTTTTCTTACCAGGTCTCTTATTTCATGATGTCAGTAGATTATATTTCATTGACCACAAAACGTAGGCAAAAGAGGGTGGAAGTTTATTTTAAGCCAAGGGGAAATGATGAATAGAAAGGCATGATAACTCCCCCCCACAGGTGTGAGAAGATCCAAAATAGGTTAGCCATTGAAGCTCTTGGAAGACCAGCTTTTATTCTGTTTTGTGACACCTCTATTTGTTTTCATGTGACTGATCTTATTTGGATCCTGAGATCCAACATCTATGGTTCAGTTTCAATCCCTAATTTGACTCCTCGTCTTTTAAAATCAAGTCCCATGTAATTGGTCGATTTTCTCTCCCTTTTTCTCTCCCAGTTTCCTCCCGTATATAATGTTATCCCTCATTCTCCCTCCTGAGTGCTCTTGAAATTTGTTTGTACCAGTGTTCTTGAAGAAGGGACTGAAGTTTCACTTTAACTTGTACTGTTCTTGCTTGGTCATTGTCATCTCTCTATATTAAAAAAAAAAAAGTTTATTTGGCTCACCGTTTTAGAGGTTAAGTCCATGGTTGTCCAGCTTCAAGGTAGAAATCACTAGGAGACAGGGCTTAGGACATGGTAAAGAAAAATCCACTCTCAGCTCTTGGTAGCACAGTAGGAGAGAAAAACATTGGGAGCTTCCAGGGACAGATATTGTCCTTAAAATTATTTCCCCAGTGACCCAGCTTCTCTAGACATGCCCATCTCTAAACCTAGTTGCAATATCAAACACATGAGGTCTTTGAGGAAAATTTAAATACAAACTTTAACAAATACTGGACTTTTGAAAATATGTGGTAAGCAGAGAGAAAGAATGAAAAGGAATGAAGAAAGAATATGAGATTTATGAGATAGCATTAAAAGAGCAATAGTATGAGTCATTGAAGCACAAGAGGGAATCTGGAAAGAAAGAAGTAAAAAGCTTACATTAAAAAATAATAAGCTGGATGTGGCACTGCACATCCATAATCACAGTACTTAGCAGGTCAAGACAGGAGGATCACACGATCAAGCCCAGTTTCACCATTTTAGGGAGACCATTCAAAATTTAGCAAGACCCTGTTTCAAAATAAAAAATAAAAATGGCTGGGGATGTTGCTCAGAGGTTTCAATCCATGGTGCTAAGAAGAAAAGGAGAATAAAAGTAATAGCAGAAAATTTAATATACATATATAAATATATATAAACATATATATACATAATATATTTTATATATATGTTTATATATATAAATATATGTTTATATATGTTATAAATATGTGTTTATAAATATATGTTTATATATATAAATATATAAACATATATAAACATATATAAAATATAAATATACAGTCTCAAGAAGTTGAAGTACATTGATCAGATTTAATCTGAACAAGACTTTCCTACAAGATATCACAATAAAACTGTCACGAATCAAATAAAATGAGAGGATCCTGAGCAGCAAGAGGAAAATGGCAAATAACATAACAGGGAGTTCAGATGTGCCTGGAAGCTGACTTCTCAAACTAATAATTTGAAGGCCAGGAGGGTTTAGAATTCAAAGTGCTGCAGGAAAAATATTTATCAACCAATAATTCTGTACCCTGCAAAACTGACCTCCAGAAATAAAGATAAATAAAGACATGTTCAGAGAAACAAAAGCTGAAGGAGTTCATCCCCTCCAGACCTGTCTCATAAGGAATATAAAGTGAATATAAACTAAAAGAATGCAAATGAATACACAAGGCATTTGCAAGCAAAAAACACTGCAAGTATAAAACACTGGTAAAAATCATTACTTAAGTCATGTGAGCATGGTGATGTATAAATTGCTTACACCTTTGGTGTGAATGCTAAAATATAAAACCATTACAGTAATAACAATAACAGTTTGTTAGAAGATTAAGAAGTAGCTGGCGTGGTGGCGCACGCTTGTAATTCCCGCGCTTGGGAGGCGGAGACAGGAGGATCGCGCAGGTTGGAAGCCAGCCTTGCTGGCTTAAGAGACCCTGTTTCCAAAAATAAAAAAAAAGTATAAAATAGGTCTGGGAGTGTAGCCCGGAGGTAGAAAGACTTCCAGGAACCCCAGTACCACAAAAAAAAAGTATAAAGTGATGTAACTTATGGCCTCAAACATTTTAAATGTTGAAGAGGAGTGGAATAAATGTATAATGATTTTTCAATGAAATTTGTTATTCTCTTAAAATAACCTGCCATAACAATAAGATATTTGTTTAACCTTCATGATAACCTCAAAATTAAAACCCACAATAGAAATATTAAAAGCAAAAAGCAAAGAACCAACACATACAAGAAAATCACTTAACCATAAAGAGAAGCAGTGGCAATAGAAGAAAGGATTCTCAAAATAAACAGAAAACAATTAACAAACTAGCATTATAATCACTCATCTATTAAAAATTGAATATAAAATGATTCATTTTCCCAATCGAAATATATAGAGTGGTTGAATTTATTTATTAAAAAAAAACTATATACTACCTAAGTGTGGGCTATTTTCCTAAGGACCTGCGTAGACTGAAGGTGAAGGAAAGGGAAAAGACAATCTATGCACATGGAGGCCACAGAGAGCAGAATTAGCTATAGCTATACCTGGTCTGATAGTTTGAGGTATAAAGCTATATAAGAGGCAAAAGTCATTTTATAGTAATAAAGGAGTAATGTCTGAAAAACATACAGCATAAACAATAATAAATTCTGGTAAGAAAGTGGGGATATAAAAAGTTTTGTAGCCGGGCATGGTGGCACACGCTTGTAATCCCCACTCTTGGGAGGCAGAGACAGGAGGATCGCGCTGGTTCGAAGTCAGCCTCGCTGGCTTAAGAGACCCTGTTTCCAAATAAAAAGGATAAAATAGGTCTGGGAGTGTAGCCCAGAGGTAGAAGGGCTTCTAGGAACCCCAGTAACACCAAAAGAAAAAGAGAGAGGCCCTGTTTCCAAATAAAAAGCATAAAATAGGTCTGGGAGTGGAGCCCGGAGGTAGAAGGGCTTCCAGGCACTCCAATACCACCAAAAAAAAAAAAAAAAAAAAAAAAAAAAAAATTGGTCTGGGAGCGTAACCCAGAGATAGAAGGGTTTCCAGGAACCGTAAAAAGCATTATATCATCACGATTGAGGGTACAAGGGTAGATGTTTATCAGATGTTTATCAGAAGCACCGAAACATATGGGTAAAGTTTTATATTCAGAAGAAATGTTTATCCTTTTTCCTTCTTCTTCTGGAAAGTCTGGTCCATCAATCCTCCATGGAGCAGAAAAATGATTGGAATCATTGGTATATACTATCAGGGCAGGCATAGTTCAGTCCACTAAACGAAGTAATGGTAAATAAGGCACATATGCCCAATAGGTATCTTCATTTGTCCCCATGTAGGAAACTTATCCTTTATGAGGAGGTTTTAGAGACATCATGGTCATTCTTTTGGTGACGGGCTCCATTGGAGGAGGAGTTTTTCAAAGTCATTCTTTTTCCTGGATCAGATACAGCATAGGGGGCACCAAACCTGTTGGCCATCTTCTGAAATGATAAGACCATAACTTTTTCCTAGGAACATAAGTATTCCTGGCAGCCAATTATTCAACAGTTTATAATAAACAGGCACATTAACCTGTCGCATTCCCGATTTTGCTCCTTGAAAATGTTTTTCTGTTTGTATGTGTATATTAGCCATAGGAAGATTAAAAGAATTAAGGGTAAAGAGTGTTGTAGAGAATATATCCTTGCCAGAGTCTGCTAACATATTCCCCCTTTTTTGTTTTGTAAGAAGAGACTTTAGTGTTTTATGAGCTTGAAATGTTTGAAACTTCTTAGAAGTGAATGCAGGGCTATTATTTGTTTTTAAAGTCTGGAGAAGACCCATAACAGCAAAGGTTTGTAATAACGCAGAAATTGTTGCCTTTGAGATTGTATGGGTGGTTGCAACTGCCCAGAGAAAAGAAGAGTAAGTGCCAATGATAACAGCCAAGAAATGAGTGCCAGGCAAAGTGTAGTGGGTAAAGTCCATCTTCCATAGTGCACTGGGGGACAATCCTCATGGATTGACCCCTTTAGGTGTCATGGTAGCATTAAGAGGAGCATAATTGTTGTATTGTGAAACAATCTGTCTTGCCTATCCAAGTAAGCTCTGGTAATTAACATGTATGTATAAAAACAATAATTTTTAAGATTTATAATAATAATATGCCAATCTTTTGGTATCCATAGATGGGGTAGGTATCCCAGGTTGTAATGCCCCCATAGGAATGAGAGTGTCATTTACATTCCTGAAGTCAATTAGCATTCTCCATTTTTTTTCTTTATGACAAACACTGGAGAATTCCAAGGAGAATTGGAGGATTCAATATGCTTTGCTTGTATTTGGAGACTATTTTCTTTAGAGCCTGCAACTTTTTAGTAGTCACGGGCCACTGAGCAGTCCAAACTGGTTGATAACTTTGCCAAGTTATTTTTATAGGCTCTATTTCCTCAATAACCCCTATTTAAAATGCTTAATGAGAGATAATGTAGCATTTGTTTCTTGCAAAAAATCTCTTTCCCGCAAATATATAGGTAGATTAGTTATAAAAGTTATAAAAGGCCAAATGTATTATCCAGCCCAGTAACTAACAAATAGTTACTATTCATGATGTTCCTTCCTGATTAGACTTTCCTACCCCAAACTGGTATTAGTGGGTTGTTTAGGCTAGTCTATTGGCCACTCCAAAGAGCAGATAATAGATACATTAGTCCCTGTGTCTAACATGCCTGAAAATTGTTTTTCATTGATTTTCAAGGTTAACACCAGTTTTTTGGCTTCCTTTAAAATAGTACTTAATCCTATAAATCCTCCTGTTTGAGGAATTGGATTGGAGATCTCAGGTTTATAATAAGGCATTAACAATAATTGAGCAATGTGATCTCTTTTTGTAAAACTAATATTCTGAGTAACACTCACCATAACTGAGATCCGACCTTTATAATCCTCATCAATTACCCCAGTATGAACAGAAACCCCCTTTAAAGGCAATCTCCTTCTTTCTAAAATAAGTTCAACAGTGTCAGGTTTTATAGGCTCATAATATTTAGTGTCAATCTTATTATTTAGAAATTATTATTTTAATAATATTAATTAATATTATTATTTAGAGGATTATTTTGAGTTAAGATCTGTGGGATAAGGAATGTCAAGAGCAGTGCTCCCTTTTGTGAGAGCAGCTAAAGCCATAATATTAGGAAACATGGCTGTTTTTAATGAGGTCTTTATATTTCCTTCATTTAGTTTTCCGGATTTTGTTTTTGCACTACAGGGAGCAATTTCCCATCTTCATCATTAGATTTACATTTATTTAACCAGTGTTTTCCTTTTTTACACCTCAGACACATTTCTGGACTTAGTTTTTTCTTTTTTTCTTTTTGAGGGGTTCTACATTCCCTCTTCATGTGACCTTCTTTGCCACGATTAACATTTCTTTTGTGCTTGCTTTTGGACTGCAGAAGTCTCTATGGCAGCTATTTTAGCTCAATGTTTTACTGTCCCTATATTTTGACAGGGCCTTTATATAATCAAGAATATTGCCACTCTCCGTAATAGGTCCTATGGCAGCCTGATAAGCTTCATTAGCATTATCATAAACTAATTGTCTTGACAAGACTCCCTGTAGCTCAGGATTTTTTATAATTTTTTACAGCATCCTGTAATCTTCTTATGGACACATTATAATCTTCAACAGGTCCTTGTAATATTTTGGTAAAAGAAACTTCTGTAGAGCCATCTATCATATGGGATCCAATTGTCTGCCCGAGAGGGAAGGAATTCTCCCACGCAATTCGACCTGGCTATTAAAGCAACGTAAAATGGGCGGTAAAACAGACTGCAAAGCAGGGCAGCCAGCCAGCGCAAGTGGCGGAGGCGGCTGAGTTTCGCTTTCCCGCAGTTATCATCCCAAGGAGGAGGGACAGGCGGGTGCAGGCGCTCCAGTATTTGCTCAAACATAGACTTTCTGCTGTTTCACTTTTCGCATATCCTCCTGTGACAGCTCATACTCATGTAATGAGGGCGTGGTATCTTTATCTAGATCTGTACTGAGTCCTCCATTTGCTGTAAAATAGTTTTTACTAGCGACCAGGTAACCCACCATGGTGGAGGAATCTCTTCTCCCAACCGATACGCTTTTATCACATTACTTTTCACTCTTCCCACATTCCAATGTCCAAAGTACCCTCCTCGGGGAGCCATGGATTTAACATCATAACATTTTTGAATGGCATCCTTGGAAATAACACCATACTGTTAAAGAAAATGATGGATCAAGTTCATAAAAGCTACTTTACTAACCTAGTGTCCCATAATCTTCTGCCCACTTCTTTATGCAGAAAAAAAAAAAAAACCTTTTCACTTTTAATAACCCTTCAAGTCCCTGATCAGGCGCCATTTGTTGGAAATTTTCTCTCCGGGACTTGGAGAATCTTCTTCTGAAAGGACACGGACAGTTGTGGGAGGCAACTAACAACTTTATTTAGGGTAACAGATACTACTTTTTTTGTGTGGTACTGGGGTTCCTGGAAGCTCTTCTACCTCCGGGCTACACTCCCATGCCTATTTTATATTTTTGTTTATTTGGAAACAGGGTCTCTTAAGCCAGCGCCACTGGCTTCGAACCTGCGCGATCCTCCTGTCTCCGCCTCCCAAGCGCGGAGATTACAAGCCTGCGCCACCACGCCCGGCAACAGGTACTTATATATCATAAAACATGGAAGAGCAAGCCAGGTATCTAGGGCAATTGACTGGATGACGTGCGAGTCAAAGAAAAACTAACAACACTTAAGTAAATATTTTTCATCTTAATCAAGAATACATCATGCCTAACAGAACAAACTTAGGGTCTGCATTTGGTCATGGTAACCTTAATCAAGAAGAGAACAAAAGAGTTTGCATGTGGTCATGGAAGCTTTATTTTATTTATTTACCTGCCCTTAAGTCACCAAGTGGCTAATGTATATGAAACTGCTTTATAAACTATAATGTTATATAAATATATGAATAACATACTAAAATGTTTTCAGATCACATTGTAATGTTTAGGGTGTGTTTTTCTCAAACTTTAACATAATATTATAATTTTATTGATAAGTTTATTTAGTAAAACACAAATGATTGGCATGCAGCTTATTTCTTAAGTACTTTTGCATTGAAATCATCAAGGAATAGAAGATTTATTTGTTAAACTGTCTTTTGTAGCCAGCCAGAAGAAAGAATTTCATGTTAACAATTCAGCAACCAAATAATATTAGAATATATAAGGTCATCAACATCTGTTCAAAATACATCTAATTGGCTATATCAATGCCTTCCCAGAATATTCAGTAGTTCTGGATAAACTCCCCTGCCCTTCATGTTTATTGTTATAAATCTTTTTTCCTTCATGTATATTCCTCCATGCAGAAGGAATCGCAATACCTGACTTTAAACAATACTACAAAGCCATAGTAATAAAAACAGCATGGTACTGCCACAAAAACAGATACATAAACCAATGAAACAGAATAGAAGACTCAGAAACCAATCCACACACATATAGCCAATTGATTTTTGACAAAAGGGCCAAAAACATTCAATGTAAAAAAGATAGCATGTCCAATAAGTGGTGTTGGCAAAACTGGTTAACCATCTGCATAAAAATGGAAATAAACCCCACTTTCTCACCCTGCATAAGAGTCAGTTCAAGATGGATCAAACACTTGAAAATTAGACCAGAGATGTTGAGGCTCCTTGAAAAGGACATAGGTCCAACACTGCAATGCATAGGCACAGGTATAAACTTTCTCAACAAGACCCAAAAGGCTCAAGAAACTAAAAGGCAAATCAATATATGGGATTGCATTAACATGAAGAGCTTCTGTACAGGAAAGGTAATTATCAAGAACCTCAACTGAGAGCCAACACAGTGAGAGAAGATTTTTGCCACCTACTCCTCCCATAGAGGACTAATATCTAGAATATACAGAGAACTCAAGAAACTCAGCACTAGAAAACAAATAATCAAAAAATGGGCAAGTGAGCCGGGTACAGTGGCGCACGCTTGTAATCCCCGCACTTGGGAGGCGGAGACAGGAGGATCACGCAGGTTCGAATCCAGCCATGCTGGCTTAAGATACCCTGTTTCCAAATAAAAAAGTATAAAAAAAAATAGGTCTGGGAGTGTAACCCGGAGGTAGAAGTGTTTCCAGGAACCCCAGTACCACCAAAAAATAAAATAAAATAAAATAAAAATAAAATTTAAAAAATGGGCAAGTGAACTAAATAGACACTTCACAAAAGAAGAAATTCAAATGGCCAATAAATACATGAAAAATACTCAATATTATTAGCAATCATAGAGATGCAAATCAAAACCTCCCTGAGATTTCACCTAACTCTAATTAGAATGGCAATCATTCAAAATAAAAATAACAAAAAATGCTAGTGAGAATGCGGAGAGATGGGAACTCTAAGTCATTGTTGGTGGACTGCAAATTAGTTCAACCACTTTGGAAAACAGTTCAGAGAATTCTCAGAAAAATGAGAACGAACCTACCATATGATCCAGCAATACCAGTTCTGGGTTATCTACCCAATAAGATGGAAACCAAACTACCAAACTAATGCATGTATATCTATGCTCATAGCTGCACAATTCACCTTTGCCAAACTATGGAACCAGCCAATATGTCCATCAATAGATGAATGAATTACAAAACTATGAGATTATACACAATGGAATTTTACTCAGTCATGCAGAAAAACACAATTACATTAATTACATTTACAGGGAATGTATGGAACTGGAGGACATTATGCTAAGTGAAATTAGTCACAATATAAAAGGATGTTCTCTCTAGTACGTGGAAACTAGAAAGAAAATGGGTCATAGGAGAAACTCTAGATGACAAAGGAAATACTATAGATGTGTAAATAAGGCGACCTGAGAGGATGGGGGGGGGAATTCCTAATGTACAAGATATGCATTAAGAAACACATCACATTCAATCACCAAGCCAAACATGACAAGGAAAGAGGGGAGAGAAAATTTTGGAGGAACTTGGTAAGGACTAATTGGGTGATGTGTGCATGCATGCCTCTACCATCTTGTACTTCATTAAGATGTATAACTACACCAATAAAAAATTTAAAATAAGAGAGAAACTTTGTTACCTGAGTTATTTAAAGAGATTGTTCCTTGCTATTTTCCAGTATTCAAAAGGAACAACCTAATTTATACTTTCATACACAGATTAGTGCTTTAATCTTTTTTATTAGTGCTTTAATTTCTTTTAAAAATGAGCAGTACTTTCTGAAAGCTAGCTACTTTCATGTCTTGAGACTAGCATAGTGATGATGATGTTTATTTTATTATGATATATTATGTCATAATAAAATAAACATAATTTTAGTTTGATTGAAGGTAGTGCCAAAGGGATAAAGAGATCAAAACAAGGACTGCTGGTGACCTAGTGTCATGAACAATACAATAATTTTTGTGGGTTATTGGCTTCCATGGTGAAAAAAATGTCAACAAGTGCCAGTCAGAAATGAAGAAAGAGGTCTTAATTCAAATAATGTAAAGATATGTGTTCAGGGAAAACACTGGCCATCTCAAAAGCATGAGAGCTCAAGAACCTGAGGGGATTGAAAGTGTGAAAGGTT
Source organism: Muscardinus avellanarius (assembly GCF_963383645.1). Lineage (NCBI taxonomy): Eukaryota > Metazoa > Chordata > Mammalia > Rodentia > Gliridae > Muscardinus > Muscardinus avellanarius. The sequence continues at coordinate 70,248,795 of NC_137794.1, read as the reverse complement.
GAGGCCTTTGGGATCCTTCCTTTAAAGGGGTCCTAGAGTGCAGAGTGACTAGGGACACATGACTGGACTTTGGTCTGGACTTTTCACCTCCCCAAATTGCTGGGTGATGTTTGGGTGGTATCTGACCTTGTTCCTCCTAATGTTTATTTTGCTTTACTAGGCATCTCAGGAGTCTCAGGTCAAAAAGGGCCATTGTGATTAAGGATGTGGGCTCATTGAGACTTCTGCCTAAGATATACCCTACGGGAGTTAGAGATTATGACCTTTCTAGATTTCAAGACTGTATTTTTCTTTCCTTCCCAATTTGTCTCCTTTCTATCTAAAATTGTATTTCTTCTTCTTCTTCTTCTTCTTCTTCTTCTTCTTCTTCTTCTTCTTCTTCTTCTTCTTTTTTTTTTTTTTTGGACAGTAAGAGAGCTCTTTTCAGAGTAGTTTGGCCTTTGGGGCTAATATTCCAGGTGGCAACGTTTTAGCTTTAAGCACCTGTTGTCCAGTGACCATTGCATATCCTTCTGTCTGCTGGTCATTGTCAATGATTCTTTTATAAATTTTATAAGAAGCCACCACAATCTGTAGAACAAATTTGGCAGGCATACTCTGATAGGAGTTTCCTTAAAAGAAAAAAGACTTCATGTTTTTAATATAAACTTGACTGGACAGAACATTAGGGAAAAAAGTCAATGAGTAGAGGGGACAATTGACATTATCCCCTCACAGCTAATTTATGTTGTCTTTAAGATTTGTAATCCCTGAAAAAGCCAACAACTAGAGCCCATGTGTATTTGTTGGCTGCCTCTGCAAAGAGATATTTTAAAAAGGTGCCTCTACTGCAGCCCAGAACAAAAATGGACAGTGGGGTCTCAATTACGATTGTCTGATATCTCTGCTATGCCAAAAGTTGCTATCCTAATTAAATGCTCATCTAACCTTTTCATCTGAGAAGTGGTGAATTCATTTGCAACTTAGACTGGAAAATGCACTCTGGCCCTTACTTTTGTTTGCCAACTAGAAAAAGTAAACATTTCACTTCACCAGAGGTCTTGCGTGAAAATGATGGACTTGTCTGATTGGTCTATAGCACAGGCTGACGAAACCTTGTCACCAGTGGGACAATGATGAGCAGACAGCAGGATATGCAATGGTCACTGGAAACAGGTACTAAAACCAAAACGTTGCCACCTGGAGATTAGCCCAATGGCCAAACTAATTACTCTGAAAAGAGCTCTCTTACTGTCCAAAGAAAAAAAGAAATGACTCAACCAATGAGCAAGGCATCGGCAACTAATGGGGACTGCATACACTTTGGAAACCCCAGTATACCAAAAAAAAATGGAAACAATGAACCATACTTTAAAGAAAACAATGACTAAAATTTGTCCAGAAACTCACAGTGAGATAAGTGTAGCTGATTGTTTTCCCTCTGAAAACAAGCTGACCCCGGAAGTGGACTTAAATGAAGCATATATAAAATGAAGTTAGGGAGACTTTTTCCTGGTGCCCTGGGAAAAAGGAATACACAGTTGTAGCAGAAAGAAGACTAGCATGTGCGTGTGCAAATATCAACTTCTGAACATGAACATGCTACTTCCGCAGGTTCCTGCCAAGATTAAAATCACCTTTTCATCTCCATCCAGAAAACCCTCCTGCAAATATATAGACTACTGCATTTTAGCCACAGAGTTAACATAAAGGCGGCCCCTCTCTCTCTCTCTCTCTCTCTCTCTCTCTCTCTCTCTCTCTCTCTCTCTCTCTCTCATTCTTCTATTTATACTAAGATTGTTTGCTGTTGAAGATTGATTGCTTGCTTGGAAGATCTTTATTTAGTCAGGCCTAGCTGAAATGTAGGCATCTGAGGAAAACTTTGTCTCTTTAAAGAACAGGCCACTGTAAAGCTGAAACAGATAGATCATGTGTTTCTTGTTTTGTTATAAAATATAATTTTGACCTCTGTATCTCTATTTTCATTGAGGAAAATGCAATGAGTCCCAGTATAGATTTTTTAAGAATTGTTTCAAAATGTAAATTTAGGGAAGAAATTAAAGCAGAAAGAAACCAGTAGGAATGAGAGAGATGTTATCTATGAGTCCTATACAAAACTTTAAAAATAAAAGAACCTATAGAGGCCAAGTTAAAAACAACATGCTTGGCTTACAGACGACTCTACCCAATATATAAAAACAAACAACAAAGAGAGCAGTCTCGTACTAAGAAAGTGTATGCTGTGCTGCCGGCTTTGCACCACTAGGACTTTTCACAGTGCTACATGGTCTGTTGCAAAGGCGTTGAATACCTGGTTTCCAGTGTGAAATGCCAATAGGCAGATGGTTCATGATAAAGAGTTTTGGAAAAGAAAGGCATTTAAAAGGTACCTGGGTTACTGTATGATGTACGACTGTGTCAGTTTTTCACTTTCAGGTAGATGCCCACTGCATCTGCCCAATGAACACACCAAGAGTGTGAACACAGGAAACACTACCTGTGGATTATGTTCCTGAGGCCATGTCCTGCAGTGATGATAACTTATAACCAAACCACCATCAAGTTACAGATTATGATGAAAATGAAACACACAGAAGCAACCTCTTACCTTCTGTGGCCTCTAAATCACCCACTTCTGATAAGACCTATACTGCTGCAGCCCTAGTGTGCCCCTCTGTCCACAGGAAGTAGCTCTGTTTAAGAAGTTGTCATCAACACTAGGATTATTCATTGGAAAATTCAAATATTCCCCTCGAAGGGTACAGTGGGGAAATGCAGTACTGCCAAGCTGACTCTGGTCCTTATAAGCTGGCTCCAGAGTTTTCTGTTCATCTTTCCTTTTTGGTTCACAATGTGCCTGGCCGTTTGTCTGTCTTTTCCTGCCCATCTCTGCCATCAGCCATTTCTCCTGATTTCTCTCAGTCTCTCTCATTTGCTACATGTTCCTATCCTTGAGTGGTATGGGAAAGAGAATCACGGTACTCTGCCTCTGTGTAGATGCAGTGCTGACATCTGCCCTGGACTGTGATTTCTGACTGGCTGGATGTCTAACAGTCAATAACTGAGGGGGAGGGGGAGGCAAAGAGAGGTGAAAGATCCCAGCATCTCAGAAGTGCACTAAAGCCCATGGTTCAAGGGATCTTGGATTATGTGATTAGAAGTTCTTGTCTGAGCTTTCATTTTAACAGTCTATTCCCACCACTGATTTCTCACTCACACTATGGCATTCTCACAAAATAAACTATTTTAAAAACACTATGAGCAATGAGAAAGCCCCAATATTTGCAAGCTTAAATTACCCTCAAATCCCTCAGATTTCTTTACCAGAACACATTTGTTCAATGAAAAGATTAATGATATCCTTCTGGGGTCAAATTCTATTTAGTGGGAATCTGAGAATCACTATCTAAGAGCAGCTCATATAGGCCAGTTGAGCAAGAAACTAAGACACTACAAGTAAAGACCTGGAGAATGAACACCAGCCTCAAAGAGAGGTTTCAAAGATTTTATTCAGCCAGGCATGGTGGCGCATGCTTGTAATCCCCGCGCTTGGGAGGCTGAAACAGGAGGATCGCGCAGGTTCGAAGTCAGCCTCAGCTACTTAGTGAGGCTCTCAGCAACTTAGTGAGACCCTGTTTCCAAATAAAATATAAAATCGGTCTGGGAGTATAGCCCGGAGGTAGAAAGCCTCTGGGTTCCACCCCCAGTACCACCAAAAAAAAAATAAATAAATAATATTCAGCAGGGCATGGTGGCACATGCCTTTTAATGACAGTACTTGGGTGGACTGGGAGATGAGGGTCACAGGTTCAAGGTCAGCCTCTAAAACATAGCAAAGCCCTCAGAAACTTGTTGGGTTTCTGTGAAAGAGTACAATAAGGTGTGGTTAGAAGGTAGAATATTCCTGAGTTCAATCCCCAGCACTAGGAAAAAATTTTTTTTTACTTGCCATCACTCATGTCCAGGAAGTTAATAGCTGTAGTTTTCAAATACAACTTGTTTGGTGAATAATGGCTATAATTAACTAAATGTGAGTTCTCTTCTCCTGAAGTTATTTTTAGTGTTTCAAAATGTTCCTGTAATAATTTGATAAGCTTTTCCTATCCTCAACAAAATCTTATGCAATTTTTCTAAGACCAGCTGCGCAGTCATTTGCTAGAATGCTCTTCACTCGTTGGCCAAAACAAAGTCCATAGGACTATTTATTTCTGAGGAAAATATCCACCTGCATCATCCTGAATATTTTTTCAGGGTTGGATTTATTTCATAAGCTGAACTGCAACAGTGAGTAGCGAAAGGGTTGGTTTAGAACCACTTTCAAATCTTATTCTCTCCTCTACATAACATATATATATATATATATATATATATATATATATATATATATATATACCTTTATTCTTTCTAATAGTCTACTTCTTCTCTTTTACACATCCATGAAAGAGTAAGAAGGGACACAGATGTACTTTCTACTTATACAATCTCTTTCTTCTATATTCATCAAAGATGCAAACATCATCTGACTTTCCAGTGTCCAGGGCCTGTGTAAACGGTCCACGCATCTGTATTTCTGTGACAGGACAGCTCTTAAGCCTCTCACCTGAGACTGTAAAAGTTGAATGACTGTACACAATAAATAACAAATGGGAGTTCCACTCAAAATGCTTGTAGAAGCTGCCTGGTACTCTTTCCTGGCCTCGGTAGTTTGTGGTGATTTTTTTAGGGCATGTGTGTGGTATTGAGGGGTGTTGGGAGGATGTGGAAAGGACTCACCTTTTACTTTTACTTTTTATTCCACTATGTTTCTAACTTATGGGCTTCGTTTATCCATCTTATGTGGTACAAAGTCTCCCTTACAATCTAAAGGTTGAATTCTTCAACTCTCTACCTGCCTGCACCAAGACCAGTCATGGGGAGCCATCAGTCCTGCGAGTCTGGCTTCAGTCCTCCATCGTTCAGGTGGCCAGGACTTCAGCCTATAGAGAGAAAGCCTCTAGCAGCTTGGTGAGGCTTTAATTCGGTCCTTCAATTGGTCGTCAAGTAACAGCTCATGAAGACTTTACCCAAGTGATCTAATCACCCATCGTGATTTTTTTGCTCTTACTCTGCCAAAGATTAAACTCTGACTTCCTTGCATTGATCAGGCAACCTAGATTGTTGATTGTAACAAAATTTAATTTAATTTCTTGGCATATAGTTTAGACAAAGCCATATTTGAAGATTTTTTAACAAATCCAGTTACTTGGAATACACAGAAAATTTTAAAAATTAAATAATGTATACATGCTGGGTTTAAATCTAATATTACGGGAGCCTCTGTGAGTTTCTCACCCATTTAGCCTTGCAGTAAAGATTTTATAGACAGATCTAGTAAAATGCTTTCTGGTCCAAATTATAAAAAGATATATGTTTAGATTGTTGACTCTTTTTATTTAACTTAATTATTCATGTTTATATCAAATTTTTAATGTGAAAAACTCCTGTTAGAAACTATAATAATTTCTATGCAATATCTTGTACTATATAAGGCAGACATTTCTAAAGTAAAACCCATAGGTGTTTGTCAAGCAGAGAATTTTCATAAATATTTGAAGCAAAACCTCAGAATCCAAACTTCAGAAGCTTTTTTCAGAAACAGCATGATCTTCATACCCTAGAAAAAGTAATCAAAATAAAATCACATTTATTAAATATTTTCTTATTTATACAGTAATGAGATATGGAATGAATAAAAATATGAGGTAGTAAGAAACTAAATGTAGAAAGCATGGACTCTGACCTCCTCAACAACATCTTACCCAGGTTAACTAAGCCCAGCAGCACAGTCATTTACTAGAATGCTTCTCACTCATCAGCTAAAGCAAACTAACAAACTCCACGGGGACTATTTATTCCTGAGGAACATATTCATCTGCATCATCCTGAACATGTTATTAGAGTTGAATTTGCTTCATCAGTTTAACTGCCACAGTGAGTAACAAACAGGTTGGTTTAGAACCCCTCTCAAGTCTCATTCTCTCTTCCACATAATACATATATTAACCCTTATTCTTCCTAAGTTTTTATTTCCTCCCTTTTGGACTTCCATGAAAGAGTAAGAAGAAATATAGATGTACTTTTTATTTATACAATCTCTTTCTCTTATATTCATAAACAAGATACAAATATGACATGACTTACCAGTGCCCAGTGCCTGTGCAAATGGTCCTCATGCCCTTGTTTCTGTGACAGGACAGCTCATAAGTCACTCTCCTGAGACCATAAAATACCCGTTGAGTGACTGTACACAATAGATAACAAAGAATAAAAGCTCCATTCAAAATATGTGGAAGCTGCCTGGCACTCTTTACTGGCATGGAGAGTTTGTGGAATCGAGGATGATTTTTTAGGGTGTGTATGTGGCATTGGAGACTTTAGGGGGGACCAGATAGGGACACACCCTTCACTTTTGCTTTTTAATTCTAGTATATTTTTTACTTATGGGCTTTATTTATCAATGTTATGCAGTGTAAACTCTCCCTGAAAATCTAAAGACTGAATTTTCAACTCTCTACCTGATTGTACCAAGACCAGTCATGGGGAGCCATCAGTCCTACTAGTCTATTCCCATTACCCAAGAGTTTAGGTGAGCTGGGCATGGTGGTGCACGCTTGTAATCCCAGCATTTGGGAGGCTGAGACCAGAGGAGTGCAGTTTACAGAAAGCCTCAGCTACTTAGTGAGGCCCTCTGCAACTCAGACCTGGTTTCAAAATAAAGAACAAAAAAAGGATGGCAGGGGGTATAGCTCAGAGGTTGAATGCCCCTGGTTTCTACCCCCAGACTCTCAAAAAAAAAAAAAGTTCAGGTGGCCTGTATTTCAGACTATAGAGAGGAAACTTCTAGCAAGCTTGATGAGGCTTTAATTCTGTCCTTCAGTTGTTTATCAAGTAATAGCTTATGAAGACTTTCCCCAGGTGATCTAATAGTGATTTTTTTGTTCTTACTCTGCAAAATAGAAAAATTTGACTTGCTTCATTGACCAGGCAACCTTGATTGTTGGTAAAGAAATTAAATATTTTTAAGTGCAGTTTAGAGAAAGCTACATTTGTAGCTTTTAAACAAATACAAAAACTTGCCATGCACAAAATTTTTTAAGGTTATTTTTGTTTGTATTTATTTTTATGTGGATCATATTGATACTGGCATACATTCAGACTGTGCTTGGTGCCCTCTTCCCCCCTTCCCCTTCCCCTCCTTTCAACAATAAGTGTCCAGGTTAACTATGCTACATTCATACTTTTACACATATTCGAGTGTAGCTTCTCCATTAATCAACCTCAGCCTTTTTCATCTCCTATACTTCCATTTCAACTTTCCTGAGTTTTCCCCTCCATTATCTAGAGTCCCTCTGGTATTCCTAATAGTCTCTAGTTTGGGCATATTAGAGAAAACATATGTCCCTTCTCTTTCTGTGCTTGGCTGATCTCACTTAACATAATGTTCTCCAGGTCTTTCTACCTTCTTGAGAATGACCTGATTTTGTTCTTTATAGTTGAGTAGAATTCCATTGTGTGTATCTCCCATAATTTTGCAATCCATTCATCTGTTGATGGAGACCTAGGTTGGTTCCATATTTTGCCTATTACAAATTGTGCTACTATGAACATGGGTATGCATATGTTGCTGTAGTTCTCTGATTTCAACACCTTTGGCCAAATACCCAGAAGTTGTATAGTTGGATCATATGGTGGATCCAATCCCAGTTTTCTAAGGAATCTCCACACTGATCTCCATAGTGGCTGAACTAGTTTGCATTCCCACCAACAGTGTAAATGAGTTCCTTTTTCCCCACACCTGGCCAGTATTTGTTATTTTATTTCTTTGTGCTTGCCACTCTGATTGGGGTTAGATAGAATCTCAGTGTCATTTTGATTTGCATCTCCATGATGGCTGATGCTGAACATCTTTTCATGTATCTACTGGCCATTTGTATCTCTTCTTTTGCAAAGTGTTTATTCAACTTATGTGTCCATTTCTTGATTGGGTTATTTGTTTTGCTAGTGTAGAGTCTTTTGAGCTCTTTGCATATTCTGGATATTAGCCTTCTATCAGAGTGGTGGCTGGTAAAGATCTCCTACCATTCTGTAGGCTTCCTCTTTAGGTTCTTGATGGATTCCTTTGACAAGCAGAAACTTTTTAGTTTGATGCCATTCCACTTCTTAATTCTTGCTGTAATTCTATGCACTTTGGAGGTCTTGTTGAGAAAGTTACTGCCTGTGCCTATATGTTGAGCCTATGCCCTAATAACTTCACGGTCTCTGGTCTAAGTCTTTGATCCATCTCGAGTTGGTTCCTGTGCACGGTGAGAGGTGAGAATTTAGTTCCATCTTTCTACAAATGGATAGCCTGTTCTCCCAGCACCATTTGTTTAAAAGGCTGTTTTTTATTCAGTGTATGAGTTTGTATGCACAGAATTTTTTAAATTAAATAATGTAGGCTGGGAGTGGTGGTGCACACTTGTAATCCCAGCATTCGGGAAGCAGAGACTGGAGGATCGCAGTTTGTGGACAAACCTCAACTACTTATTGAGGCCCTTCACAACTCAGTGAGACTCTGTTTCAAAAGTTAAAAAATGACTTAAAAGAATGTCTTGTTTTCAAGTCACTTTACCACATTTTCTCTGATGTGGTGCTTTATAATTTCTGTCCCTTCTTTCTATCTTTGCAATAATAAAAATTGCTTAAGCTTAAAAAAAAAGACTAAAGGTCTTTTTTTGAGCTGAGGGTGTAGCTCGGAGGTACAATGACCTTGGGTTCCATCCCCAGTAGAGATAATAATACTACTAATAAAATAATAATAATAATAATAATAATAATAATAAAATAATGTAAGTATACATTGATTTTAATTATTAGAAACTCAGGGAGTTTCTCACCCATTTAGATTTTCAGTAAAGATTTCTCAGGAAGATCTAGTAGAAGGTTAGGATGATCTAAATTATAAAAAAAATCTGTGTTTAGATTTTTGGCTATTTTTACTTATTTTTATGTTTACATCCAATTTCTAATTTTAAAATCTCATGTTAGAAATTGTAAAATTTTCTATGCAATATCTTGTGCTATACAAGTCAAACATTTATAAAGTAAAACCCACAGGTGTTCGCCAGGCAGAGCATTTTCCATTAATGATTTGAAGCAAAACCTCAAAATGCAGATCTGATATGCTTCTTCCAGGAACATTAAATTCTTCAATGCTCTAGAAAAAATAATCAGAAGTAAAAGCACATTCACTAAATAATTTCTTAATTTTATAATAGGTAAACATGCAAGAAATAAAAATATTAAGTACTAAGAAACTCTGGATAAAAAGAACGGACTTTGTGACCAATTTTTCTGTTATTAAATCTTCCCAGCTATGCTGGCTGGATAACCTTAAATAAGTTGGCTCATATTTCCATGCCTTAATTTCTTCAACCTGTGTGTTCAGAATCATGGTAATCCTTTCATCAAAATAGTTTTTAGGAGAAGCTATCTAATTTCTTCATATAATTGTTTCCTCATCAGACTAGTTACGATAACAATAGATACAGCAATGTTGGTTTATTTTTTACTTTTAAATAATTTAATGTATGTGATATGCTTAATTTAATAATTAATAATTTAATGTATGTGATGTGATAAATGGTTTGGTACACATAAGACACTGAAATGCTTGGTATATATTGAAAACTCAATAAATATTAGGCATGTCTTCAAAAAATTAAGAACTTAAAATAATTTTGTTTTCACTTCTAGATTAAAAATATGGACAATACAGATGCATACTTATTTAACTTTAAAGGCTATAATTTTTATCGTCAGCTAGTGAACATTGATATACTAAAAATATAGAAGATTTTGAAATTAGAGACAATGATGTCTTTTTAATCACATATCTCAAATCTGGTAAGTGTATGGCGTGGAGCATCTGAGGCTTCTTTTGATTTGGTGGTATATGTGTATAAAATGTTCTTTTCCAGCATCAATAGCAGCCCAGCCTTCATGTAGAAAAACATTAAAAATCAGGAAAAAGTTAAATAAAAGCCAAATCTAGGATATAAGGACATTTGCAGTGCCTATATTGTCAATTCTGATGGAAACTATGAATAAATCAAATGTGGAGGCAAGATTAGGTATTTGGCAAATGCTCACCTGTTACCTTGATCTATGGGACAGATCTGAGGCATTAAAGGTTTTCTTTTCTCCAGATTTTAAATGCTTTATTAATTAAAGGGTCTATTCCTCATAAAGTTTCATTTTCCAAAAAGCTAATAATCTTGAGCAATATTCCATGAGAAGCTCTTGAGCAGTAGAATCTACTAGGAAGGTTTTATTTTGTTTTGTTTTGGGGGTCTTTGAAAATCCTAAGTATAAGGAAGTGTGAAATACAATCCTGTTGGGTCCCAAGAGGTACTGAAGACTTTCCTAATGGTGACTTCTACTTTAGCAGGGGGTAAAACCTGGAAGGTTTGCTTTGAGTTTTTAAGTGTTATATGTAAACTAAGTGGTAAATCTGTAGTTATTAAAAGTTTCACATACATTTTTGGCTTATTCAAGGTATAGCTGTCTCTGAACACCACAAAAAGTTGGTCAAACCTGGTTTGAACAAAAAATTAAAAAATGTTTTCTCACTATATGCTTTGCTCATTCAAGTTCTGCTTTGTCCTTACAGCTTTAGACACTTAAGTATATTACTGAACAGGATGGGCAATGTGAGGAAGTCATTTAATCTTACTGTAGATTCTGAACCCAAGGCTTTGATGATCAAAACCTGAGAAGGTTCTAACATTTTGCTTGTATATGCAAACTAACTCATAAACCTGTCATAGTTTTATAGATGCTGACAGAGACAAGAGACTCCTGGGTCACAGAGGATTTTGCCAGTCATGGCATAGCTGATAGTGGAACTGCCTCCCACCAATCATTATGAATCCCAGACATTAAAAGTTCCTTTTGGATCATTTTGATGAGAAATTGTTACTCTAGGGTGAAATACAGCTTGCCTAGTGTGTGACCACGCCAATGTCTTGATAATTACAGTAGAAGTTGATGGCCTTGCTTATTTTGTAAATAAAAGAGATCATTTCGACTGGGCATCATGGTACACACTTGTAATCTCCATGCTTGGGAGGCTGAGACAGGAGGATCGCACAGGTTCGAAGCCAGCATCAGCTACTTAGTGAGGCTCTCAGCAACTTAGTGAGACCCTGTTTCCAAATAAAATATAAAATAGGTCTAGAAGTATAGCCCAGAGGTAGAAAGCCTCTGAGTTCCACCCCCAGGACCACCAAAAGAGAGAGAGAGAGAGAGGAGAGAGAGGAGAGAGAGAGAGAGAGAGAGAGAGAGAGAGAGAGAGAGAGAGAGAGAGAGAGAGAGAGAGAGAGAGAGAGAGAGAGAGAGAGAGAGAGAGCCAACTCTAGCATGATAATCTATCCAAAGTTCACATCACAAGGAATACTAAAATTTGGAAGCAAGATAGTCTGTTCAACAAATGGTTTTGGCAAAATTGTTTAACCATATGCTGAAAAATTAAAATAAATCCCACTTTCTCACCCTGCATAAGAGTCAATTCAAGATGGATCAAAGACTTGGAAACTAGACCAGAGACCTTGAGGCTCCTTGAAGAGGGCATAGGTCCAACACTGCAACACACAGGAACAGATACAAACTTTCTCAACAAGACCCCAAAGGTGCAAGAAATTAAAAGGCGAATCTATACGTGAGATTGCATGAAACTGAAGAGCTTCTGTACAGCAAAGGAAATTGCCAAGAACCTCAATTGAAAGCCAAAAGAAAGAAGATTTTTTGCCACTTATTCTCCCCCAAAGAAAACTAATATCTAGAATATACAGAGAACTCAAGACCTCAGCCCTCAGAAAACAAATAACCTAATAAAAAATAGGCAAGTGAATTAAATAGACATTTCATGAAGGAAGAAATTCAAATGGCCATAAATGCATGAATAAAATGCTTACCATCTTTGGCAATCAGAGAGATGCAAATCAAAATTACTCTGAGATTTCACCTAACTTCAACTAGAATAGCAATCATTCAAAACACAAACAACAACAAATGCTGATGAGGATGTGGAGAAGTGGGAACTCTAAAATATTGTTGGTGGGATTGCAAATTAGTGCAACTACTTTCTAAAACAGTATAGAGGATCCTCAGAAGAATGGGAATGAACTTACCATTTGATCCAGCAATACCACTTCTGGGTATCTAACCAAAAGAAAGGAAACCAAACTACCAAACTAATGCATGTATATCTATGTTCATAGCTGCACAATTCATCATTGCCAAACTATGGAACCAGCCAAGATGTTCATCAAAAGATGAATGGATTACAAAACTATGGGATATGTACACAATGGAATTTTACTCAGCCATAAAGAAAAACAATTACATCATTTACAGGGAAATGGATGAACTGGAGGATATTATGCTAAGTTAGATTTGTCAGTCACACAAAAAAAGAAATCAGACATTTTCTCTAATATGCGAAAGCTAAGGAGAAATGGGTAACAGGAGGAACTCTAGATAAAGAAGGAGATCCTATAGAGGAAAAAATAAGGCAACCTAACTGAGATGGGAACTCTATAAAGCACATGATGTACTTAAACATATCAAAGTCAGTCACTAAGCCAAGCATGGGAAGGAGGGGTGGGAAGGGAATGGGGTGGGGATTGGGTAAGGGCTAATTGGGTGCTATGTGCATGTATGGCTACACAAGTCTTTTATCCCATTAAGATGTATGGCTACAATGCACCAATAAAAATTAAAAATGATAAATAATTTTACTGTTAATATTTATTTACAATGACTTCAGGTTTGAAAACAAGATTATTTATTTTTACAGGTACTATCTGGACTTAGCAGATACTATGCTTGATTTATTTTGAGGGACATCGCAACAGAACTGAAAACATCACAACAATAGATAGAGTCCCATTCCTTGATTCCAATGATCACAGTTTGAATTTCTCTGAAGTACCTTCTCCTCGCTTCTTTGCTTCTCACATCCCAAATTATTTAGCACCAAAAGGTCTGAAGAAGAAAAAGGCTAACGTATGTCATAGAGCTTAATCAATTTTGCACAGACAAAATCCCTGCTTTAATATTGTTCCCCATCCCCATGCATCCACACTCTTTTAAATTCTGTGATTCTTAGATATTCAGGATATTGTCTTGCACGTTAAAAATATATGAAGTTATAAAGGCACACATGTATTGAACTATTGCACATAGAATTTGCACTGTAATTGTACAACATATGGCAAAGTTTCTTGTACATCAGCACAAAATATTCCATTCCTCTTATGGTTGCCTGGGATTTTATTGCATGGCTGTGTAATATTTAATACAGATTTCATGGTTAGGTAAATTATATGTATTGTGTTTTAATAAAAAAAATATTTTGAGTTTCGCACTTTATTATTCTGGTGCCATGTTTCACTGAAGTGAAGTTGTCAGATTAAAATTTGCTACTAGTTTAAGTGTTGGCAGCCATTACCTACCTGCCTTTACAATGTATCAAGCTTATGCTCCATCAAATAGAATATGAGTATGCTTCTTACCTCACATGCTTATTAACAGTGGAAGTTATAAAATTTTTCCAATATGATAGAAACAAATCTCATTCTTGAGTAAGTTGCACACTTTTCATTTAACTGATACTGATTTCCATTATAGGCTTTTATGTATACTTTCTAATCTTTGCCCATCTTTCTTTAGTTTGTCTTATTTACTGGAAGCCTTTATACAATGCCAATTTCATAGCTCACTTTTAAAAATTATTGGAAGCTTTTTATCTTGTGTAACTAATCTGTGGGTAATTCATAACTGGTGATGATGCTTTTCAAAGAAATCACACCCCCACACAACAAAAATTCTGCAAATACTCTACAAATTTTTTCTAATTACCTTCATTTTAATTATTTACTCGATTATAAAGGGTGCCTCGTGCTGTATGTGCTGTGAGATATGAACATTGCAACTTGTCCAAGGTTTGCCAGTTGGCCCAAAATACTTTCTTAAGGCTTTCACTTCAGTAATCCCCACTCTTTTAAAGTCTGTATATTGACAGCCTAAATTTCTATCATCCTCTTCCCAATCTGCAGTCTTTATTTCAAAAATGAATGCATTGTCAAATATGTGGAAGTACTTGGTTGTTCTTCATATTGTAACTGATAAGATAGATTCTCCCATAAACTTTTTAAAAAATATTTTAATAACACAGCGATTTTTAAATGTTTATTGTAATTTATATAGATTGATTATGGGACAACTGGCACTAAGATTTTCCTACATTCCTCCAGCTTCATCCTATGGCTCTTGTTTATCATGTCTGATTTTTTTTCTTTCTTGTATACTTGACAATGTCCTTAGAATATTTTTTGTACATTCTATTTAAACTGTAAGACACTGAACATCATAGTACAACATACTTTTTGTGACCTTATCAATTTACTCCAATTCTGTGAAGTATTTTTCATTCATCTTGTAATGATTAAAATGTTTATATTCTCTCCTTTTTAGCTTTCTAGGACATAAGGATTTTTCTATTTTACTGAGTTTGTGTCCTATGAAGAATTAGCTTTTTTGTGAAGTATAATATTTACTTTGTTGATTTATGCTTTCAGTTTAATTATTTTTCATATTTTATTCACATTTTAATCTTAAGTGCTTAGCATATCTGTTTCCATTGTTTATCTTTAAGACATTAACAGTTTAAAATGGAGAATATCGCCAGGCATGGTGGCATATGCTTATAATCCCAGTGCTTGGGAGGCTGAGACAGGAGGTTTGCAGGTTTGAAGCCAGCCTCAGCTACTTAGTGAGGTTCTCAGCAACGTATTAAGACTGTTTCCAAATAAAATATAAAATAGGTATGGGAGTATAGCTCAGAGGTAGAAAAGCCCCTGGGTTCCACCTCAGTACCATAATAAATAAATAAATAAATAAATTAATTAATTAATTAAAATGGAGAACATTCTTCTTAAGCTATGAATGTAATTCTGTCAATGTCTAAATAACTTGTCATTTCAGTTTTACTTTTCTAATAGTTTCCCATTATTTTGATGATTCTTTATTTGCAAGAATTGTCTTTTTAAAATTTCTCATTGCTACTTATCACCAAGAACTAGGGCTTTAAGAGTTCCAAATTTTAGCATTTGTTAAGAATTTTTATGTTCTACAACTATATGAGAAAATGAGATAATTTTCCGTGTTGGGCACTACTACACATATAGATGCAAGAAATTTTTTAAATCACTTTTGTAAATTAGTTATAGCATTCCTATTTAGTCTTATGCCTAAAGATAAATATCTCTCAAAATCTATAATATTGCTAAATCAAAATATTTACAGATTCAACTAAATTTTTTTCTGTTCTATCATCACAAAAAATCATATATTGTCCTGTTACGTTGTGTGGCCTTACATTTTACTTAATTTTATGTTGTCCCTTATTTTTGTTTTTGCTGGGATTTTGCCATGTTCTTTTGTTTATTCTTGACTGTCAATGTTATTTTTACAGCTGCGTAATTTAGAAATTGTATAAGTAATTCTATCAAATATCAACTTTCCATTCCTTAAAAAATTAGTTTACTCAAATATTTTGCTATTAGAATATGCTGTTATAAACTTTCTTGAATATGTTCCCAGTGTGCATATTCATGAGCTTTTCTAGAATATATATTCAAGAATGTAACTGCAAAGCTCAAGAACCAGGATGTTCATCCTGATGGGGTGATGGTATATATTGTAAGAAAGTAGGTATATGCTGAAATTAGTCATGGATGTTTTTATTTTGATATTAATCTTCAATATCAGACTTATAAATTTTTGCCAAAGTAGTAGTTATAAAATGGTATCTCAAACTAATCTTAATTTGCATCTCTACACTCACTAATGAGATTAAAAATGTTTTGATAGGTTATTGATCACTATTATTATTTATTCTGAGAATTATTATCTTTTCTCCAACTTTTTTATTAATTTACTTTATACAGCTTCTGGGTTCTAATGCATTGCTACTTATATTTGTTGCTCATATTTTGTGGCTTTTTTTGTAACATTATGATACATTGTAACAGCATTTTAAATTTTAAGATAGTTGAACTGATCATTTTTGTTTTAAATATATTTTTTCTTCTTTAAGAAATTATTTCTTGTTCTAAGACCAGAAATGTGATTTTTATATAAAGGATTTTTTACATATTTAAATCCTTAATCCATTCATAAATGAGTTTTTAATTGTGATATGAAATATGTTTTTTTTTTTTTGCTTCTTCTACATGGGTAGCTATTGTTTTCCTCCAATACTACCTTGGGTATACATAAGTTATTATGTAATATTCATGGAACCACAATTAATGCAGCCTCTATAAAAATTAATTTTCAGTAACTGTCAATAGAAATAATTTAACTTTGAGAAATTTGGCCTACATTCTGTCACACATCTAAAAGGTCATGTAAATAAAATCATTTGAAAAACATTATAATAGCAAAAATATTGCTATTCCACCTAAATCCTAAATTTCCATGACTAGTAGACTGAATGAAAATAATTATGATTCATTAAGGAAAAAAACATTATGTATGTGTTAAAAACATTTATGATTAACCAAGAGTTGTTTAAATTATTTCATAATTCTTCCTGCAGATTCTTTATATCTACAGAAATCCTAAAGATGTTATGGTCTCTTATTTTCATTTTTCAAATTGGTTTCATTTACCAGAAGCAACAGAAAACTTAGAACATTTCATGAAAAAATTTTTAGATGGAGAAGGTAACTATGAATTGATTTATCAAGAAACTTAGGGAATGTATTTTGGAGAGACAGAGACCAGCAATGCTAGAAAATAAATTCTCATGTGTTACTGATATAAACCAAGTTAGTCTGCTACCCAGTGGCGTTTCTGTTCTTGTCAGGACCAGTGTGCAAAAGGCATATAGTATAACAAAATATTGTGATCTGACCGTAAGTTATAAATATTCTAGCAATTCAAAGGAGCTAGAGAGGAAGGTTAGTCCCAAAGCTTCCAGAATGGCTAATGTTGGGGTGAGTGCCTGTGCTCTACCAAGGACCCTGAGGGGGTCTTCATAAAGCAGCTGTGGATTTGTTCACTCTACTTCTAAGGAACATTGAATAATACAAGATTGTAGAGTGTGGAATCAGGACCTCACTCATTTAGAGGACTCCCCAAAGATCTTAGAGAATAAGAACATAAAGAGAGCCGGGAGTGGTGGCGCACGCTTGTAATCCCAGCACTTGGGAGGCGGAGGATCGCGCAGGTTTGAAGCCTGCCTTGTTGGCTTAAGAGACCCTGTTTCCAAATAAAAGATATAAAATAGGTCTAGGAGTGTAGCCCGGAGGTAGAAGGGCTTCCAGGAACCCCAGTACCACCAAAAAAGAATCTAGCTGAAATAATGAATGTAGATAAAATTGAGTGGCGGAAGGATGGAGGAAGGGACTGAAAGATAGGAAGGCAGGGAGGTGGAAGGATGAGGGGGGAATAAAGGAAGGGGAACTAGAACCAATGACTGAGGAAATTTAACTATCATGGGTAATTTTCACTGAGAGAGATGAGCTCACCAAAGAATCAGAGAGGGGTAATCAGACAGGTAGAAAGAAAACATGGAGTGTGTGGCACCACAAAAACCAAGTGAGTGTGCCAACAAAGTTCTTTAAGATCTCTTACAGTAGCCAGGCGTGGTGGCGCACGCTTGTAATCCCAGCATTCAGGATGCTGGGACCAGAGAATCGCGGTTCACAGACAGCCTCAGCTATTTAGTGAGGCCCTCTGCAATACAGTGAGACCTGGTTTCAAAATAAAGAATAAAATATAGGGCAGGAGGTGTAGCTTGGAGATTGAATACCCCTGGGTTCCATCCCCAGACCCACATGCACACAAAAATATCTCTTACAAATCTTTAAGGCAGCCAAGAAATCAAGTGGGAATGAGAGTTTAATACACTCATTGAATTTAGTGACATGATTATAAATTGAAAATCCCAAATACATATCACTGGCCCAAACACACATATACTACAACAGTCTTCTGCATACCTATTTTATATTTAATATTTAAATTTCTTTTCTTTTCTTTTTTTGGTGGTACTGGGGTTTCTAGAAACCCTTCTACCTCTGGGCTACACTCCCAGATCTATTTTTATACATTTTTTATTTGGAAACAGGGTCTCTTAAGCCAGTGCAGTTGGCTTCGAACCAGCACAATCTTCCTGTCTCTGCCTCCCAAGCACAGGGATTACAAGCGTGTGCCACCATGCCTGGCTTTAATATTTAAATTTCAAACAAGTGTGTCTATGAGAATTGGTCACCTCCCCTGCAAATGTTGCTTCTTCTTGTATGAAATTCACATTGATCCAGGTGGACTAAACCTAAAACTAGACCTCATAGTTAATATTTATATCACTATTCCATCCTCATTTAATCAATAAATTGATGTCATCTTAATTATTTCTCTTTATCTGTTTTGAAAAATAGAAGTTTATCTCAATTTATATTGGCTGTTCTGTAGACCAAGTCACCAACATTTCCTTATGTTTAATACAGCAGCCATCCTACCAGGTCTACCTGCTTCCATTCTCACTTGTTTCATTTATTTTTTTAAACTGAATTATCACCTCAAGATACAAATATTATTCCTTCCTATTCTTATATTTGAGTTTCCCCACAAGAATGTGCAGACACAAAAACATTTGTAAACAATAAAATTATTTGGAAACTTGGACTAATTGGCCAGGTAGTAAACTATACAAAATCTCTTGAACATATATTTGTTTCATCTTTAGCATACTATCTCTTAACAAAGACTTTCACCAAATATTCCTTTTCTCTAACCTTCTAAGTATCCCATTGTTTGTATTTTGATCCAAGTGCTATACAGCCATGAAAATATTTTTTTACCAGATTATAGGGAAAGAATTTTCTTCAAAAATTTTTGTGAAAGACCTTTGTCACTTCATTTTTTCACCTTTAAAAGACTTTATAAAGATTCAAATGTTCTCAAGCAATTAGATATCCATCAAAGTTGGAATCTATTTTGGAGTCTTCCCTTGCCTGCTCCTTTTCTCAGAAATGTCTTACTAATTTCATAAAATATAGTTCATATCCACTTCTACTGTGATAATCTCACCAGAACAACCAAATCCAGTGCACTTTATTTCAGGATTTTGCTCATTTCTTATTGACTTAGAGGCGATCTTCCTGGGACCACCATGACTATGCAGAACCTTTGTCCACTTTCCTGCCCCAAGTATCCAGCAGTATATAGGCAAAATGAAGACAATTATATCTATCATTTTTTAATTTATTTTTACTGGTGCATTGTAATCATACATCACATTGGAATATAAGACTTGAGAGGATATACAAGCACACATCATCCAATTAGTCCTCATCCAGTCCCCATCCCATTCCCTCTCCCTCCCTCGATCCCATGCTTGTTTGGTGATTAACTTTGATACATTTGTTTACATACCTCTTGTGTTTTAAAGAGGTTCCATCCTCCCCTATCCCATACCTTCTGATTGGTAACCTTAATTGCTTTGCTATAGGGCCCTTTCTATAACTCGACCTCTTCCTGTTACCCCATTCCTCCTAGTTATTGCTGATTAGGGGAAGCATCTGGTTTTTATTTTCTGCGATATTTCTCTGTGCATGCCACCTTGCAAGTACTGATTCCACTCTTGACGGCCCCAGTAGTGGCCTGGCTACCAGGTGGACTGATTCAGACCTTGCTGGCTCCAGCAACAGCCTTGCCTCATGGGAGGCCCCGATTCTGGCCTCGCTGGCCCCTGCACCAGCTTAAACCCTCGGCTGGTTCCAATTCTGGCCTTAAAGACCCCAGCACCGGTCTTGCCTCAAGGCAGGCTCTGTCCCAGCCTTGCTGACCCTGGCACCAGCCTAACACCTCGGCAGTCTTCTATCCTGGCCTCGGAAGCCTCAGTAGCAGCCTTGCCTCCTGTCAGGCTCCGATGCTGGCTGCAGGCCCCAGCACCAGCCTAACCCCTCGGCAGGCTCCGATCCTGGCCTCAGAGGACCCAGCACTGGCCATGCCTCATGGCAGGCTTCGATCCCGACCTTGCTGACCCAGGCACCGGCCTAACCCTTTGGCAGGCTCCAATTCCGGCCTTGGAGGCCCCAGCACTGGCCTTGCCTTATGGCAGGCTCTTATCTTGGCCTTGCTGGCCCCGATACCAGCCTAATCCCTCGGCAGGCTCCGATCCCAGCCTCGGAGGTCTCTAT
Source organism: Muscardinus avellanarius (assembly GCF_963383645.1). NCBI lineage: Eukaryota > Metazoa > Chordata > Mammalia > Rodentia > Gliridae > Muscardinus > Muscardinus avellanarius. The sequence goes on along the minus strand of NC_137794.1, from coordinate 70,228,522 downwards.
ATTGGCCTTGCCTCATAGCAGGCTCTGATGCCGGCCGCTGGCCCTGGCACAGGCCTAACCCCTCAGCAGGCTATGATCCCAGCCTCGGAGGCCCCAGCACTGGCCTTGCCTCACGACAGGCTCTGATCCCGACCTTGCTGACCCTGCTACTGGCCTAACACTTCAGGAGGCTCCAATCCCGGCCTCGGAGTCCCCAGCACCGGCCTTGCCTCATGGCAGGCTCCGATCCCAGCCTCGCTGGCCCCAACACCGGCCTAACCCCTTGGCAGGCTCTGATCCTGGCCTCGGAGTCCTCAGTAGTGGCCTTGCCTCAAGGCAGGGTCCGATGCTGGCTGCTGGCTCTGGCATTGGCCTAACTCCTCGGCAGGCTCCAATCCCGGCCTTGCTGGCCCCAGCACCGGCCCTGCCTCACGGCAGGCTCCAATCCCAGCTTTACTGTCCCCTTCGCCGGCCTCACCCCTCAGCAGGCTCCAATCCAAGCACCCTCTTTGCCCAGCCATTTGTCCCACGTTGTCGAGGGTGCATGGTGGTAGCATTCTGCCTCTGGGGTTATTACTTCAAAAGTTCCAGGTGTAATGCATCAGATCTCTGACTCCCCTGAGTACTGGCCACTGCCATTGCCACTGCCTCCACCATTGCAAATCTTTCCCAAGCTCTTTTTCCACTCTGAATGTTGTCCAGTGTTTCTAAGCATGCACGACGGTAGCATTCAACATTTGGTGTAATTTCTCCAAAAAATAAGCTTGGTAGGATCAGATTTCTGCCTCTCCTGAATACAAGTCTCCACCGCCATTGCGGTGACTGCTTCCAACACTGCCTTCCTCCTAAGTTTCCGCTAAACTCTCTCCTAACAGGTGATGTCCATGATTCTTAAGGATGTAAAGAAGAAGCAGCCCTCCTTCACAGGGAAATTTTCCAAAAGTTCCAGTTCATTTGGGTAAGCTTAGTCTGCATCTCCAGTATCCTGGCATCATTAACGGCCTTCTTGACCCCTCTCCGATATTTTTCTTTTCTCTTTTCTTTTTCTTTTCCTTTTTTTTTTTTTTAAATAAGAGAGGACAGTATGTGTGGTTTGAGGAGATTGTGGGATAAGTAGCACTGTGGCCTGGGTCCCAGTTCTTCCGGGGCTCTGGCGTGCCCCGCGCAACCCCTGCCCAGGGCCCAGGGCCTTGCGACCCAGGTCCCGGTTTCTCTAGGGGTCCAGCGTGACCCGCACAACTCTGCCCAGGGCCCAGAGTACTGCGACCCAGGCCCCGGCTCTTCCAGGGATCTGGCGTGCCCCACCTGACCCCTGCCTGGGGCCCAGAGCCTTGCGACCCAGGCCCCGGATTCTCCGGGGGGTCTGGCGTGCTCCGCGCAACCCCGCCCAGGGCCCAGGGTCCTGTGACCTGGGCCCTCGTTTCTCAGGAGGTCCAAGTGCCCTGCATGACTCCGCCCGGGACCCAGAGTCTGAGACCCAGGCCCCAGTTCTTCCGGGGGTCCGGCGTGCCCCGCACGACTCTGCCTGGGGCCCAGAGTCCGGCAACCTGGGCCAGCTTCTATCTATCATGTTTTAAAACTTCTATGTAAGTGGCAACATTTAAAATAAAACCAAAGGAGGGGTAAGGGGAAAATGGCGACCAAGTAAAACAGCTCCTATGAGTATTGCTGACACTCGATCTCCATAGCACCAAAAATAATGCCATACGGAGACAGGAAATACTATCAATAGAGAATTAAAAGCTATAAATACAAGAGGCAGAAGAATAAGAAGATTAGAACAACCAGAGAAGCAGAAAATAAATTGGTTCACTGCGGTGGTGGCCCCCGCACCAATGCCATCTTGCCTCACAGAACCAGACTCCAGGGAAGAAAAGCAAAGGAGCTGAAGTGACCAGTTGGAGTCCAATAGGATATAATCCAGCAGTTCTTTCAGCGAGAAGACGAGCTAAAATTTTCACCAGCCAAGCCCATCATGGTCTCCAGGGGTTCAAAGCAGAGCTCAAAACCAGACAGATACTCCAGCCTCACAGCCAAGAGTGTAGCAGTGATGCCATATTCCAATAAGCAGTGGTGAGTTCACCATGCCCATGAAAGCTCCAGTGAAAGTTCCAGCCCAGCACCACTACAATAGCAAGCAAAATACAGCCCCTCCAGGAGAAATCCAAGTGTTTCACCCTCAGGGACTCAACCAGCTTTGATAAACTCCCTGACTCTGAGAACTAGTGGTTCAATGCAGAGCAGGAGTGAGGGGTGGCAGAAATTAATACATTCTAGTTGCAGTTACCTGAGGAAAGCCCCCAGCATGGCACCCTCAGAGTCTGGCGCAACTGTGACTAACTCCCTGGGTCTGAGACTTTGTGATACAATTCAGGGAAGGAGTGGTGGTGGCAGAGATTACCACACCCCCCAGAGATCCAGAGCACAATAAGTGAAGACGTGGTGAACTGGAAAAGAACCCAGAGAAGGTGGGAGTGTGATCTGCTGTTGATCATATCAGAAGCTCAGACAGACTCAGGCTCAGATCAGTGGAAAGTGTGGGGGGAATCTTATGCCTAATTCTAAACCCAATGAGTAGGATCTCTGGGAACACCACAGACCTCCCAATTGTAATGAACAGGGAGAAGTCAGACTAGCCTAGCCCTAGCTGTGTAGAACTGAGACTCCTACATTGAGTGTGGTCTCAGAGGCAAACACTACCAACAAAGGCAGGGAGAGACCTAGACTCCAAATCTGTGGAAAGTGTGGAGGGTGACCTTCACTCAATATTAAATCCAACCCTATTGATATTGACCATCTGCGTACACTGAGAAGACTCAGAGAACCAGATTCACAGAAGGAAAGGTGCCAGTAGCACTCAGTATCTACACAGAAAGGGACTGCTGAATTTACTTGTAGAGTCGCATCAATTTATTGTTGAGATTGTTTGGGTTTTTCAGTCCTTTTTTTGTTTGTATACCTGATTGCTTTTTTTTTCTCTTTTTTTGGAGGGTATTTGTGGGTGTTTTTATGGTTTTCTTTTGTTTTGTTTTTAGGATTTTTGTTTTGCTTTGTTTGTTTGCTTTTGTTGTTTTTTAACCCTCATACCAAATCCTCTCCCAAACTTCTTCCTTTGCACAAGTTTACTCTTTCCTCTCTATTCCTCTTCTATCTTTTATTTTATCTCTCCCTACTCCTGTATTTAATCCAATTCATATCACTATACCAGAAAATATACATTGGTTACTAGAATTCTACTACATTGGCATTCTACTACATTCAAATCTGTAGTATGTACTACCTTAACAAATTCATAATTCATATTATTCTACCCTATCTGAGACCTACCCTGTTCTTCCATTTACTCCTTCACTTCCCTCCTGACTCAACCTTCACTGTTTAAAACAACTTGCCCTGGAATATACTAGCTGACACCTAGATACTGAGAGAAATCTACCAAAAGGAACAGGTACAAACTTCTGAAATCATGGGAAAGAGGAACAACAACAGAGCAAAGAGCTCTCACAACCCCACAATAACATATTCTGATAGCCCAGAAATGCAGAGATTTCCAGAAGATCAAATCAGGAATGTAACTGTAGAAATAATTCAGGATTTTAGAAAAGAATTTAGAGATAGTCTGAAAGAAATAAAGGATGCAATCATTGAAGTAAAAGCATCAATTCAAACTATAAACAATTGATTAAACCACATAGAGAATAGAATCTTGCTCCTAGAACTTGATCACTCAAAAAACGAACACATAGTTTATAAGATAAAGAAAACAATTCATCAACAAACACTGGACATTGAAGAAATATGGGCCTATCTTAAGAGAGCTAACCTAAGAATTATTGGCATAGAGGAGGGAAAAGAAGGTGAAACCAAAGGAATCAACAATCTCTTCAAAGAAGTAATAGCAGAAAAATTTCCAAACATAGAGCAAGAGATCGATACACAGGTTCAGGAAATGTACAGAACTCCCTTTAGACAAAATCTGATAAAATGTTCCCCATAGCTCATAATAGTCAAAATGACCAATGTGGAAGCCAAGGATAGAATATTAAAGGCAACAAAAACAAAAGGCCAAGTGACATTCAGAGGAAAACCAATTAGAATCATTCCAGACTTCCCAAAGCAAGCCATGAATGCCAGAAGGGCCTGGAGTAACACTTTCCAAACTCTGAAAGAAAACAATTTCCAGCCAAAAATTTCCTACCCAGCAAAATTATCTTTCAAATTAAATGGCAAAATAAGAAACTTCCATGACAAACAGAAGCTGAAGGAATTTATGTCTTCAAAACCAGCACTAGAGATATACTCAGAGATTAACTACAAGCAGGAAGTGGTGGCACACACTTGTACTCCCAGCATTTGGGAGGCTGAGAGCAGAGGATCATGGTTCACAAACAGCCTCAGCTACTTAGTGAGGCCCTTGGCATCTCAGTGAGACCCTGTTTCAAAATAAAGAATAAAAAAAATAGGGCAGGAGATGTAGCTTAGAGGTCAAATGCCCCTGGGCTCCATCCCCAGATCAAGATCAAGATCAAGATCAAGATCAAGAGAGAGAGAGAGAGAGAGAGAGAGAGAGAGAGAGAGAGAGAGATTAACTAAAAAGAAGAAATAAGTAATACACACCAGAACCAGAGAAACAAGAACTTTCATCCAGCAAACAACTAAGCAAAAAATATTTCAGTATTTCAAACTGAAATAAAACCTTAACATGTTAGGAATTAAAAATCATCTCTCAATAATCACACTGAATGTAAATGACCTCAACTCCCCAATAAAAAGACATAAATTGGCAAAATGGATTAAAAACAGAACCCATCTATCTGCTGCTTGCAAGAAACACACCTTACAAGTAAAGATAGAAACAAACAGGGTTAAGGGCTAGAGCAAGGTAATCTATGCCAATGGAACTCTAAAGCAAGCAGGAGTACAAACTATAATATTGGACAAGTTAGACTTCAAGCCCAAGCTTATTAGAAGAGACAAAGAAGGTCAATTTTTACTGGTAAAAGGAACAATCCAACAAGAGGAAATAACAATAATCAACACTTATGCCCCAAATATAGGAGCAACCACTTTCATAAAACAAACTCTATATGACATTAAAACATACATAAATTCCAATACAATAATACTGGGAGACTTCAACACCCCTCTCACATCATTAGACTGATCTAGACAAAAGGTCAGTAAAGATGCCTCAGAACTAAAGAAACACTATTAATCAAATGGACCTGTTGGACACATATAGAATATTTCACCCAACTACAACGGAATACACATTTTTCTCAGCTGCTCACGGGACCTTCTCCAAAATCGATCACATCCTGGGCACAAAGTGAGCACTAGCAAATTCAAAAATTGTGACATACTTCCTTGTGTCTTTTCAGATCATTATGGAATGAAATAAGAAATCAACTATAAAAAGACCCAGAGAAACCACATGAACATTTGGAGGCTGAACACCACACTTCTGAATGAAGAAGGGGATGTAGAAGACATAAGAGGTAAAATCAAATTTCTAGAAACAAACAAAAATAAAGATACAACATATCAAAACCTCTGGGACACTTCGAAGGCAGTATTAAGAGGAAAATTAGCTGGGCGTGGTGGCTCACGCTTGTAATCCCCGCGCTTGGGAGGCAGAGACAGGAGGATCGCGCTGGTTCGAAGCCAGCCTCGCTGGCTTAAGAGACCCTGTTTCCAAATAAAAATAAAATAGGTCTGGGAGTGTAGCCAGGAGGTAGAAGGTTTTCCAGGAACCCCAGTACCACCAAAAAAAAAAAAAAAAAAAAAAGAAGGAAAGAAAGAAAAAAAAGAGGAAAATTTATAGCACTGACTGCTCACATAAGAAAAAGAGAAAATTATCAAATAATTAACCTAATGACACATCTCAAAGCCCTGGAAAAACAGGAACAATCTAACCCCAAAGCCAGTAGAAGACAGGAAATTATTAAAATCAGAGCAGAAATTAACGGAGTAGAGAATAAAAAAAATACAGAAAATCAACAAAACCAAAAGCCAGTTTCTTGAAAAAATTAACAGATAGACAAACCACTAGCCAACCTAACTAAAAAAGAGAGAGAATCAACCCAAATTATGAACAGAAGAGATGAAAAAGGAGATATTACTACTGACAGTGTAGAATTCCAGAGGATTATCAGAAACTACTTTGAAAAACTATACTCCAACAAAATGGAAAATCTGGAGGAAATTGACAACTTTCTAGATAAATACAACCTTCCTAAACTGAGTCAAGAAGATATAGAACACTTAAAACCAACCAATAACAATCAAAGAGATTGAAACAGCAATATCCTACTCTTTGGGTATAGTGTTAAACATAGGTCTCTCCCTACACTTCCCTCTGATCAGAGTCTGAGTCTTTCTGAGCCTCTGGTATGTCCAACAACATACTAACTCCATAATCTCTGGGGTGAACCACAAAGTCTCAGACCCCAGGAGTTTATCATGCCTGCACAAGCCCCTGTGAGTGCTGTGCTGGTTCTCCCATGGGAACCATGGCTTCACTTACAGTGTTATTGAGTGCCACTCTGGATATCTGGAGGGTGTGGCAAGCTCAGCCACCACTGCTGCAAGTTGAAGGCTCTATCCCCTCCTTCACAAGTTAAACTGCAAAGTCTCAGACCCAGGACATTTATTTTGGCTGCACAGGTCCCTGGTGGCACTGTGCTGGGCTGGGCATTCTCCTGCAGGAACCACAGTTTCACTTATGACGTTGGGTGTTGTTTTGCACTGCTCTGAATCTCTGGAGGGCATGGTGAGCTCAGCTGCTGCTGCTTCAAGTTATAGCTGATGTTTGAGCAGGTGGAACTGATGACTTACAATTCCAATATCTGCAGCTGCTTACTTGGATGTTTTCCTGATTTTCCCTGAAGTTGGTTGCTGTGAGGCAAGATGGTACCACTATGGCACCCATGGCCAAGAGCTTTAGTAAATTCTAAAATCTTAAAGTGTTCTCACTTCTCCACATCCTCACCAGCATTTGTTGTTATTTGTGTTTTAGATGATTGCTAGTCTAGTTGAAGTTAGGTGAAATCTCAGGGTAGTTTTGATTTGCATCTCCCTAATTGCTAATGATGTTGAACATTTTTTCATACATTTATTGGCCATTTGAATATCTTCTTTTGTGAAGTGTTTATTTAGTTCATTTGCTCATTTTTTTATTGGGTTATTTGTTTTCTTAGTGTAGAGTTTCTTGAGTTCTCTGTATATTCTGGATAATAGTCCTCTATCCGAAGAGTAGGTGGCAAAAATTCTTCTATTCTGTTGACTCTCTGTTGAGGTTCTTGATAGTTTGCTTTGCTATACAGAAGCTTTTCAGTTTCATGCAATCCCACATATTGATCCATCTTTTAGTTTCTTGTGCCTTTGGGGTCTTTTTGAGAAAGGTTTTACCTGTGCCTATTCATTGTAGTGTTAGACCTATGCCCTTTTCAAGGAGCCTCAAGGTCTCTGGTCTAACTTCCAAGTCTTTCATCCATCTTGAACTGACTCTTGTGAAGAATGAGAAAATGAGAATTTTTCCCATTTTTCTGCATATGTTTAATCAGTTTTTCCAGCACCATTTGTTGAACAGGCTATCTTTTCTTTTTCCAGTGTATTTTTATTTTGGCCCCTTTGTCAAAAGTCAATTGGTTTTAAGTGCAGATTTGTGTCTGAATCTTCTATTCTGCTCCATTAGTCTATGTATGTACTTTTTGTGCCAGTACCATGCTGTTTTTTATTACTATGGCTTTGTAATATATTTTGAAGTAGTTATTGTGATTCCTCCTGCATGATTTTTGTTGCTGAAAACAACTACATTGTTGGTGGGATTGCAAATTAGTGTGACCACTTTGGAAAACAGCATGGACAATCCTCAGAAGAATGAGAATAAACTTACCATTTGATCCAGCAATACCACTTCTGGTATCTACCCAAAATAATAAAAACCATACTACCAAATTAATGCATGCATGTCTATGTTCATAGCTGCACAATTCACCATTGCCAAACTATGGAATCAGCCAAAATGTCTATCAACAGATGAATGGATTACAAAACTCTGAGATATGTATACAAAGGAATTTTACTCAGCCATAAATAAGAAAAAATTACATCATTTACAGAGAAATGGATGGAACCAGAGAACATTATGCTAAGTGAGATTAGTCAGTCACAAAAAATAAGAAATTGATGCTCTCCCTAATAAGTGAAAGCTAGGGAGAAAATGAGTCATAGGAGGAACTCTAGATGAAGGAGAAACTACAGATGAGCAAATAAGGTGACCTAATTGAGGGGTATTGGGAAAGGAAAAAGGAAAATTACCTAAAGTACAAGATGTACATTAAAAAACATACCAAAATCAATAACTAATTCAAACATGAGAAGGAAGGAGTGGGGAGGAAATGAGACAGGAATTGGGTAAGGGCTAATTGGGTGATATGTGCATGTATGCCTCTACCATCTTGTACTCCATCAAAATGTACAACTACAATGCACCAATAAAAATTTAAAAAATAAATAAAATCTTAAAGTGTGAAACCTCCAAATTTACTTTTACATTTTGACTGCCTATTCAGCATTCCTTAAGATTTCACATGAATTTCATGATAGATTTTTTTATTTTTGAAAAAAAATCTCATTGGAATTTTGATAGGGATTACACTGAATCCATGAATCTTCATGTATAGCATCTTAAAATTATTGTTTTCCAAATGATGAATATGGAATATTGTTTCATTTTTATTTTATTTCTTTTCATAATGTTTTGCAGATTTCAGTAGACAAATCTCTCACCTCTTTTATTAATTCCTAAGATTTTTATTCCTTTGACATAATTTTCAATGTAATTTTTAAAAATTTTCTATTAGGTTTGTTCACTGTAGAATAGTAATTTAACTTATTTTTGCATGCTTATTTAAGTTCTACATCCTAAAATATTTTAAAACATCATTCTAATATAATCATCGTTCTAATATAACTTCTAATCATTCTAATATAAACATCGTTCTAATATAATTTTTGTGCTGTTGTTAGGGTTTTCTGAATGTGTTTAGGGTCTTCTGAATGCATAGTTTGTTGTCTTCTGGCAGATCATTTTACTTCTTTATTTATTTATTTTGATGCCTTTTCCCTTTCTATTGCTTAATTTTTATGGCTAGTATTTCTAGTATTATGATAAATAAAAGTGATAAAATTGAATTGGGCTTATTCCAAATTTCAGATGAAAATCTTCCAGTTTCTCCAGTTTGGCATGGTGTTACCTCTAGGTATTACACACGTGACCTTTCTCATATTGAAGTAGTTTCTTTCTATTGCATATTTATTGAGTATTTTTAATCATACAAAGATATTTGACTTTGTTAAATGCTTTTTCTGCAACAATTGAAACAATCATTTCAGTTTTACTTTGTACTGCTCAAATGATAAATTGCATTGATTAATTTTGATTTATTGAATGTTCTTTCCATCCCAGGGCTAAATCCTCCTTGATTCAGCTGTGTGTGTAGCTGTAACTCATGTATCCTTCATAAGATGGATAATTTTTCATACCCATAACTCTTTTAGGATCTCAGAAGCTCAGTGCTTAAAAGCAGCAGCTTTCTTGAGAAAGAACTGAGTGAAGAGGGTGTGGATGCTGTTGTGAGACAGGCTGCATTTCAGAACATGAAGTCTGACCCACAAGCAAATTATGATAATATAAAAAATAAAGTTGGAACAAGACATGAGGAAGGAAGTTTCCTACACAAAGGTGATGAAGGCTCAGTGGTTTTCAGTAGAAAAAATGTTGAGGGTCCCCTTGAACCTAGGAAAAATAATCAAGGCTTCTGATATTTCTCTGCAACTGATATGGCACTCGAATATGGAGAGGATCAAACACCCTAACTGAAAGTGGGCCTGATGAGGTTCTCAGGAACGTACAGTGTTTTAGTTTAAAACCTGATAGTAACTTGCTCAATATGTATTGCCCGTTTTCCTTCTAGGTCACAAGACTCTACTCTTTAAATTTATTAGTAGTCTTATCTGAAAGCAATGGATATATTAGTCTAGGGAAACGCTAATCCTGTTTTCCTTTACGTCTTCTAGACAATTTTAGGAAGTTGACTTAATATGTGTTGTTGAGTAGAAAGAACTTTAAATGATTATTTTCCTTATTTGTCAGATTGCTTCATCACAAAACCTAGAGTGATATCTTAACAACCCTATTTGCTGTGACTTCAGTTATTTTAAAAACGAATTGCAGTCTTACTACATTCTGGATTTGTTAAGAATAAATATATTTCCCTCCTAATTGATAACCTTTAAGTTCAAATCACTTAATTTAATCTTTTAAATATACACCATTCTAAACTATAATTTGACTTCTATTTTATTCCTATTTTGTTTCATAACTTATTTATAACATCAATATGATGAATATTGATTTTATGAATAATCATATATCTCCTTGAAATTTTCCTAAATAATGATTTTTTAATATCTCCTTTTCTTTTTTGCCATTGTGTGTATGTGTGTGTGTGTGTGTGTGTGTGTGTGTGTGTGTGTGTGTGTGCGTGCATGTGGTACTGGGGATTGAACCCAGAGGCATTCTACCTCCAAGCCATAACCCAGCCCTTTTTATTTTTTTGTTTTGAGACAGGATCTTGCTAGGTTGCTGAGAGTCTCACTAAGTTGCTGAGGTCGGTCTCAAAACTGTGATCCTCCTGTCTCGGTCTCCCAAGTACTAAGACAGGAGCCTTTTGTGACATTTATTATTAACTCACTCTTCACTCCTCAACTTGAGCAGAACACAAAGGCAAACTCATCCCCATACCCTTGCTATCTATTTAAAATATCAATAGTAATGTTTACACAAGCATAACTGATGAGAAATCATCATTTTTCATATAGGAATAACATAGTGATGGTTTCAAACTTTTATCATGTAAAACTGCAAAAATGAAAGTTCTGGTCCCCTATGTGACCTCGTCTTCACTGAATGAAAATCTTTGGATTTAATTTTTTCATTTAAAAGTAAGAAAATAGGCGGGCGTGGTGGCACATGCTTGTATCTCAGTATTTAGAAAGCTGAGACAGGAGGATGGCGGGTCATGGACAGCTTCAGCTACTTAGTGAGACCCTTTGCAACTCAGTGAGATCCTGTTTCAAAATAAAGAATTAAAAAAATAGGGCCAGGGATGTATCTCGGAGGTAGAATGCACCTGGGTTCCATCCCCAGCACTGCAAAAAAAAAAAAAAAAAAAAAAGAGAGAGAGAATGAGAGAGAATATTTTCTTGTAGAGTTGAATTAATAATTTGATTACACTTTATAGATACTATTTACTCAGTATAATTCCTGGTATATAGTAATATATGCTTTATTTCTAATATATTTATATCTTTCAGAAATTTTTTTTCTTCCTAAAGAATGGTCAGGCATAGCAAGCCAGACCCCTGGAGAAACCAGGCCCAGTAAGACGCTGGGTTCTGGGCGGGGGTCGCGGGCGGGGCACGCCAGATGGGGCCCGGGTCCCGGGACTCTGGGCCCCGGCCGAACTGCGCATAGCACACCAGACCCCTGGAGAAACCAGGCCCAGTAAGACGCTGGGTTCTGGGCGGGGGTCGCGGGCTGGGCACGCCAGATGGGGCCCGGGTCGCGGGACTCTGGGCCCCAGGCAGAACTGCGAGTAGCACGCCAGACCCCTGGAGAAACCGGACCCAGTAAGACGCTGGGTTCTGGGCGGGGGTCGCGGGCTGGGCACGCCAGATGGGGCCCGGGTCGCGGGACTCTGGGCCCCAGGCAGAACTGCGAGTAGCACGCCAGACCCCTGGAGAAACCAGGCCCAGTAAGACGCTGGGTTCTGGGCGGGGGTCGCGGGCTGGGCACGCCAGATGGGGCCCGGGTCGCGGGACTCTGGGCCCCAGGCAGAACTGCGAGTAGCACGCCAGACCCCTGGAGAAACCGGACCCAGTAAGACGCTGGGTTCTGGGTGGGGGTCGCGGGCTGGGCACGCCAGATGGGGCCCGGGTCGCGGGACTCTGGGCCCCGGCCGAACTGCGCAGAGCACACCAGACCCCTGGAGAAACCAGGCCCAGTAAGACGCTGGGTTCTGGGCGGGGGTCGCGGGCTGGGCACGCCAGATGGGGCCCGGGTCGCGGGACTCTGGGCCCCAGGCAGAACTGCGAGTAGCACGCCAGACCCCTGGAGAAACCAGGCCCAGTAAGACGCTGGGTTCTGGGCGGGGGTCGCGGGCGGGGCACGCCAGATGGGGCCCAGGTCGCGGGACTCTGGGCCCCAGCCGAACTGCGCATAGCAAGCCAGACCCCTGGAGAAACCAGGCCCAGTAAGATGCTGGGTTCTGGGCGGGGGTCGAGCACAGGGCACGCCAGCTGGGGCCCGGATCGCGGGACTCTGGGTCCCGGCCGAACTGCGAGTAGCACGTCAGACCCCTGGAGAAACCGGGCCCAGAACAGAAAAAGATAAAGAAAAACATCGGAGAGGTGGTAAGAAAGCCGTCATGGATGCCAGGACACTGGAGATGCAGAAAAAACTTATCTAAATGCACTGGAACTTATGGAAAAATTCGCCGTGAAAGAGGACTGCTATTTCTCTATATTGTTAAGAATCTCAGACATCACATATAAGGAAAGAGTTTAGCGGAGACCAAGGAGAAATGCGGTGTTGAAAGAGTTCTTCGCTATGGTGGTGGAGACTTGTATTCAGGAGAAGCAGAAACCGGATCTTACCAACTTTATTTTTTTGGAGAAATTACACCAAATGTCGAATGCTACCATCACGCATGCTTCGGAACACTGGACAACATTCAGAGTGGAAAAAGAGCCTGAGAAGGATTTGAAACGGTGGAGGCAGTGGCAATGCCAGTGGCCAATATTCGGGGGAGGCAGAGATCTGATACATTACAACTGGAACCTTTGAAATAATAACCACAGAGACAGTGATTGGAACCTGCTGAGGGGTTAGGCGGGCGCCGGGGCCAGTGGCCGACATCGGAGCTTGCTGTGAGGCAAGGCCACTACTGAGGCCTCCGTGGCCGGGATTGGAACCTGCAGAGGGGTTAGACCAATGCTGGGGCCAGCGAGGCCGGCATTGGAGCCTGCCATGATGCAAGGCTTGTGCTAGGGCCTCCGAGGTCGGGTCCGGAACTTGCTGAGGGGTTAGGCCGGTGCTGGGGTCAGCGAGGCTGGCATCGGAGCCTGCCGTGAGGCAAGGCCAGTGTTGGGGCCCCCGAGGACGGGACCGGAGCCTGCTGAGGGGTTAGGCCGGTGCTGGGGCCAGCGAGGCTGGCATCAGAGCCTGCCATGAGGCAAGGCCGGTACTTGGGCCTCCGAGGCCAGGATAAGAGCCTGCCGAGGGGTTAGGCCGGTGCTGGGGCCACCAAGGCCGGCATCGGAGCCTGCCTTGAGGCAAGGCGGTACTGGGGCCTCCGAGGCCAGGATAAGAGCCTGCCGAGGGGTTAGGCTGGTGCTGGGGCTAGCGAGGCCGGCATCGGAGCCTGCCATGAGGCAAGGCCGGTACTGGGACCTCCGAGGCCGGGATAAGAGCCTGACAAGGGGTTAGGCCAGTGCTGGGGCCAGCGAGGCCGGCATCGGAGCCTGCCGAGGGGTTAGGCCAGTGCTGGGGCCAGCGAGGCCGGCATCGGAGTCTGCCGTGAGGCAAGGCCGGTACTGGGGCCTCCGAGGCCAGGATAAGAGCCTGCTGAGGGGTTAGGCCGGTGCTGGGGCCAGCGAGGCCGGCATCGGAGCCTGCCTTGATGCAAAGCCAGTGCTGGGGCCTCCAAATCCGGGATCGGAGCCTGCCAAGGGGTTAGGCCGGTGCTGGGGCCAGCGAGGCCGGCATCGGAGCCTGCCATGAGGCAAGGCCGGTACTGGGACCTCCGAGGCCGAGATAAGAGCCTGCCAAGGGGTTAGGCCGGTGCTGGGTCCAGCGAGGCCGGCATCGGAGCCTGCCGAGGGGTTAGGCCGGTGCTGGGGCCAGTGAGGCCGGCATCGGAGCCTGCCATGAGGCAAGGCCGGTACTGGGGCCTCCAAGGCCAGGATAAGAGCCTGCCGAGGGGTTAGGCTGGTGCTGGGGCCAGAGAGGCCGGCATCGGAGCCTGCCTTGAGGCATGACCAGTGCTGGGGCCTCCGAGGCCGGGATCGGAGCCGGCCGAGGGGTTAGGCCGGTGCTGGGGCCAGCGAGGCCGGCAGCGGAGCCTGCCGTGAGGCAAGGCCGGTACTGGGGCCTCCGAGGCCAGGATAAGAGCTTGCCGAGGGGTTAGGCCGGTGCTGGGGCCACCAAGGCCGGCAGCGGAGCCTGCCGTGAGGCAAGGCCGGTACTGGGGCCTCCGAGGCCAGGATAAGAGCCTGCCGAGGGGTTAGGCCGGTGCTGGGGCCAGCGAGGCCGGCAGCGGAGCCTGCCTTGAGGCATGACCAGTGCTGGGGCCTCCGAGACCGGGATCGGAGCCGGCCGAGGGGTTAGGCCGGTGCTGGGGCCAGCGAGGCCGGCAGCGGAGCCTGCCGTGAGGCAAGGCCGGTACTGGGGCCTCCGAGGCCAGGATAAGAGCCTGCCGAGGGGTTAGGCCGGTGCAGGGGCCACCAAGGCCGGCATCGGAGCCTGCCTTGAGGCAAGGCCGGTACTGGGGCCTCCGAGGCCAGGATAAGAGCCTGCCGAGGGATTAGGCCGGTGCTGGGGCCAGAGAGGCCGGCATCGGAGCCTGCCTTGAGGCATGACCAGTGCTGGGGCCTCCGAGGCCGGGATCGGAGCCGGCCGAGGGGTTAGGCCGGTGCTGGGGCCAGCGAGGCCGGCAGCGGAGCCTGCCGTGAGGCAAGGCCGGTACTGGGGCCTCCGAGGCCAGGATAAGAGCCTGCCGAGGGGTTAGGGCGGTGCTGGGGCCAGCGAGGCCGGCATCGGAGCCTGCCGTGAGGCAAGGCCGGTACTGGGGCCACTAGGCCAGGATAAGAGCTTGCCGAGGGGTTAGGCCGGAGCTGGGGCCAACGAGGCCGGCGGCGGAGCCTGCCGTGAGGCATGACCAGTGCTGGGGCCTCCGAGGCCGGGATCGGAGCATGCCGAGGGGTTAGGCCGGTGCTGGGGCCAGCGACGCCGGCATCGGAGCCTGCCTTGAGGCAAGGCCGGTACTGGCGCCTCGAGGCCAGGATAAGAGCCTGCCGAGGGGTTAGGCCGGTGCTGGGGCCAGCGAGGCCGGCATCGGAGCCTGCCGTGAGGCAAGGCCGGTACTGGGGCCTCCGAGGCCAGAATAAGAGCCTGCTGAGGGGTTAGGCCGGTGCAGGGGCCAGCGAGGCCGGCATCGGAGCCTGCCTTGAGGCATGACCAGAGCTGGGGCCTCTGAGGCCGGGATCGGAGCCTGCCGAGGGGTTTGGCCGGTGCTGGGGCCAGCGAGGCCGGCATCGGAGTCTGCCGTGAGGCAAGGCCGGTACTGGGGCCTCCGAGGCCAGGATAAGAGCCTGCTGAGGGGTTAGGCCGGTGCTGGGGCAAGCGAGGCCGGCATCGGAGCCTGCCTTGATGCAAAGCCAGTGCTGGGGCCTCCAAATCCGGGATCGGAGCCTGCCAAGGGGTTAGGCCGGTGCTGGGGCCAGCGAGGCCGGCATCGGAGCCTGCGATGAGGCAAGGACGGTACTGGGACCTCCGAGGCCGGGATAAGAGCCTGCCAAGGGGTTAGGCCGGTGCTGGGGCCAGTGAGGCCGGCATCGGAGCCTGCCGTGAGGCAAGGCCGGTACTGGGGCCTCCGAGGCCAGGATAAGAGCCTGCCGAAGGTTAGGCCAGTGATGGGGCCAGCGAGGCCGGCATCGGAGCCTGCCTTGAGGCAAGGCCGGTACTGGGGCCTCGAGGCCAGGATAAGAGCCTGCCGAGGGGTTACGCCAGTGCTGGGGCCAGCGAGGCCGGCATCGGAGCCTGCCGTGAGGCAAGGCCGGTACTGGGGCCTCCAAGGCCAGGATAAGAGCTTGCCGAGGGGTTAGGCCGGTGCTGGGGCCAACGAGGCCGGCAGCGGAGCCTGCCTTGAGGCATGACCAGTGCTGGGGTCTCCGAGGCCGGGATCTGAGCCTGCCGAGGGGTTAGGCCGGTGCTGGGGCCAGCGAGGCCGGCATCGGAGCCTGCCTTGAGGCAAGGCCGGTACTGGGGCCTCAGAGGCCGGGATCGGAGCCTGCCGAGGGGTTAGGCCGCTGCTGGGGCCAGTGAGGCCGGCATCGGAGCCTGCCTTGAGGCAAGGCCGGTACTGGGGCCTCGAGGCCAGGATAAGAGCTTGCCGAGGGGTTAGGCCGGTGCTGGGGCCAACGAGGCCGGCAGCGGAGCCTGCCGTGAGGCATGACCAGTGCTGGGGCCTCCGAGGCCGGGATCAGAGCATGCCAAGGGGTTAGGCCGGTGCTGGGGCCAGCGAGGCCGGCAGCGGAGCCTGCCGTGAGGCAAGGCCGGTACTGGGGCCTCCGAGGCCAGGATAAGAGCCTGCTGAGGGGTTAGGCCGGTGCTGGGGCCACCAAGGCCGGCATCGGAGCCTGCCGTGAGGCAAGGCCGGTACTGGGGCCTCCGAGGCCAGGATAAGAGCCTGCCGAGGGGTTAGGCTGGTGCTGGGGCCAGAGAGGCCGGCATCGAAGCCTGCCTTGAGGCATGGCCAGTGCTGGGGCCTCCGAGACGGGATCGGAGCCTGCCGAGGGGTTAGGCCGGTGCTGGGGCCAGCGAGGCCGGCATTGGAGCCTGCCTTGAGGCAAGGCCGGTACTGGGGCCTCGAGGCCAGGATAAGAGCCTGCCGAGGGGTTAGGCCGGTGCTGGGGCCAGCGAGGCCGGCATCGGAGCCTGCCGTGAGGCAAGGCCGGTACTGGGGCCTCCAAGGCCAGGATAAGAGCTTGCCGAGGGGTTAGGCCGGTGCTGGGGCCAACGAGGCCGGCAGCGGAGCCTGCCGTGAGGCATGACCAGTGCTGGGGCCTCCGAGGCCGGGATCGGAGCATGCCGAGGGGTTAGGCCGGTGCTGGGGCCAGCGAGGCCGGCATCGGAGCCTGCCGTGAGGCAAGGCCGGTACTGGGGCCTCCGAGGCCAGGATAAGAGCCTGCTGAGGGGTTAGGCCGGTGCTGGGGCCAGCGAGGCCGGCATCGGAGCCTGCCTTGAGGCATGACCAGTGCTGGGGCCTCTGAGGCCGGGATCGGAGCCTGCCGAGGGGTTAGGCTGGTGCTGGGGCCAGAGAGGCCGGCATCGGAGCCTGCCTTGAGGCATGACCAGTGCTGGGGCCTCCGAGGCCGGGATCAGAGCCTGCCGAGGGGTTAGGCCGGTGCTGGGGCCAGCGAGGCCGGCATCGGAGCCTGCCTTGAGGCAAGGCCGGTACTGGGGCCTCAGAGGCCGGGATCGGAGCCTGCCGAGGGGTTAGGCCGCTGCTGGGGCCAGTGAGGCCGGCATCGGGGCCTGCCTTGAGGCAAGGCCGGTACTGGGGCCTCGAGGCCAGGATAAGAGCTTGCCGAGGGGTTAGGCCGGTGCTGGGGCCAACGAGGCCGGCAGCGGAGCCTGCCTTGAGGCATGACCAGTGCTGGGGTCTCCGAGGCCGGGATCTGAGCCTGCCGAGGGGTTAGGCCGGTGCTGGGGCCAGCGAGGCCGGCATCGGAGCCTGCCTTGAGGCAAGACCGGTACTGGGGCCTCAGAGGCCGGGATCGGAGCCTGCCGAGGGGTTAGGCCGCTGCTGGGGCCAGTGAGGCCGGCATCGGAGCCTGCCTTGAGGCAAGGCCGGTACTGGGGCCTCGAGGCCAGGATAAGAGCTTGCCGAGGGGTTAGGCCGGTGCTGGGGCCAACGAGGCCGGCAGCGGAGCCTGCCGTGAGGCATGACCAGTGCTGGGGCCTCCGAGGCCGGGATCAGAGCATGCCAAGGGGTTAGGCCGGTGCTGGGGCCAGCGAGGCCGGCAGCGGAGCCTGCCGTGAGGCAAGGCCGGTACTGGGGCCTCCGAGGCCAGGATAAGAGCCTGCTGAGGGGTTAGGCCGGTGCTGGGGCCACCAAGGCCGGCATCGGAGCCTGCCGTGAGGCAAGGCCGGTACTGGGGCCTCCGAGGCCAGGATAAGAGCCTGCCGAGGGGTTAGGCTGGTGCTGGGGCCAGAGAGGCCGGCATCGGAGCCTGCCTTGAGGCATGGCCAGTGCTGGGGCCTCCGAGCCGGGATCGGAGCCTGCCGAGGGGTTAGGCCGGTGCTGGGGCCAGCGAGGCCGGCATCGGAGCCTGCCTTGAGGCAAGGCCGGTACTGGGGCCTCGAGGCCAGGATAAGAGCCTGCCGAGGGGTTAGGCCGGTGCTGGGGCCAGCGAGGCCGGCATCGGAGCCTGCCGTGAGGCAAGGCCGGTACTGGGGCCTCCAAGGCCAGGATAAGAGCTTGCCGAGGGGTTAGGCCGGTGCTGGGGCCAACGAGGCCGGCAGCGGAGCCTGCCGTGAGGCATGACCAGTGCTGGGGCTTCCGAGGCCGGGATCGGAGCATGCCGAGGGGTTAGGCCGGTGCTGGGGCCAGCGAGGCCGGCATCGGAGCCTGCCGTGAGGCAAGGCCGGTACTGGGGCCTCCGAGGCCAGGATAAGAGCCTGCTGAGGGGTTAGGCCGGTGCTGGGGCCAGCGAGGCCGGCATCGGAGCCTGCCTTGAGGCATGACCAGTGCTGGGGCCTCTGAGGCCGGGATCGGAGCCTGCCGAGGGGTTAGGCTGGTGCTGGGGCCAGAGAGGCCGGCATCGGAGCCTGCCTTGAGGCATGACCAGTGCTGGGGCCTCCGAGGCCGGGATCAGAGCCTGCCGAGGGGTTAGGCCGGTGCTGGGGCCAGCGAGGCCGGCATCGGAGCCTGCCTTGAGGCAAGGCCGGTACTGGGGCCTCAGAGGCCGGGATCGGAGCCTGCCGAGGGGTTAGGTCGCTGCTGGGGCCAGTGAGGCCGGCATCGGGGCCTGCCTTGAGGCAAGGCCGGTACTGGGGCCTCGAGGCCAGGATAAGAGCTTGCCGAGGGGTTAGGCCGGTGCTGGGGCCAACGAGGCTGGCAGCGGAGCCTGCCATGAGGCATGACCAGTGCTGGGGCCTCCGAAGCCGGGATCGGAGCATGCCAAGGGGTTAGGCCGGTGCTGGGGCCAGCGAGGCCGGCAGCGGAGCCTGCCGTGAGGCAAGGCCGGTACTGGGGCCTCCGAGGCCAGGATAAGAGCCTGCTGAGGGGTTAGGCCGGTGCTGGGGCCACCAAGGCCGGCATCGGAGCCTGCCGTGAGGCAAGGCCGGTACTGGGGCCTCCGAGGCCAGGATAAGAGCCTGCCGAGGGGTTAGGCTGGTGCTGGGGCCAGAGAGGCCGGCATCGGAGCCTGCCTTGAGGCATGACCAGTGCTGGGGCCTCCGAGGCTGGGATCGGAGCCGGCCGAGGGGTTAGGCCGGTGCTGGGGCCAGCGAGGCCGGCAGCGGAGCCTGCCGTGAGGCAAGGCCGGTACTGGGGCCTCTGAGGCCAGGATAAGAGCCTGCTGAGGGGTTAGGCCGGTGCAGGGGCCACCAAGGCCGGCATCGGAGCCTGCCTTGAGGCAAGGCCGGTACTGGGGCCTCCGAGGCCAGGATAAGAGCCGGCCGAGGGGTTAGGCCGGTGCTGGGGCCAGCGAGGCCGGCAGCGGAGCCTGCCGTGAGGCAAGGCCGGTACTGGGGCCTCGAGGCCAGGATAAGAGCCTGCCGAGGGGTTAGGCCGGTGCTGGGGCCAGCGAGGCCGGCATCGGAGCCTGCCGTGAGGCAAGGCCGGTACTGGGGCCTCCAAGGCCAGGATAAGAGCTTGCCGAGGGGTTAGGCCGGTGCTGGGGCCAACGAGGCCGGCAGCGGAGCCTGCCGTGAGGCATGACCGGTGCTGGGGCCTCCGAGGCCGGGATCGGAGCATGCCGAGGGGTTAGGCCGGTGCTGGGGCCAGCGAGGCCGGCATCGGAGCCTGCCGTGAGGCAAGGCCGGTACTGGGGCCTCCGAGGCCAGGATATGAGCCTGCCTAGGGGTTAGGCCGGTGCTGGGGCCAGCGAGGCCGGCATCGGAGCCTGCCTTGAGGCATGACCAGTGCTGGGGCCTCTGAGGCCGGGATCGGAGCCTGCCGAGGGGTTAGGCCGGTGCTGGGGCCAGCGAGGCCGGCATCGGAGTCTGCCGTGAGGCAAGGCCGGTACTGGGGCCTCCGAGGCCAGGATAAGAGCCTGGTGAGGGGTTAGGCCGGTGCTGGGGCAAGCGAGGCCGGCATCGGAGCCTGCCTTGATGCAAAGCCAATGCTGGGGCCTCCAAATCCGGGATCGGAGCCTGCCAAGGGGTTAGGCCGGTGCTGGGGCCAGCGAGGCCGGCATCGGAGCCTGCCATGAGGCAAGGCCGGTACTGGGACCTCCGAGGCCGGGATAAGAGCCTGCCAAGGGGTTAAGCCGGTGCTGGGTCCAGCGAGGCCGGCATCGGAGCCTGCCAAGGGGTTAGGCCGGTGCTGGGGCCAGCGAGGCCGGCATCAGAGCCTGCCGTGAGGCAAGGCCGGTACTGGGGCCTCCAAGGCCAGGATAAGAGCTTGGCGAGGGGTTAGGCCGGTGCTGGGGCCAACGAGGCCGGCAGCGGAGCCTGCCTTGAGGCATGACCAGTGCTGGGGCCTCCGAGGCCGGGATCAGAGCCTGCCGAGGGGTTAGGCCGGTGCTGGGGCCAGCGAGGCCGGCATCGGAGCCTGCCTTGAGGCAAGGCCGGTACTGGGGCCTCAGAGGCCGGGATCGGAGCCTGCCGAGGGGTTAGGCCGCTGCTGGGGCCAGTGAGGCCGGCATCGGGGCCTGCCTTGAGGCAAGGCCGGTACTGGGGCCTCGAGGCCAGGATAAGAGCTTGCCGAGGGGTTAGGTCGGTGCTGGGGCCAACGAGGCCGGCAGCGGAGCCTGCCGTGAGGCATGACCAGTGCTGGGGCCTCCGAGGCCGGGATCGGAGCATGCCAAGGGGTTAGGCCGGTGCTGGGGCCAGCGAGGCCGGCAGCGGAGCCTGCCGTGAGGCAAGGCCGGTACTGGGGCCTCCGAGGCCAGGATAAGAGCCTGCTGAGGGGTTAGGCCGGTGCTGGGGCCACCAAGGCCGGCATCGGAGCCTGCCGTGAGGCAAGGCCGGTACTGGGGCCTCCGAGGCCAGGATAAGAGCCTGCCGAGGGGTTAGGCTGGTGCTGGGGCCAGAGAGGCCGGCATCGGAGCCTGCCTTGAGGCATGACCAGTGCTGGGGCCTCCGAGGCCGGGATCGGAGCTGGCCGAGGGGTTAGGCCGGTGCTGGGGCCAGCGAGGCCGGCAGCGGAGTCTGCCGTGAGGCAAGGCCGGTACTGGGGCCTCCGAGGCCAGGATAAGAGCCTGCTGAGGGGTTAGGCTGGTGCTGGGGCCACCAGGGCGGCATCGGAGCCTGCCGTGAGGCAAGGCCGGTACTGGGGCCTCCGAGGCCAGGATAAGAGCCTGCCGAGGGGTTAGGCTGGTGCTGGGGCCAGAGAGGCCGGCATCGGAGCCTGCCTTGAGGCATGACCAGTGCTGGGGCCTCCGAGGCCGGGATCGGAGCCGGCCGAGGGGTTAGGCCGGTGCTGGGGCCAGCGACGCCGGCATCGGAGCCTGCCTTGAGGCAAGGCCGGTACTGGGGTCTCCGAGGCCGGTATCGGAGCCTGCCGAGGGGTTAGGCCGCTGCTGGGGCCAGTGAGGCCGGCATCGGAGCCTGCCTTGAGGCAAGGCCGGTACTGGGGCCTCGAGGCCAGGATAAGAGCTTGCCGAGGGGTTAGGCCGGTGCTGGGGCCAACGAGGCCGGCATCGGAGCCTGCCTTGAGGCAAGGTCGGTACTGGGGCCTCGAGGCCAGGATAAGAGCCTGCCGAGGGGTTAGGCCGGTGCTGGGGCCAGCGAGGCCGGCATCGGAGCCTGCCGTGAGGCATGACCAGTGCTGGGGCCTCCGAGGCCGGGATCGGAGCCTGCTGAGGGGTTAGGCCAGTGCTGGGGCCAGTGAGGCCAGGATAAGAGCTTGCCGAGGGGTTAGGCCGGTGCTGGGGCCAACGAGGCCGGCAGTGGAGCCTGCCGTGAGGCATGACTAGTGCTGGGGCCTCCGAGGCCGGGATCGGAGCATGCCGAGGGGTTAGGCCGGTGCTGGGGCTAGCGAGGCCGGCATCGGAGCCTGCCGTGAGGCAAGGCCGGTAATGGGGCCTCCGAGGCCAGGATAAGAGCCTGCTGAGGGGTTAGGCCGGTGCTGTGGCCAGCGAGGCCGGCATCGGAGCCTGCCATGTGGCAAGGCCGGTACTGGCGCCTCCGAGGCCAGGATATGAGCCTGCCTAGGGGTTAGGCCGGTGCTGGGGCCAGCGAGGCCGGCATCGGAGCCTGCCTTGAGGCATGACCAGTGCTGGGGCCTCCGAGGCCGGGATCGGAGCCGGCCGAGGGATTAGGCCGGTGCTGGGGCCAGCGAGGCCGGCATCGGAGCCTGCCTTGAGGCAAGGCCGGTACTGGGGCCTCAGAGGCCGGGATCGGAGCCTGCCGAGGGGTTAGGCCGCTGCGGGGGCCAGTGAGGCCGGCATCGGGGCCTGCCTTGAGGCAAGGCCGGTACTGGGGCCTCGAGGCCAGGATAAGAGCTTGCCGAGGGGTTAGGTCGGTGCTGGGGCCAACGAGGCCGGCAGCGGAGCCTGCCGTGAGGCATGACCAGTGCTGGGGCCTCCGAGGCCGGGATCGGAGCATGCCAAGGGGTTAGGCCGGTGCTGGGGCCAGCGAGGCCGGCAGCGGAGCCTGCCGTGAGGCAAGGCCGGTACTGGGGCCTCCGAGGCCAGGATAAGAGCCTGCTGAGGGGTTAGGCCGGTGCTGGGGCCACCAAGGCCGGCATCGGAGCCTGCCGTGAGGCAAGGCCGGTACTTGGGCCTCCGAGGCCAGGATAAGAGCCTGCCGAGGGGTTAGGCTGGTGCTGGGGCCAGAGAGGCCGGCATCGGAGCCTGCCTTGAGGCATGACCAGTGCTGGGGCCTCCGAGGCCGGGATCGGAGCCGGCCGATGGGTTAGGCCGGTGCTGGGGCCAGCGAGGCCGGCAGCAGAGCCTGCCGTGAGGCAAGGCCGGTACTGGGGCCTCCGAGGCCAGGATAAGAGCCTGCTGAGGGGTTAGGCTGGTGCTGGGGCCACCAAGGCCGGCATCGGAGCCTGCCGTGAGCAAGGCCGGTACTGGGGCCTCCGAGGCCAGGATAAGAGCCTGCCGAGGGGTTAGGCTGGTGCTGGGGCCAGAGAGGCCGGCATCGGAGCCTGCCTTGAGGCATGACCAGTGCTGGGGCCTCCGAGGCCGGGATCGGAGCCGGCCGAGGGGTTAGGCCGGTGCTGGGGCCAGCGACGCCGGCATCGGAGCCTGCCTTGAGGCAAGGCCGGTACTAGGGCCTCCGAGACCGGGATCGGAGCCTGCCGAGGGGTTAGGCCGCTGCTGGGGCCAGTGAGGCCGGCATCGGAGCCTGCCTTGAGGCAAGGCCGGTACTGGGGCCTCGAGGCCAGGATAAGAGCTTGCCGAGGGGTTAGGCCGGTGCTGGGGCCAACGAGGCCGGCAGCGGAGCCTGCCGTGAGGCATGACCAGTGCTGGGGCCTCCGAGGCCGGGATCGGAGCATGCCGAGGGGTTAGGCCGGTGCTGGGGCCAGCGAGGCCGGCAGCGGAGCCTGCCGTGAGGCAAGGCCGGTACTGGGGCCTCCGAGGCCAGGATAAGAGCCTGCTGAGGGGTTAGGCCGGTGCTGGGGCCACCAAGGCCGGCATCGGAGCCTGCCGTGAGGCAAGGTCGGTACTGGGGCCTCTGAGGCCAGGATAAGAGCCTGCCGAGGGGTTAGGCTGGTGCTGGGGCCAGAGAGGCCGGCATCGGAGCCTGCCTTGAGGCATGACCAGTGCTGGGGCCTCCGAGGCCGGGATCGGAGCCTGCCGAGGGTTTAGGCCGGTGCTGGGGCCAGCGAGGCCGGCATCGGAGCCTGCCTTGAGGCAAGGCCGGTACTGGCGCCTCGAGGCCAGGATAAGAGCCTGCCGAGGGGTTAGGCCGGTGCTGGGGCCAGCGAGGCTGGCATCGGAGCCTGCCGTGAGGCAAGGCTGGTACTGGGGCCTCCAAGGCCAGGATAAGAGCTTGCCGAGGGGTTAGGCCGGTGCTGGGGCCAGCGAGGCCGGCATCGGAGCCTGCCTTGAGGCAAGGTCGGTACTTGGGCCTCGAGGCCAGGATAAGAGCCTGCCGAGGGGTAAGGCCGGTGCTGGGGCCAGCGAGGCCGGCATCGGAGCCTGCCGTGAGGCATGACCAGTGCCGGGGCCTCCGAGGCCGGGATCGGAGCCTGCCGAGGGGTTAGGCCAGTGCTGGGGCCAGTGAGGCCAGGATAAGAGCTTGCCGAGGGGTTAGGCCGGTGCTGGGGCCAACGAGGCCGGCAGCGGAGCCTGCCGTGAGGCATGACTAGTGCTGGGGCCTCCGAGGCCGGGATCGGAGCATGCCGAGGGGTTAGGCCGGTGCTGGGGCTAGCGAGGCCGGCATCGGAGCCTGCCGTGAGGCAAGGCCGGTACTGGGGCCTCCGAGGCCAGGATAAGAGCCTGCTGAGGGGTTAGGCCGGTGCTGGGGCCAGCGAGGCCGGCATCGGAGCCTGCCGTGAGGCAAGGCCGGTACTGGCGCCTCCGAGGCCAGGATATGAGCCTGCCTAGGGGTTAGGCCGGTGCTGGGGCCAGCGAGGCCGGCATCGGAGCCTGCCTTGAGGCATGACCAGTGCTGGGGCCTCCGAGGCCGGGATCGGAGCCTGCCGAGGGATTAGGCCGGTGCTGGGGTCAGCGAGGCCGGCATCGGAGCCTGCCTTGAGGCAAGGCCGGTACTGGGGCCTCGAGGCCAGGATAAGAGCCTGCCGAGGGGTTAGGCCGGTGCTGGGGCCAGCGAGGCCGGCATCAGAGCCTGCCGTGAGGCAAGGCCGGTACTGGGGCCTCCAAGGCCAGGATAAGAGCTTGCCGAGGGGTTAGGCCGGTGCTGGGGCCAACGAGGCCGGCAGCGGAGCCTGCCGTGAGGCATGACCAGTGCTGGGGCCTCCTAGGCCGGGATCGGAGCATGCCGAGGGGTTAGGCCGGTGCTGGGGCCAGCGAGGCCGGCATCGGAGCCTGCTGTGAGGCAAGGCCGGTACTGGGGCCTCCGAGGCCAGGATAAGAGCCTGCTGAGGGGTTAGGCCGGTGCTGGGGCCAGCGAGGCCGGCATCGGAGCCTGCCTTGAGGCATGACCAGTGCTCGGGCCTCTGAGGCCGGGATCGGAGCCTGCCGAGGGGTTAGGCCGCTGCTGGGGCCAGCGAGGCCTGCATCGGAGCCTGCCTTTTGCAAAGCCAGTGCTGGGGCCTCCAAATCCGGGATCGGAGCCTGCCAAGGGGTTAGGCCAGTGCTGGGGCCAGCGAGGCCGGCATCGGAGCCTGCCTTGAGGCAAGGCTGTACTGGGGCCTCTGAGGCCGGGATCGGAGCCTGCCGAGGGGTTAGGCCGCTGCTGGGGCCAGTGAGGCCGGCATCGGAGCCTGCCGTGAGGCAAGGCCGGTACTGGGGCCTCCGAGGCCAGGATAAGAGCCTTCCGAGGGGTTAGGCCGGTGCTGGGGCCAGCGAGGCCGGCATCGGAGCCTGCCTTGAGGCAAGGCCGGTACTGGGGCCTCGAGGCCAGGATAAGAGCCTGCCGAGGGGTTAGGCCAGTGCTGGGGCCAGCGAGGCCGACATCGGAGCCAGCCGTGAGGCAAGGCCGGTACTGGGGCCTCCAAGGCCAGGATAAGAGCTTGCCGAGGGGTTAGGCCGGTGCTGGGGCCAACGAGGCCGGCATCGGAGCCTGCCTTGAGGCATGACCTGTGCTGGGGCCTCCGAGGCCTGGATCGGAGCCTGCCGAGGGGTTAGGCCGGTGCTGAGGCCAGCGAGGCCGGCATCAGAGCCTGCCGTGAGGCAAGGCCGGTACTGGGGCCTCCAAGGCCAGGATAAGAGCTTGCCGAGGGGTTAGGCCGGTGCTGGGGCCAATGAGGCCGGCAGCGGAGCCTGCCTTGAGGCATGACCAGTGCTGGGGCCTCCGAGGCCGGGATCGGAGCCTGCCGAGGGGTTAGGCCGGTGCTGGGGCCAGCGAGGCCGGCATCGGAGCCTGCCTTGAGGCAAGGCCGGTACTGGGGCCTCCGAGGCCGGGATCGGAGCCTGCCGAGGGGTTAGGCCGCTGCTGGGGCCAGTGAGGCCGGCATCGGAGCCTGCCTTGAGGCAAGGCCGGTACTGGGGCCTCGAGGCCAGGATAAGAGCTTACCGAGGGGTTAGGCCGGTGCTGGGGCCAACGAGGCCGGCAGCGGAGCCTGCCGTGAGGCATGACCAGTGCTGGGGCCTCCGAGGCCGGGATCGGAGCATGCCGAGGGGTTAGGCCGGTGCTGGGGCCAGCGAGGCCGGCAGCGGAGCCTGCCGTGAGGCAAGGCCGGTACTGGGGCCTCCGAGGCCAGGATAAGAGCCTGCTGAGGGGTTAGTCCGGTGCTGGGGCCACCAAGGCCGGCATCGGAGCCTGCCGTGAGGCAAGGCCGGTACTGGGGCCTCCGAGGCCAGGATAAGAGCCTGCCGAGGGGTTAGGCCGGTGCTGGGGCCAGAGAGGCCGGCATCGGAGCCTGCCTTGAGGCATGACCAGTGCTGGGGCCTCCGAGGCCGGGATCGGAGCCTGCCGAGGGTTTAGGCCGGTGCTGGGGCCAGCGAGGCCGGCATCGGAGCCTGCCTTGAGGCAAGGCCGGTACTGGCGCCTCGAGGCCAGGATAAGAGCCTGCCGAGGGGTTAGGCCGGTGCGGGGCCAGCGAGGCTGGCATCGGAGCCTGCCGTGAGGCAAGGCCGGTACTGGGGCCTCCAAGGCCAGGATAAGAGCTTGCCGAGGGGTTAGGCCGGTGCTGGGGCCAGCGAGGCCGGCATCGGAGCCTGCCTTGAGGCAAGGTCGGTACTGGGGCCTCGAGGCCAGGATAAGAGCCTGCCGAGGGGTTAGGCCGGTGCTGGGGCCAGCGAGGCCGGCATCGGAGCCTGCCGTGAGGCATGACCAGTGCTGGGGCCTCCGAGGCCGGGATCGGAGCCTGCCGAGGGGTTAGGCCAGTGCTGGGGCCAGTGAGGCCAGGATAAGAGCTTGCCGAGGTGTTAGGCCGGTGCTGGGGCCAACGAGGCCGGCAGCGGAGCCTGCCGTGAGGCATGACTAGTGCTGGGGCCTCCGAGGCCGGGATTCGAGCATGCCGAGGGGTTAGGCCGGTGCTGGGGCTAGCGAGGCCGGCATCGGAGCCTGCCGTGAGGCAAGGCCGGTACTGGGTCCTCCGAGGCCAGGATAAGAGCCTGCTGAGGGGTTAGGCCGGTGCTGGGGCCAGCGAGGCCGGCATCGGAGCCTGCCTTGAGGCATGACCAGTGCTGGGGCCTCTGAGGCCGGGATCGGAGCCTGCCGAGGGGTTAGGCCGGTGCTGGGGCCAGCGAGGCCGGCATCGGAGCCTGCCTTGAGGCAAGGCTGGTACTGGTGTCTCAGAGGCTTGGATCGGAGCCTGCCGAGGGGTTAGGCCGCTGCTGGGGCCAGTGAGGCCGGCATCGGAGCCTGCCGTGAGGCAAGGCCAGTACTGGGGCCTCCGAGGCCAGGATAAGAGCCTGCCGAGGGGTTAGGCCGGTGCTGGGGCCAGCGAGGCCGGCATCGGAGCCTGCCTTGAGGCAAGGCCGGTACTGGGGCCTCGAGGCCAGGATAAGAGCCTGCCGAGGGGTTAGGCCGCTGCTGGGGCCAGCGAGGCCAGCATCGTAGCCTGCCGTGAGGCAAGGCCGGTACTGGGGCCGCCAAGGCCAGGATAAGAGTTTGCCGAGGGGTTAGGCCGGTGCTGGGGCCAGCGAGGCCGGCATCGGAGCCTGCCGTGAGGCAAGGCCGGTACTGGCGCCTCGAGGCCAGAATAAGAGCCTGCCGAGGGGTTAGGCCAGTGCTGGGGCCAGTGAGGCCGGCATCGGAGCCTGCCTTGAGGCAAGGCCGGTACTGGGGCCTCTAGGCCAGGATAAGAGCCTGCCGAGGGGTTAGGCCGGTGCTGGGGCCAGCGAGGCCGGCAGCAGAGCCTGCCGTGAGGCATTACCAGTGCTGGGGCCTCCGAGGCCGGGATCGGAGCATGCCGAGGGGTTAGGCCGGTGCTGGGGCCAGCGAGGTCGGCATCGGAGCCTGCCGTGAGGCAAGGCCGGTACTGGGGCCTCCGAGGCCAGGATAAGAGCCTCCTGAGGGGTTAGGCCGGTGCTGGGGCCAGCGAGGCCGGCATCGGAGCCTTCCTTGATGCAAAGCCAGTGCTGGGGCCTCCAAATCCGGGATCGGAGCATGCCGAGGGGTTAGGCCGGTGCTGGGGCCAGCGAGGCCGGCATCGGAGCCTGCCGTGAGGCAAGGCCGGTACTGGCGCCTCCGAGGCCAGGATATGAGCCTGCCTAGGGGTTAGGCCGGTGCTGGGGCCAGCGAGGCCGGCATCGGAGCCTGCCTTGAGGCATGACCAGTGCTGGGGCCTCCGAGGCCGGGATCGGAGCCTGCCGAGGGATTAGGCCGGTGCTGGGGCCAGCTAGGCCGGCATCGGAGCCTGCCTTGAGGCAAGGCCGGTACTGGGGCCTCTGAGGCCAGGATAAGAGCCTGCCAAGGGGTTAAGCCGGTGCTGGGGCCAGCGAGGCCGTCATCGGAGCTGCTGTGAGACATTACCAGTGTTGGGGCCTCCAAGGTCGGGACCAAAGCCAGCTTAGGGGTTTGACCGGTTCAGGGGCCAGCGAGACCAGAACTGGGTCCTCCCATGAGGCAAGGCCGCTGCTTGAGCCAGCGAGGTCTGGATCAGTCCACTGAGTAGCCAGGCCACTACTGGGACCATCAAGAGTGGGATTGGTACTTGCAACGCAGCATGCACAGAGAAATATCGCAGAAAATATAATTCAGACGCTTCTCTTAATCAGCAATAACTAGGAGGAAAAGGGCAACAGGAAGAGGTTGAGCTATAGAAAGGGCCCTATAGTGAAGCAACTAATGTGACCAATCAGAGGGTATGTAATACTGGAGGACGGAGCCTCTTTAAAACGCAGGAGGTACATAAACAAATGTATCAAAGTAAATCACCAAAGAAGTGTGGGACGGAGGGAGGGGGAGGGAATGGGACGGGGGCTGGAGGAGGGCTAATTGGATGATGTGTGCTTGTATATCCTCTCAAGTCTTGTACTCCAATGTGATTGATATATGACTACAATGCACCAATTTAAAAAATAAATTAATTAAAAAAATAAAAAAATAAAAAAAGGTAAAAAAAAAAAAAATGAATGGTCATGACTGAGTAGTGAAAGCCTAACACATGGGAAAAATAACTGTAGATCTGTTTATTGTGTTACTGTGTTCCTAAAGTTCTCTCTTAACTCATTCCTCTATGAGAAAAAGTGAACTATCATGTGTAGTGAATTATCATGTTTAATTTGATTAGAGAGGGGAATATTTTATTAAGCCTCAAATTTTAAATTTTGTAAAGATAATAAATATTCATATATTATTTCAAGTTACAATAGGGTACATTTTTTACTTATTTCTAGCTTTGATAGATTCTACATCTGGGGCAATGGGATTAAATGGGTTAAAATGGGTTGGGGTAATCTTCACCCCATTAGTATTCCTCATTCACCCAGGTGCCATTCATATATTTATCCCACTAGGTATCATTGGAGACTGGAAGCATCTTTTTTTTTTTTTTTTTTTTTTTTTGGTGGTACTGGGGTTCCTGGAAGCCCTTCTACCTCGGGGCTACACTCCCAGACCTATTTTTACATTTTCATTTTGGAAACAGGGTCTCCTAAGCCAGCGCGCGGCTGGCTTCGAACCTGCGCCATCCTCCTGTCTCCGCCTCCCAAGCGCGGGGATTACAAGCGTGCACCACCACGCCCGGCTGGAAGCATCATTTGACTGTGGAACAGAATGAAAGATTTGACAAAATATTTCAAAAGAACATGAAAGACTTTCCCTTAAAGTTCATCTGGGATATAAATGAGGAGTAGAATTTTAATTGCACTGTAAAATAATCAAAACCTAATTAGAGAATATGATTTAATATACATATTAATTTGTGCCTATTGTTATTAATTATAAAGCTTGCTAATTAACAAAATGAGTAAACTATGCTTAAGTACTATGAATGTGGTGAATGCTTTGAAATTTCAAATTTAAATGAGTTGAGAGATTGGCATTTTTGGTACCCTGAATGAAAATGCGAAAATACAAAGTATGAAACATGACTCAGAAATGTCTTTAGAGATTATTCTGTACTGTGAATCTAACTTTTATACACAATTAAATTTAGGATCAGTAAATATTAAAGTGACATTTTCTTTTAATTAAGATTTAATTTTTTGTTTCAAAATAAATGCGATAGTGAAAAATGCAGAAGTTTTATACAAATGCCTCTTTTTAGTAATTTAAATGGTCAGTTCGCAGTAAAACAAAACAGAACACTATGCACTTCTATCCAACCAGGGACAGTAGTGCATGCCTATAATTCCAATGATTTGGAAAGCAGAGACTGGAGGGTGGCAACTCTGAGGCTAGCCTGGGCAACTTACCCTAGCCCCCACCTCCAAATCTTAGTACTTAGCTCCTGTCTTAGTACTTGGGAGACTGAGACAGGAGGATCACAGTTTTGAGACCGACCTCAGCAACTTAGTGAGGCTCTCAGCAACCTAGCAAGATCCTGTCTCAAAACAAAAAAATAAAAAGGGCTGGGGTATAGCTTGGAGGTAGAATGCCTCCAAGGTCTTGGGATACAGTTCAGTAGTAGAGCTTTCCTAGGCTCCGTTTCCAGTACTGGGGAAAGTTTGTTCTATCTGTAATGTATTACTCACTAAAATTATGCCATGTAAATTTAATAATTAAATATTTAAGAAAATAATCTTAAATAATTAACTATAAGTAAATGCATTTATAAATCTCAAATGGATGTTAGTAGCATTAGGCATTTAATGAGGGGGGAAATATGTGAAAATAAAGAAAAACAAACACTGATAATTATAAACTCCCTTTCTGTGTCTGAGCATTTTTGGCTATGGAATGAAGATGGTAGTGGCCATTTGACAAGTGTCTTGGTTGAGAGTTTGAACGTCTTTGCTAATGGCATTGAGTGCTCTGGTGAAACTTCTGCCACTTGCAAGCCTTGAGGGAAAATAACATTTTAGTTATGTCTGTCAAAACACAGGATAAGGGAAATATCTTATGAAGGAACACATTGAGTCTTGTGAGAAAACTCCAAGAAGGACAAAGTTCTTTCACTCAGTGTGCTCTGTACAAAGATGTGTTCCTGACAAATCAGAATATTTTAATCAAACAGCCCATGAAATATGGTGTTTTTTTCTTTTTTGTAACCAGAAAGACTTTTTTGCAGAAAACCTTGACTTGGCTTTTTCCAAGAACACGATTTATTGTGTTATGAACCTGGTGCTGTCACGTAGTCTGTAACCTCTAATAACCTCCTGAGTTCTGCTAAGGAATAAAAACATTGCAGGTCTCAGAATAAACTGGCTATGGCATAAGACTGTAGTCCACCTCATTTATTCAGCTTCATGGTTCCAGGTCCAGCACCAACCTAGAGAATGGTGATAATGTCAAGTCAGGAGAGTGAGAGAAAAACTGGAAATGTTAGTTTGGAAAATTGTAGCCAGATATTAGAGAATACTAGAATTTAGAATTTGGTAAGAACTGCAAAAATGTACAAGATAATTGTTTGTTTAAATGTTAATTTTCTCTATTTATCCCCCTGTTGTTAAAAAAATAAATTAATATAATAGAGGAGCAAATAAGGCGACCTGAGGGGTTGGGAGGAGCAAAGAGGGGAACTCTCTAAAGCACTTGATGTGCTTAAACAAATATATCAAAGTCAATCACTAAGCCAAGCATGGGAAGGAGGGATGGAAGAAAATGGGGGTTGTGATTGGGTGAGGGCTACTTGGGTAATGTGTGCATGTATGTCTTCACCATCTTTTATCCCATTAAGATGTATGACTACAATGCACCAATAAAAAATTAAAATATAAAAAGATGACTAACATGTTTGCAAAAATAAGTCTGGTTAAAATCATCTAGTCAAATCTCACTTGCCTACTTAATAAGTGTGGCAAGACAGGGATTAGCCAAGCAGGCTCAAACTTTGCTTTGCTGGATATCTTCAATAAGGAATGTAAGAATGGACTTTAAAAAGCCTCTCTAGGCTAGGAAGCCAAGCTGAAGACTCATCAAAAGACTTCCCTGCAATATCTACACATTTGAGTGAATGGCTTTTTTTTTCCCTTAGGAAAATATCTTCAGTTTTCTGAACTTGTTAGAAAGTAAAACTCCTTACTTATCTCTAAAGTAACTACTAAGGAAAATACATATGCAAGGCACCAGGCCAGATTTTTCCCCAAAGGGTCTTTTTTGTTGTTGTTGTTCTATTTATTTTGTTACTGTTGTCTCTCTCTCTCTCTCTCTCTCTCTCTCTCTCTCTCTCTCTCTCTCTCTCTCTCTCTCTGCCCCCCTTCCCCTCCCCCCCGTGTGTGTGTGTGTGTGTGTGTGTGTGTGTGTGTGTGTTTTGTCAATCTTAGAGTTCTTTTAAGTTTTCTGGCCATATTAAAAAAAAAAGACATTCTAGTCAAAGCAAAGTCTTTGCAATATAATCTTATTACAAGTGTGAACAAGATTTAACTTTTGTCCCTTTTTAAAAATTTAGTGTGTTATAATTTTACATCATATTAGGGTATAGAGTGTTAGAAAAATACATGCATGGAACTCGATTCCCTCCCCAGCAGCCCCCCTACCCTCACCTTCGCTCTACAAGTCTTTGAGATTGGAATTGGTAATTTTGTCTATGTTCATAGCATTATTTCTACTATTGTGTTCTTTATTACTTCACCCCCACCTCCTTTCCTAAACATTCTCAGTCATTTTCCTGAAGTCTCTGCTCATCTTTCTGATGTTTCCAAATATCTAACTTTTACATATACGATTTACTTGTTCTTTGGGACTGGGTGTACTTACTTAGTATATTCTTGAGTTTCATCCATTTTTCTGCAAATGGTATAATTTTGTTTTTTATGACTGAATAAAACTCCATTGTTTGTATATACCAAAGTTTTTAGCCATTCATTTATTAATGGAACTCTCTGTTGGTTCCACAATTTGGCTAATGTAAATTGTGCTGCTATGAACATGGATATGCAGGTATGATTATATTTTGATTTCATTTCCTTTGCGAAGGTGGCCAGGAGAACTATGGCTGGGTCATATGGAAGTTCCATTTCCAATTTTCTGAGAAATCTCTACATTGATTTCTAAAGTGACTGTACTGTTTGAAGTCCCACCAACATTATGATAGGATTCCTATTTTCCCATATCCTCATCAGCACTTATTGTTTGTAGGCTTGATGATTGCCATCATAATTGGAGTGAGATAGAATCGCAATATAGTTTTGATTTGCATTTTTCTGATTGCTAAAGATGATTAACATTTTTCATATTTTTGTTGGTCATTTGTATTGCTTCTTTTCAAAGGTGCCTATTCAGTTCAGTTGCCCAATTTTTTAGTTAGTGTTAAGCTTTTTAAGCTCTTTGTATATTCCATATATTAGACCTTTGTCTGACAGTGAAGATCTTCTCCCATTCTGTAGGCTCTCTCTGTAGAGTCTTGATGGTTTTCTCTGCTGGCCAGAAGCCTTTTTAGTTTAATGCTATCCCATTCATTAATTCTTATTTTAATTTGCAGAGCTTTTAGAGTCTCAATTAGAAAGTTTCCACATGTACCTAGGTGTTGGAGTGTTGATCCTATACCCTCTTCTGGCAATTTCAAAGTTTCTGGTCTAATTTCTAGGTATTTGGACCATCTTGAGTGGACTTTTGTGCAGATTGAGAGGATAGAGTTTATATATAGTCAGTTTTCCAAACAGCATTTGTTGAAAAGGCTGTTCTTTCTCAAGTAACAAGTACCAGCAAGTTAAAAAAAAATCAATATAATTCATTGCATCCTCTCAGATCATAGTGGGTTGAAAGCAGAGATCAACAACAAGATTCAGGGAAACTACACAACCCATCAAGATTGAATGCTGCATTACTAAGTGAAGACTGGATTAAAAAAGAAATAAAGGGAAGTCGGGCATGGTGGCACATTCTTGTAATCCCAGCATTTGGGTGACTGACAGTAGGATTGTGGTTCGTAGACAGCCTCAGCTACTTAGTGAGGCCCTTTGCAACTCAGTGAGACCCTGTTTCAAAATAAAAATAAAGAATAAAAAATAGGGATGGAGTATATAGCTCAGAGATAGAATGCCTCTGAGTTTCATATCCAGTATTGCAACAAAAAAGTGAGAAATTCAAAATTACTAGAATCAAATGAAAATAAAGACACAACATATCAAAATCTATGAGACACCATGAAGATGATGTTAAGAAAATTTTGTAGCTGGGCGTGGTGGCGCACCCTTGTAATCCCTACGCTTGGGAGGCAGAGACAGGAGGATCGTGCAGGTTCAGAGCCAGCCGTGCTGGCTTAAGAGACTCTGTTTTGAAATAAAAAATGTATAAAAATAGGTCTGGGAGTGTAGCCCAGAGGTAGATGGGTTTCCAGAAACCTCAATACCACCGAACAAAACCAAAAAAAAGGAAAAAGAAAGAAAGAAAGAAAAGAAAATTTTGTAGCATTAAGCTCTCACATAAGAAAGATGGAAAGATTCAAAATAAGTAATCCAATGATGCACCTCAAAGCCTTGGAATAGCAGGGAAAAACTAAACCCCATGCCAGTAGAAGGTAGGACATAATCAAAATCAGAGAAATTTATGAAATAGAAACAAAATATATCTATAAGATCAAGAAAACAAAAAGCTTGTTTTTGAAAGTATTTAAGACTGACAACCCTTAGCCAACCTAACAAAAAGAAAAAACAGCCCCAAATCTCAACGTTAAGAGATGGAAATAGATATTACCACAGGTAATGTGGAAATCCAGAAGATTATTATAAACTATTTTGAAAATTTATATTTCAATAAAATAGAAAACCCAGAGGAAACTGACAAATTCTTAGATACCTGCAACTTACTTAAACCGAACAAGAGGACAGAAAACCTAAACAAACCAATAGGAAGCAAAAAAAAAAAAAAAAGTCAAAACAGTAATAAACGATCTCCTATCAAAGAAAAGTCCAGGCTCAGATAGATTCCTAGTTGAATTCTACAAGACCTTCATAGAAGAACTAATTCCAATGTTCCTCAAATTATTCCATGAAACAGAAAAAGAAGGAAAAGTACCAAATTCATTCTGTGAAGCCAGCATCAACTTAATCTCCAAACCAAATAAAGATAACACAAGAAAATTACAGACCAATAGCATTGATAAACATAGATGCAAAATATATCAACAAAATATTAGCAATTCTCATTCAGAACTACATCAAGAATATAGTTCATTTTGTTCCTTTTCTATTTGGAGGCCTAGACAACAGAACTGAAAGCTAGAATGTGATTAAATACTTTACCACTAAGTCGCACTAGTGAACACTTGCCCTTTCAAGACAATTTACTCTATTTGGTTGTTAAGATGACGATACTGTCTTTTACATGATCAAAGAAGTATTTAAATTTAGATATTATTTTTATATGCACAGTATAATTATTATGAGTACATCTTATGTATAAAAGGTACTGAAAGGCCCCATTTAGAAGAAAAATCACAAGCCCTAGCAGCCAGCTAATAGTTAAAACAAGCAGCTAATAGTTAAATAGAAAAGTATATATTACTGCAGCTTGCAGCTTAAGAAGCATAGCTTAAGAATGAGAAATATGTAATAAGCCCGCCCTGTTCCAGGAACGTACCTAGCATCTTATCTATACTGACCGGGTCAGCGCGCGCTCTGTGCCGGGAACCTGCTCACTACACCTAGTGTCTTATCTAACAAAATGTACTTTTTCAAATGATTTTGTAATATTTTGTAAACGCATGTAATTTGGCCCAAACCCCCCTAACTGATGGTCTTTTCCCTATAAATATCCACACTTTCAGTTGCTCGGGGTCGAACTCCTTTACGAGTCGACCCCAGTGCACTGGCTCCTTAATAAATTCTTGCCTTTTGCTTTTGCATCAAGGGTTAAAATTTCTCGTGTGTTCTTGACGTCGCTTATCCCGAGGCTGATTGAGGGTCTCCCCTCTGCGGGGGTCTTACAGTACTCTATTCTGAATGAAGATTCTTAATGATAATATAATTTTCATTATATAATTCAGAATGAAATTCACATCTCATTTCTCACAGATATGACAAACTTAGACATTTGCCTATTTTTATTTTTATCATAAAAGATATAGTATTTTTTAAAACACATTGCTAATTCCAGTATTTGGAAGGCAGATAGGAGGATCACAGGCTCAAGGACAGCTTCAGCAATTTAATGAAGCCTCTGGAGATTTTGTGAGATCCTGTTTCAAAATTAAAAAAAAAAAAAAAATAGGGCTGGGGATGTAGCTGGGAGGTAGAACCCCTCTGGATTCAACCCCAGTACCATCACCAAAAACAAAACAACAACAAAATAATCTCCTCATTGCATTTGTTCCAACACAAGCCCTCCTGTCTTCTTAATAACTAAAGACATACTTGAAATAAAACTGCAGCACCTACATGATTTCCCTATTCACAAGGCTCTTTAATAGGTTTGTTCTCTATGCTTCTTAACTAGCTAAATGATTTACTTCACCACCTCCTGGCACTGTTTTAAATTTAAATCTAGGGCTTTAATTTTTTTTTTTAATTTTTTTTTAGTTGTCCTACAACCTAGTAAAGACTATAGCTCTATGAATCAGCAGTGGCAGGGGTTTGATGTTATTTTCTAATCAAATCATCTTATTCTCCCCCACCCCAGGGCTAAAGATGAAAAACAGAGCTTTGAGCATGCCAGGCAAGCACTCTGCCACTGAGCTAAATCCCCAATCCCCGTCTTATTCTTAAATCCTCTTTCTCGCCTTCTAAAGACAGGTTAAACCTACGGATTCAAGGTCACATGTCTCTCCTCCAGTGTTGAACAGTAGCATGAAGTAAATATCAAAGCAATTTAAATTCCATGCCAGGACTGTTTCTCCTGTCAATAAACTTTTTTTTCCCTCACTGGCCATCTTTTAGGGGCTATGCTTTCCAACAGTACAGTTGTTTCCCTTACTCTCCCTACCTCCTTTTCTAAATAGAGCGTTCTTTCTTCTGACTTTAGTATTCCTGAAATATTTAGCTTTATCCCAGGAAGAAGAGAAACAATCAAACTCTATTTAACACTGATGGTTCAGGACTGTGGACAGCACTTTTTGTGCCGGGAAAGGGGCTTGCTTCTGTTGTACTGGAGTGTCTGATGTTTGCTGAACCTCATTTGTTCACCAGGCTGCAAGCAGATAAAGTGCCGGTGATAATCTTAAAACCCTGGGATGAACTGCATTATTTGTCTTCTCTTCTTGGTAAGAAGAGGAAAAAAACATTATCACATAGGATAACTGGCACAATAAAGTGTTCTTAGTTATGCAGAGTGGCTCGATAACTCAGCTTGGTTAAGAATCTTTTAAAGTGATCCATTCACAATCAACAACCACAAAGCAAAGTTGTATATATTTTACTTGCTTTCCATAGTGTCAGTGAAAGTAAGTTTTAAAAAGACCAAAAAAATAAGAACGGCATTGGGATTCAGTCACTTACACAGGCTAATGGGAACTAGTTTTCGATCACTAAAATCATCATAGGTCATTTCTCTTTGATAACAAAAGAAATTTAAAGTCCTTGATGAGTTCACCCAACAATTAAGATTATCCTTTCATCCACCCTCTGACACAGGTAACTTGATCAAAAGTCACATGAATCTTCAATGAACAGAATCCCAAAAAGTACACAATACATCTTTTTGGCAGCATCCTATAATCTGTTACCCTGACAGTTCCAAAAGCAACAAAATGGTGCCATTCACTGCCAGTTATATAAATTCATATTTATATGTCATCTCTTCTGAAAAACTTACCTATCATCCAATGGTTTCTCTAAAACCATTCACTATAGTTCTTAAAATATGATTCATTTTACATGAAACCATACAATGCCTCCTACTTTTACTACCTGACTTGTATATGCTTTGAAAGACTGCAAGCTAACCTACCTTCCATTTATAGCTTCTAATGCCTAACAAAGGGCTAGCACACAAATATTGAAAACGCACTCATCTTTTTTCTGGAATCCAAGAATGCATCATTTTGCTTCCTGCCACATATATCCTAAGTTTGTGACAGCAATCAATGGGCTGTATTTTGAGATGTTACTGAGCATTCCTCTTGGTTTTACCTCAACTGGAGAAGGCTCATGAGACCATTTGGATGTGTTGCTTTAGGTCAGTTCTAATTCAGCTTTTCCCCTAAGGCATCACTACTGGCGAGAACATGAAGTAATGGAGACCTAGGAGTGTTATTCAAAGACACAGATGGCAAACAGAAAATTTCCTTGAATTCTCATGTTTTATATTTCACATGCATAAGGCATTCTACTCCATAATTCATCCATTCAACAGTATTAGGTGCTGAGTCTGTGCCAGACATTACTAGAGAAATATAGTAATGAATGTACATATTTGTGCTTGTTTTTAATCTCTTAATGTGTGTATGTGTTTTATCATTAGTCAGACCTAATGGCAAAACACATACACATATTAAGAGATTAAAAGTAAATGTGGAATTAATATTTTGTTTGTGGGTATGTGACATATGTATTTTTTGACTAGAGGCAGCTATCTGCAATAAATACCATTTTCCACTTGGAGATCCTCCAAAGCTGCAACTGGATAACTTACATGAAGCCTGCCTCTCTAATCTGATGAATGAAGTCTGTCATTCTAAATTAAACACATGCATGTAGGTAGATGTATTTCCCTTGCACACAATATGTAACCCTAAGAATTCAGACCCCTTCTGACTTGTTAAACATGTAAGTCTAAAATATATATATACTTGACAACTGTAGAATAATGGTTGAATGAAGAGTGTGCATCAAAATCACCCATAGAATTGGTATGAGATTTTACTATTTTAAAATTTAGCTGGGCGTGCTGGCGCACCCTTGTAATCCCTGCGCTTGGGAGGCAAGAGACAGGAGGATCGTGCAGGTTCAAAGCAAGCCGCTGGCTTAAGAGACCCTGTTTCCAAATAAAAAAGTATAAAGATAGGTCTGGGAGTGTAACCCGCAGGTAGAAGGGTTTCCAGGAACCCCAGTACCACCAAAAAAAAAAAAAAAAAAAAAAATTTAGATTTGGGTTCAGTGTTCACAAACCTAACTTGATAAGTGGCATGGAAGTGTACATCTTTTTTTTTTTTTTTTTTTTGGCAGTACTGGGTTTGGAACCCAGGGGCATTCTACCTCCGAGTTAAGCCTCAGCCTCAGTCCTATTTTTTATTCTTTATTTTGAAACAGGGTCTCACTGAGTTGTATAGGGCCTCACTAAGTAGCTGAAGCTCTCCGCAAACCTGGATCCTCCTATCTCAGCCTCCCAAGTACTAGAATTACAAGCGTGCACCACCAATCCTAGCTAGAAGTATACATCTTTTTAGAACACCACAAATTCTGATTCAACTACTACAAGAGTAATATGGATTCTGCTTTTGTTAAGACTTGAGTTTATTACTCCAGGAGGCTAGAATCCAGGTTCAATGTTCTATTCTCCTCAGCCTTTTAAAGTTTATATGACAGACAATACTTGGAATCTAAAAACAATACTGTTTCTAGCATAGAAATTGATTTATTCCAGTTCTCCATATACAAACCTATACACATGCACAGCAGCAGCCTACCATCAAGCATTGGTGTGACAGACAGTATCTCTCTCCAACACTAAATGACTTTAAATATGTAATCCTCTGTTCACCAATAAGAAGTAAACATTCCATATTTGAAATTTTAAGGTCAGTTTATTAAGTTCAATGATGAAAGTTATCAGAAGAATATTCTCCTGAAAATTATTTTTTTCTTAGAAAAAAAGAAAGGAAATCAAACCCTTCTTCACATAGCCACAGATGCTGTGGCAGTCAAGCTTCTGGAGTGGAAACAGTCCATTAGTCTGTCGAGTCGCTCCCTGGGTCAGCGGGGTTGTAGTCTGGATCATCCTCATCATCCTCCAGCTCTAAGTCATCCATTTCCTGGAACAAAGACTCATCTACCTCCACATTGTTTCCAGCTGCAAAAAGCAAAAAATATTTCACCTTCAGTCTTACACTCAGAAATAAAAGGTAACTCATGGGAAGTACTAAAACTTCTCACTGTACATGTGAGGTGTGAGACAAAATCCCAAACTAGTAATACAAATCATATTTATAATGGTCAGCAGAGACTGACACTTGAAGAGTAACTTCACTCTTCCAGTTTATAGTCTAGTTAGAACAAATATTTATAATATGTACATTTAAACTACATATTATTATATTAACATAGTGATATGTTATTTTAGTAATAAAGAGTTGATTATCACTGGGACCTGTACCAGGGGTTCCAATAGTAGGAGAAAAAGCACCATTAAAGCCCAACTAGTAACTAACTGATAGATTTGACCTTTACTTTCATAGTTCTTCTTGTAACAATCATATGATTACAAATGCCTAAGCCCTACAAGAAGCAACAGCCAGGTTCTGTATTAAACATCTTCACTCTTCAGTCTGTCTGAAGTAAATAAAAGTAGGATATTATAGGACTCTGGAATCACCACAAATTACCTTCCTTCCCTCTCAGATTCCAGCCTAATGACATTCAACTGAATGGGACTATAAAGAGAATGAGTCTTACTTCATACCTATAAGCAGCTCAGTAATCAAAATGCAGTATTTACAACCCAGGCCAAATCACTAAATCTAAGAGACATAGTAAAATATTCACAGAACCAATAAAGTCTGAAACATCCTCATGATACATCTGAATCCATCAAGATGAAATGGGGCCAGGATGAAGCAATTCTAACAGATGTAAAGTAGAGGAGTGTATGTAAAGACAAAAAGAAAAGACCTTGAAGACTTCTAACTAAATGACACAATTCTTGAAAACACATACCTGGAATGCCATATATAAGGGCCAGATTGATAAAGATGGCACAGGTCAACTTCCTTAATTAATGGGAAACCATCAAATAGGACTTTAAATAGAGATTTTATAATTTTATATAGGTCTTAGAAATGCCATCTCAGAGGCAGAACAATAGAATAGGAAAAGACATTAGGAGAAAGAGATTTACAGAAATAATTTAAGAGGCTAACACAAAAGTCCAGATGAAAATGACAAACCTTTCAAATAAGAAAAGAAAATTGCTGAGAAGATATTTCAGAGGCAGAAACAACAGGCATTTTTCAAAGAAATATTTGATCCATTAAAAAGGAAAAGTAAGTAAGAATAAGTGAAGACACTAAAACTTCTAAAGTAAAGAAAATTAGGTGAAGCTCTAGAGTTACTATTTTTCAGGAAAATGGAAAAGAAGAGATGCTGGAGGACATAAAAATTTTCTATAAAAAGTGGAGTCTTAGGTCCCAGATTAGGTTAGAAAGAATAATTTATTAATGAGTCACATCAATACTGCTTCTTAACTTTCTCTTGCAGATATTCTAGAAAAAGGATGAAAAGCCAAAAGCTAGAGGGTCCCCAGCTGGCAAGATGGACATAGCAGAAGGTTCACAAAGTACAGAATCCGAGGGTTCTATGAGAGATGGACTGAGAATGGAGTCCAGTAACAACACAAGCTGGCCATAAGCGCTATGCGGGCAGGAACCTGCTGTGTCCTGTTC
Source organism: Muscardinus avellanarius (assembly GCF_963383645.1). Classification (NCBI taxonomy): domain Eukaryota; kingdom Metazoa; phylum Chordata; class Mammalia; order Rodentia; family Gliridae; genus Muscardinus; species Muscardinus avellanarius. The sequence goes on along the minus strand of NC_137794.1, from coordinate 70,186,865 downwards.
TCTGCTGTATTCTCAGTGTCCAAAACCCTGGAACAGCCAGGCATGGTGGAGCATGCTTGTAATCCCCGTGCTTGGGAGGCGGAGACAGGAGGATCGCACAGGTTCGAAGCCAGCCGTGCTGGCTTAAGAGACCCTGTTTCCAAATAAAAATATAAAAATGGGTCTGGGAGTGTAGCCAGGAGGTAGAAGTGTTTCCAGGAACCCCAGTACCACAAAAAGAAAAACACAAAAAAAAACCTAGAACAAATATTTGTGAATTGATGCATGGATGACGGGCACATGAAAGGCCAAAAGAGGGTAAGATGTAAGAGAAAAAGAAGAAAAAAATACAAGGGACAAGGTGTTCCAACAAAAGCAAGAGAGGTAATGAATGCTAAAAGTTCTACATCTGAGGCTTTTCTAGGCCATGAAATACAGTTCTCAAAGAGTTGTGATACTAGAAATCTGAAGAAAACAGGTCATCTGAGTCACAACGGTCCAGTTTACTAGTTAGTAATGCCTGGTGTGACCATTATTGTCTATCTACTGCTATCTTGAGAATGCTTAATCAGAAAAGGTTAAAAACAAAAATGCATTGCTGTAGAACTAAAACATTTAGGTCAAATGCATGAACTGATCAACTATTAGAAGTTATGCTTCATAATGTATTTTTTAAATTGTCTTAGGAGAAAATATTTACCTTAAGTAAAGTTACTGCCCTGATGTTCGTGGTTTATAATTAAAGACAGAACATTATATACATGTGAAATTCTAATATTATATCTTACCATCCTCCAAGAACTGGATATCAGATGTGTCAAGATTATGATCTGTTTCAAACAGCTGTTTCCCTAAAACAAAAAAGTAGGTTCAATTCAAATGGCATATTTCCTTCGCCTTCCCTACGACCATTTTAAAAATGTAATGACTCAAGAAAACAAGTCTGAAATTCTGTTTTCCTGTGAATTTCCATACTCTATGAACTCATTCAGTAGCTAGGAGGCATATGAAATATAATCACTTTCCAATGGAACAAGTAAAGCCTAGTCTGCCTTAAGTGTTCTAGAAACACAATGAAGCTGCTACAATCACTTCTAAAGCTGGTGATCCTAATATCTCTGTATCTCATGATCCAACTGTAACATTTACACCAAAGATAACCATAAAAACTATAAATTGTGTGTGAAGAAATGCTGTCATACAGATATGCTCACTTTAAAAAAATATATATCTATATACATATAGTATTTTCTTATAGAAATCTGAATGATCCTCTTGCCTTAATAAAAAGGAAGATTTGGGGAGAACAGAAATGTTTATGAATAAGAATTGTCATACCACTTAATTTGTTTTTTCCTGCTTGTTCTTCCTCTTTCATTCGTTTCTTTTTAATTTCCAAGAGTTCTGCATCAAATTTCGCCTTCCAACTTAAGAAATTTTCTATTGTAACAGGAGTGCCATGGAATAATTGCTTAAGGAAAAAAAGACATAAATCACCAGATTGAAATAGTTTAACAAATGAAGCCTAGTGATATCTTCTAGACAAACACAACCACTTTTAAGAAACACACCCACATACACACACAAATCAACCTTTGAAATTTTGAAAGATTTAATCTGATTTCTTCCTACACTGGGTACTCTCACTAGTTTTGGCAATCTGCTCTAGAAAAGTCTATTTTTTATCTGTATTACAGAAAACCAAAGACAATATATAATGCATTTATTATGTTCACCATGGCTGTTTACTGTTAAGAAAGTTGGTGGTATTCATATGTTTTGAATACACAACAATTTATAACAATAAATAATTGCTATCTCATTTCTGAATATGAGGTTCTCTCTGCATTTAGTCAGTACTTAGAGTACTATGGCAGGAACTATATTAATATTTTTAAACTCTATACAACACATGAAATAATTTACATTTCTTGGTCTTGCTTGTATGAGCTTTACTATCTTATCTTTCATTACTCATGCCACCAAACAAATGAGAAACTTCTAAAATTTTACTCTTAGAAATTTACTAAAATGTCCTTTCATTTTTTTGTGATTTCAAAATATAACTAAAATTGCCAAAAGAAAGAAAAACCAACCACCAGCAAAAAATATTTAATGAACAGTAAATAAAAATAAGCCTTTTAAATATATACCTTTTCTGCTTCTTCTGCCTCTTTTTCTTTTCGTTTCTTTTCTTCCTCTCTTCTAGTTTTTATCTGATCTACTATTTCATTTAACTTTTCTTGCACAGCTGTCACTAGAGTAAAGATCATCACCATACCAAGATTCTCTTCAGCCTATATAACAAAAAAGTGGTAAGAAACATTTCTCAGAAAAATTAAAAGAAGACAAGGAAAAAATGTTTTAGTACAGTCATTAAGTATTATATGTTTGTAACATGATTACTAATTTAATTATACTGTATGGTCATACCATGATACTTTATTTTTTAAAATCATGTAATTTGTAATACCAAACATAAAAGATATATCAATAAATATATTATAGTTAATAATAATATAAGTAGCTGGGCGCGGTGACGCATGGTTATAATTCAGTACTTGGGAGGCTAACATAGGAGGATCCAGGTTTGCAGACATCCTCAACTACTTAGTAAGGTCCTTTGCACCTCAATGAGACCCTGTTTCAAAATAAAGAATAAAAAATAGGCTGGGGCATAGCTTGGAGGTAGAATGCTCCTGGGTTCCAACCCCAGTACTGACAAAAAATAAAAAAATAAATAATAATAATAATAATAATAATATAGGTAGAATTCAGAAAAACATTCCCTATAGTAATGAGTAAAATCTCTAGCATTTCTCTGAATTTTAGTTTTTTTTATGATTAAGAACTATCAACAGAATTTTAAGTTACTTTTAGTTATTTTCTAATCTACTATGACAGTAGACTGTATTTTTGTCATTTATTTTTACCTTCTCTTCTTTAGATTTGAAATGGTTTAAAACCAAATATAGAGCCGGGCGTGGTGGCGCACGCTTGTAATCCCCGCGCTTGGGAGGCGGAGACAGGAGGATCGCGCAGGTTCGAAGCCAGCCGTGCTGGCGTAAGAGACCCTGTTTCAAAAATATAAAATAGGTCTGGGAGTGTAGCCCGGAGGAAGGAGGGCTTCCAGGAACCCCAGTACCACCAAAAATAAATAAATAAAAAAATAAAACCAAATATAAAAGTGACTGCCTCATGAAAGGAATATAGCTCAAAGGTTATTAGAAAGTTGGTCATTTTAGCTGGGCGTGGTGGTGTGGTGGTGCACGCTTGTAAACCCAGCATTCGGGAGGCTGAGACGGGAGGATTGTGGTTCATGGACAGCTTCAGCTACTTAGTGAGGCCCTCTGCAACTTAGTAAGACCCTGTTTCAAAATAAAGAATAAAAAAAAAAAAAAAATAGGGCAGTGGGTATAATTCAGAGGTTGAATGCCCCTGGGTTTCATCCCAGACCAGCAAAAAAAAAAAAAAAAGTTGGTCATTTGGAGACAGAACAAAACAAAATGAAGTAGACCAAAAAAAATAGTAATGACAACCATACTAGCCAGAATCTCAATTCTAGAAGCAGAGCATTTCTTTGGCAAGGTTGGCCTCAGCAACATTTGAGTATTTCACTCCCTGGACTCTCTATAAAGCACTAACTTTTCAAGATAGCATCTGAAATCTTCTATAGTGTATCTATGTCAAGCATCCTAAATTTATTAGTAAACAACACTGTCTCCTGAATGCCATGCCCATCTGAAACTGCCCACTGTGTGGTGACTTGATGTCCCACAGTCACTTCAATACTGAAACCATCATCTTCTCCACAAAACCCATTCCTGGGTTCTCACTCTCAGCAAATCAAATCACAGTCCACCAAGTCTAAACATTCCTAGCCCATCATAACACTGAGGTCTGCCTCTTTACTATTCTTAAATATCATATAAATCTGTCCATTGTTCTTTGTCAACATTGTTAATACTCAAGCCCAAGGCATCATTCCTTTTCAGTTTGGAATAGTTAAGAAACTCCAATTGGTCTTCTTAAACCTATGATCTTGTCCTCCTGACATCAACCTTCCCTGGCCACTCAAAACAAGCCACACACACACACACACACACACACACACACACACACCCCACACTCTGGCCACTCAAAACAAGCCACACACACACACACACACACACACACACACACACACACACACACTCACTCTAAAGCAAATCTAATTCATAAGCTGAAGCACCATAAAAGTAATACTTCCAGTTTTCCAGTCCACATTTCTCAACAGGCATAAAATGGGAATAAGAAAGGTGTCACTCAACCTACTGCTTGACAAATTTCATTTATAAATCCTAATAGGATTTATTTTATGAAAATTAAGTACTCCAAAAGAAAGGATAAAAATAAATATTCATGGAAACTGAACTCAGAAGTCATACTAGTTCCACATCACTAGTATTTAAAGAAATGTAAACTATAATTACATAACATTTTTACCTTATCAACATTTTATTTCTAAATGAAAATGTCTCTTATTAGCAGATATGGGAAAACTGACATCTCAATGGCTATCATGAGATCATAAACTGGCATAATCAGCTGAAGGTCAGTTTGGCAGTATGTATGAAATTGTTAAATACGCATACCCTTTAAATGAGCAATCTACTTCTAGAAAACAGTGGATTCAAATATTCATCAGTAATTCATTCTTTTCATTTATTCAACAAATATTTGACTATTTACAATGTGCCAGGACCTACTCCAAGGACTCACAAATAGTGATATAAGAATGTTGAAAAATTTATATTAAACCAACCAAGAATAAGAAATAACCATAAATTGTTTTTAGAAAGATATGTGTAATTACATGTACATACAATAAAATTTTATGTAGTTATAAAAAATGATTTTATATACATTTAGCTGAAATAAAATGTCCATATGTATTGTTATATGAAAATGTTATAAAACATTATGTATGGAATAATCCAACTTGATGTAGGAGTCTATGAATATATGTGTAGGGAAAAAAATCTAGCACTGTCACACAAAATAATAGATAATTGTATCCAGCATGTTTAAGAATAATCTTTATTTTCTTCATTATTTTCTATACTTTGAGGTCTTTTGTTCTGTTTTGTGGGTCCGGGGATGGAATCCAGGGGCATTTGACCTCCGAGTTACACCCCCTGCCCTATTTTTTATTCTTTATTTTGAAACTGGGTCTCACTGAGTTGCAAAGGGCCTCACTAAGTAGCTGAGGCTGTCCTCGAACCGCAATCCTCTTGTCTTAGCCTCCTGAATGCTGGGATTACAAGCGTGTACCACCATGCCCGGCTCTACTTTAAGTTTTTTATAACAGGAATTTGCTTTCTGATAACTGTCTATAATATATTTTTTGAAAAACAAATACAAATATCCCCTCAATATATCTGACCCAAAAAATGTGTCAAATCAAAATTGTCTTTCTGAAAGGAGAAATTCTGAGTATAAATGAAATATTAAGCACATGAAAAAAATCATCCAGACTGAATTATTAATATGAATGTATTATAGCATAACTATCCCAGGTCCTCTGTAATGTTTTAAAATGAAACATACTAAGCCAAATTTCATTAGAATTACTATAATTTCATGCTATAATTTCAAAAACAAGGTCCAGAGCAGCAAAAACTGCCTGACAGACCTTCTTTCATGCTTTATTCTCTAATAGCTCAAGATATTTTTGTTATAAAATGAGCATTTAGAGGATCATCAATCCTTAGAAAATACAAGTCATGAGCCAGGTGTGATGGGGCACATTTATAATCCCAGCATTTGAGAGGCTGAGACAGGAGGACTGCAGTTTGCTGCCAGCCTCAGCTACTACTTAGTGAGGCCATCTACAACTCAGTGAGAACTTGTTTTAAAAATAAAGAATAGCCGGGCATGGTGGCACACGCTTGTAAACCCTGCGCTTGGGAGGCGGAGACAGGAGGATCGTGCTGGTTCGGAGCCAGCCTCGCTGGCTTAAGAGACCCTGTTTCCAAATAAAAAAAAAATAGGTCTGGGAGTGTAGCCCGGAGGAAAAAGGGCTTCCAGGAACCCCAGTGCCAACAAAAAAAGAAAGGAAGGAAGGAAGGAAGGAAAAAAAAAATAGAGCTGGGGGTGTAGCTTGGAGGTAGAATGCCCATGGATTACATTCTCAGTATCACATAAAAAAAAAGAAAGAAAGAAAGAAGATATAAGTCACATCTAAGATGGAGACATTTTTCTGACAATTCTTAAAAACAAACAAAAATAAGACTTCTGATTTTAAGATAAGATGGTGGTATAAAGTTTTAGCTGCTCTCCCTACTCTCTACTCTAAAAACAAAACAAACAAACAACAACAACAAAAAAAAACATGAAAACTCTGCCAAAGCACGAGTCCATTTTAACTACAAAGAAAGCCTTACCAAAGGTGGCCCACTCCACAACAGAGTTAGTCCAGAAAATAAAAACTTCCTGATATACTTTTTTTTGTCAATAAAACCCTCTCCTCTTGGAGGTTTCACAAGCTGTTATTGGTATTTGTACGTTTAAAGGAGGAGGAGAGATGGGGGGAAAGCTCACAGTCCTCTTCCTAGTCTGCAGGCAAGGTATCCTTTAGCAGGTGAGAGGGGGTAGTGATTTTAATTTTTTAAAAAGTTGGAATTTTTTTTTTTTTTGGTAGCACATGCCTATAACTCCAACTACTTGTGAAGCTGAGGCAGGGGGTTGCAAATTTGAGGCCATCCTGTACTACTTTCTGAGATTTTATCTCAAAATAAAAATTAAAAAGGGCTAAAGATATAGCTCAGTGGTAGAGCACTTGCCTAGCATGTAGTACCACACAAAATAAGTTGGAATTTTTAGCTACACATGGGAGTAGGCATTTTAAGAACCAAATCAGAACTATACTTACAACTTAGTCTATTGGAAATTTTTCTCACTTAATGGGTGAATAGGTAAGTCAGAGACCAGTTTTTAACAGGAGCATTGAGACAACTTCTATTACTCAAACTTTAAAGGGCCAGTGGGAAACCAAAATAAAGATGTGTTGGGATTATGCACCATGAATTCTGCTTGAACAATGTACTACTGACACATATTTAATAGCATTTTCTAACCCTTAAGCTAATGTGTAATGTTTAGAGCCAATCAAATAATGCTAATGCAAGACAAAATTATTTCCTTACCTGCAATGCTAATAATTTTAAAATGTCTGACACATCGTTATCTTCTAGATTTTCCTGGGAGAATATTTCATAAAGGGGAGCTTCATCTGGGTATTTTTCACTGTACGTAAACTTGAGGGTAGTCTGGACAGCTAAGACACAAGATTAAGAGTTTGGTGTGACTACATTAAAAGTATAGAGACCAGTAATTTTGTTGGATCAGTAATTAATTTATAACGTGTCAACAAAAAGTAACACAGATTTTCCTATAAAACAAAGAACTAAGGTTACTAAGACATCAGATAGATATTTACTAATATAAACAATACATATCACAAAGAGATTAAATAAAACTAATCAAGCAAACACCATAAATAACTTCTTACACACATAATATAATTACTACTATCTGTTATTTTACTCTACTACTGCTTTTCTGAGAAAAAAGGATGGACAAAAGTATTCTTTTAAATCTATCCAAATTTTTTAAAAAACAATGAATATATTACAAATAAAAATTACTAGCATAGGCTCCTATTCAGCCTCTACCAGAGCCAGTTTAAAGCTGCAGAAAATTTGGCTGTAGTCCTAGAATCAACATTGATATCTGCCCAGTGTCAGCAGGACACTGCTAACTGTAGCTAGAGGACACAGTTTTGTATTGGGCAGTTAAGACAGGATATCTGGGAAATATTTAGCCTGATTCAGCTATACTCTGTCACTTGCTCTTTTAGCTTGTGCCAGGTTACAGATCTGACACAGTGAAATTCTCACTTGTACATTAGTGCATGTCGTCTCTGCAGCTCAGCCCAGTGTGGTCCTTACGTTATTATAGTCCCAATGCTGTGCACATGATTTAATTATTCCATAATGTATAAACATATATCAAAACATTATATTGTACCACAAACATACTTTTCAATTTAAAATACAATCTCAAACATCCCTGTAACATCTTACATATCAAATATAAGCATACTTAAATTTATAAATATACCATTATTCACACGACTTATCTATGCATGTATGTTATTTTTTGGCTCTGGGTTTTGAACCCAGGGACATCGATGTCCCAGGCCTTTTTAGTTTTTGTTTGGAACAGGGTTTCACTAAGTTGCGTGCTGGCCCCAAATTTGCAATTCTCCTGTCTGAGCCTCTCCAGTACTGAGGTTACAGGTATGAGCCACCATACCAGGCTATATATGCAACCATTTATTGGTTAAGATAGAAAAAAACGAGTGTAATTTTTTATGTATTTAATTTGTGTCCTAATATTTTCAATTGTACCAAACAGATGTAGATTCATCAAATAAGACCATTAAAACTGCCTTTTACTAGCCAGGCGTGGTGGTGCACACTTGTAATCCCAGCATTTAGGAGGCTGAGATAGGAGGACTGCAGTTTGTGGCCAGCCTCAGCTACTACTTAGTGAGGCCCTTCGAAACTAGTGAGACCCGGTTTCAAAATAAAGAATAAAGCTGGGCTTGGTGGCACAGGCTTGTAATCCCGCACTTGGGAGGCTGAGACAGGAGGATCACACAGGTTCAAAGCCAGCCTCAGCTACTTAGGCTCTCAGCAACTTACTGAGACTCTGTTTCCAAATAAAATATAAAATAGGTCTGGGAGTATAATAACAAGGAGGTAGAAAACCCCTGGGTTCCACCACCAAAAAAAAAAAAAATAGGGCTGGGGTTATAGCTCAGAGGTAGAATGCCCCTGGGTTCCATATCCAGTACTGAAAAAAAAAAAAAAAAAAAAAAAAAAAAAAGGCTTTTACTGACTCTTCCTGGCAAAATTTTGGTTTACCTGAAGAAAAGGAAGACAAGGAGACTAATACAATTTATATATCATTTTAAATAATAACTATATTAACTGAACTAGACTAAAGGTGAAAATACAGTCAGGTGGGGTGGCATACACTTGTAATTCCAGTACTTGGGAATGTGAGACAGGAGGATTGCAATTCTGAGACAGAAGGACTGGGGTTCCTGGACAGCCTGTTACTTAGTGAGGGCCTTTGCAACTCAGTGAGACTCTGTTTCAAAATAAAATATAGGGCTGGGGATGTAGCTTGGAGGTAGAATGCCCCCAGGTTCTATCCTCAGTACCACAAAAAAAAAAGAAAGAAAGAAAAAAGAAAAATAATTGGACTGGGGTAGAGCTTGGAGATAGAATGCCCTGGGTTCCATCCCCAGTACTAAAAAAAAAAAAAAAAAAAAGTGGAACTTCAAACACTATCTCCTTGATTACCCACTAAATTTAATTTATTTAATTTTATCATTGGTTTTATAGCTACTTTATTTTAGGAGAGATAAAAACATATAGACAGGTGTATATTCTGCCCCATTTACAATAATGCAATCTAATAAACAATCTAAATGTACAGTGTGAAAAACAGTCATTGAAAAAATAATAGTCAATCAATGGAATAGCACACAGCCACTGAAAAAAAAATGTTTTCATGCAAAATCTTGTACAAAAATCTCCAAACTTTTCTGTATCTACTATACCTTTAATGTTTCTATTTCACTTGTAAGAATGAAGCATATTGTACCAGAATATGTGCCTCACTGACTTCCTCTATTCTTTTCTAGGAGTTATGTTTACATGATAAATCTTGACTAGAAAAACACAACATCCATGCTACATTCTTCACAGCATCTTAGCACTTCCACACCTATACCACCCAGAACAAGGGCTGCAGAATCAATAAAATCCCAGAGAAAGCATAAAAAAAGCCACAGATATTTTTTAGAAGACTTACTTTCATCATTTTCTCCAGCCTCAGATGTCACAGTAATGGTGAAGCTGGTTGGATTTTCTGATAATACTGCAAGAAAATATACATGGACATTATTAACCTGCTTCCTAAGGTAGATGATTTTCCTTATTAGCAACTTATCACTACTCAGTCCTAGATATTGGGTCCTAGAATAAATTTTCATTTTCACAATACAGACTAAACAGAACACTGACAGTATGAAGCAACATGAATTTTCTATTTAAACAGAGTTTACTTTAATCTGAAAAGAAATAACTAGCTAGATAATTCTCTTGACATACTGCCAAATCAGTTAAAATACTAAGTAGTTTACCCTTTATTTTAAAATCTCTACCTATACATAAAAATTATATTCCTAAAATTTGATGTTTCATACCAGTCAGTACTCACTGATATTCATGTCATCGCTCATTTTTATACTTGTGTATCTTATTTCCCACATCCTTAAGTGGAACCAAATTTAGTCCCTTCATAAATACTTACTGAGCCTCTACAATCTTTCATAGAATTATAAAAGGAATTAACTATGAATCTAATTTACTAAATTGCCTACAATTTATTTAAAAAATGTAAGTGAACATTTGCATAAGTAAGAAAGTTTTACAAATCATTTTATGGCCTCATGAATATCTAACAGTATGCCTGTTTATCTTCTACTTCTCCCATAAGACTATTATAAAAACTATGAGACCCCTAGATTAGTGCTGGGAAGGACTGAGAAAAATCAATAAAGATTGGCTTAATGCAAAAAGAACTAAGTCAGGCGTGGTGGTGCACATCTGCAATCCCAGTACTTGGGAGGCTGAGACAGGAGAATCACAGGTTCCAAGCTAGCTCTGGCAATTCAACAAGACCCTCAGCAATTTAGTGAAACTCTTACAAAAATTTAAAACAGGAGGAGGGGGACCTAGGGGATGTAAGTCAAAGACAGAATGCACCTGGATTTAATCCCTAGTACAAAAAAAAAGGGGGGGGGAGGCAGCAAAACTAAACTAATGGAAGGGAAAAGAAAAAAACAGTAACAAAGGAAACATATTCAAAACAAGGTGAAAAGCAATCAAGGAAACAGCAAGCTGCAGCCATGGCTGCCTAGCCTCTGTCTCACCTCATGCCTGGGAAGCACCAGCCCTGCCGAGGCTGGCAGCCACTCTGCTGCTAGTGAAAGAGCAGGGGTTCACACAAGAAGTCATCACAGAAACTATTCAGCTCTTACTGCCCAGGAACTTCCTGAAGCCACTATAAATACACACTATTAATAATATTTTTTAACACAAATGCCTTCATTTTAATTGGAACTTAAGGTTCTTGGAACAACGATGAACATCCAGGTTACAAAAAGGTGTCTGGCCAGGAAAATGAAAGACACATTGAACTCGTATTGTGCTAGCTCTCATACAGTCCAATCTGTGCTGAAAAAGCCACTGAAAGCTCATTATAATAAAACTTTCATAAAGATTGATTTTACCTACTTTTTAATGAATGCATAAAAATACATTTGATATAATTCATTCTTTTTTCTTTTCATGACCAACTTCAGCATTTAGATGTCATGTAAACACTGCAACTACAGATATCAAAGTTTGACTGAATGGCACTCCTACTTGTATCCATTTTATAGGACTCCTATAGGGATAACCTATACCTGACAATAGCTAACATTTATTGAGCATCACTTTGTGCCTGTGCTATGTACTTAAAGTCTTTTAATTTTAAGATCAAGACCATGTTTTTATAGTTAATATACTTCACCAAATTTAGAATGTCATCAAGTATGAGATATATCTTACCTTATACACAACTAACAAAGAAAAAGTTGCCAATTAATATATGACATGTAATCATATTCCAGTGATGTTAAAATGTAAAATAGTCTCAGGGATAATTAAAATGTCACCCCAATTTCAGATATGGAAATGTAGAATAGAGCTTTTATATATTTTGCCTGAAGCTCTATAGCTAACAATCAGAACTGTATAAACTGTACAGAGCTTCTTATAAGAAGAAAAATTATTTCCAGTTGAGAAATTCGAGGAAAGTCATTTGACTTCAGCTGAAAATCATGGGTGGTATTTTGGCACATAATGATAAGAAAGAGACTGTAGTCAAAGGTACCACAACAGCAAGGGCATAATGGTCATAAAGCTAAGGGAAAAATAATGTTTTCTGTTTGGGAGCCATAGATATGATTGAAAAGAACCAGGTGAAAATACAGTTAAAAGTTAAGGCATGGACAATAATAAGTTTTAGCAATCATACAGTTAGAATTATATCTCTACACATAAGACAATAAATCTAATAACTATAGACTGGGTAGGGGGAAACAGGGCTAGAGATAGATGAAACTAGGTCACTACTGCAATAAATCAGGCAAAGGTAATGAGGTTCTGAACTAGGTTGGCAGGGGTGGGACTAGCAGGAAATGGGGAGGAAATTAAGATGATGATGATGATATGTTGGATTGGCAGGCTGAAGACATGATGTCACTAACACAAACAGGAATACAAAACAAAATCAAACATAATATATTTTAAAGACATGTACAAACAGAGCTAAAGAGATCTAGGCTTAAATTCAATTTAGGATCTTCTATAAAAAGGTGATAGACTAAATGAGATCAACAGGGAGAAAATGTAATGGAGTTAAAGGCCAACCTCAGTTTTGTAAAGAACTCTTAATTTGAAGAACAAAGTCAGAGGAAGAAAAACTGCTGAGAGATTAAAAGAATGAAGGGAAAAAAATTCCAGGAAGCAGAGGATAATTGTCCCCCTTCTCCCCCAGCCACTGGCTCTTGTCACTTTTCAAGCAAGCAGACCCTATCACATCTTTACCTGTTTCCAGCAGCAGTACTGCTCTCTCTCTGTACTTGGTGTTGTGATCAGTGGTAAAAAGAGGGTGGAGTCAAATAGCCAATGTGTAACTGAAGTCTATTTTACTTGTGAAACCACACTATCAGAATCCAGATTTGATATGGCTATCTACAAAATGTACTATACAGTCTAAGTAGTTACACTGGGGGAAAATGGTCAATGAACTATGCCCTGTAAGATTTTATCTGTACCACTAACAAGACCTCTAGGATTAGCCTCAGCTTATTTGTCAATTCTCATTTTATGTTCTAGCAATATCAGGCCATGTGTCCTTTGTAAACAATCTCTCAGAATCCTGCTTCTGAATATGCTCTGCGCCTTCTGATATACCCTTCCCCTTGTCTCATTCATTTGCTAATTCATCACACCTCAGTTCTCCAAAACAACTCAGGCTGTGTGTTCTTCCAAATGTATTATGATATGTATCCCTCATCACCTGAGTTCTTAAATATGTATATAATAAATATTTGGTAATTGAAGAAAACAAAAGGACATTAAGATGTTAGCAAGAGTATTAGTGAACTGCCTAACCTTGTAAGCCAGGTCGAATATGGAAGATGCCCCCCACCCTCTCAAGAAAAGCCAATGAATCCGTGAGAAATCATGATGAAAGACATCTAAAGCATGGGAAGGAAAGAACTGTAGGGCTACAAAGGTTATAGGAGGAGGTATTTCAGAAGTCATAATGCTAGAGATGATAGTTCCAATTTGTGCCTTAGGTCATAAGCAACTGAAGGAAGTAAAAAACTGTTAATTGATAGAGACAAGGAATCATGAAGTCACAATATTAAAATAATCAACAACTAAAGGTAGTACATTTCTAGAAAAAGTATCTTATATTCGTTTAATATTTACAAAGTATTCACACATTATTCCTGTTAAAAAGATAATGAAGATGCCGAGTGTGGTGGCGCACGCTCGCAATCCCCGAGCTTGGGAGGTGGAGACAGGAGGATCACGCAGTTTCAAAGCCAGCCTTGCTGGCTTAAGAGACCCTGTTTCCAAATAAGAAAATATAAAATAGGTCTGGAGTGTAGCCCGGAGGTAGAAGGGTTTCCAGGAACCCCAGTACCACCAAAAAAAAAAAAAAAAAAAAAAAAAGATAAAAAACGATGTCTTGCACAGAAAAAATAGAAAGCTGGGCGTGGGCGTGATGGCACACACCGTAATCGCAGTACTTGGGACATGAGGATAGCAGGTTTGCAGCCAGCTTCAGCTACTTAGTGAGTCCCTTCGCGATTTAGTGAGACCCTGTTTCCAAATAAAGAATAAAAAAAAAACTAGGACTGGGGGTGTAGCTTGAAGGTAGAAGGCCCCTGAGGTCAATCCTTAGTATGGCAAAGAAAAAAGAAAATAAATGGAAAGCAGGTACACAAAGAAAAGGAATAATGGGACACACTGCTCTTAGTCTCTTATATCCACTCTGCCCTTGTTCAAGTTTGTTGCCCTTGTTCACTTTTAACTGAGCATGCTGACCAGTGCCAGAAAAGGGACTGCATTTTTCATGAAATGACTAAGTTCTGGCTGACAAGATGGAAACATGTATCATTTTTAAGGAACTGCCGGCTTGCTTTCTTTATTTTTTTTTCTTCATTCCTTTATTTTACTCTAATGCCTGGAAAGGGAATGTTACTGCCATCCTGGCCAACAGGTGAAAGCCTACCTTAAAGATGAACAAGAGCTAAAACAGAAGAAGATTCATCCCTAAAGATCTCTCAGACTAGAGCAAGAGCAATTTTTAATCTCTTTAAAAACCAATGTTATTTGAGGTTTTCTGTCACAGCTGAACCTAATTAAAAGAAAAAACACAACAGGGAAAGGATAAGAATAATATGACAAAGCTGGGCAGTAACTAAGGTAGGGCATCCTGAACTCTGATGAAGGAATATCCTATTCTAATACTACTGTGACTTAGTAGAAGATCCTGGGTTTCTACCACTGTGAACAGATACAAGATATTTTGAGAAAAGAAGTAAAGTTGCTGAGTATAGCAGAAGTAACTAGTGGAGGGTACGAGATATGGTAGGTGATATACAGGGACAAATGATAGTGAAATGAACAAAATTAAAGATTTTGTCAAAAACAAGTAACAGGAGTAGTAGCCAAAAGTTATGCTAACAGGATGCACACATGACCTTAGCTGTTCACAAAGAATCAGAAAGCCCATATTAAAATATGTCCCTTTAGTTGTTAGGGAATATCTAACCTTTCAAAAGTATGTCTCAGAAAAACGGCTTTTACAAGATGACTTCTGTTCTAAGATACTATTTTAACTATTAAATGCTAATGGCTGCTACTTTAGAAGGCTGATAGTAAATACAGATTTATATATACCTCTCAGTAAGGTAAACAGAATTAAGGGAACTTGATTTTTGGTTAACCTAATGTCAACCAATTTATTCCATCAAAACTCCCCATAGCCAGAGATTCTGATACAAAAATGGAAATAACCAAATTCTACTACCTTAGCAGGACCTTGTCAAGTGAAGCACTACTGAAGGAGAATGTGGTATCAGGAGAGTCCATTTATGTTTTGGAAGACTAGTTGTTAGGAGGGTTGGATCAATGTGCAATCAAGCTACAGAATAGGCAAAAAGAAGAAATTGTATTATGATTTGATATAATTCATAACAAATGTAACATTGGACCAAATAGTCTTTGCAAATAGAAAATTAATTAGTTCAGAGATTAGGTGCAGTCTATGCTCTAGAACTGTGTCTCTTCTGCACCCACATAAGGTCACCTGTACTTAACCAATGCTGGTTTCTTAAGCTCTCAGTCATCCATTAAAAAAAAAAAAAGTACAAGGTGTGGTGGCACACACCTATAATCCCACTACTTAGAAGGCTGAGACAGGAGGATCCATTGAAGGTTCAAGGATAGCCTCAGCAACCTAGATAGACCCTGTCTGAAACAAAAAATAAAGAGGGGGCTCTGGGGTAGAATGCCCCTGGGTTCAGTCCCCAGTACAACAACCAAAAAAGTGCATCCACTTTCTTCAAGAGCAACAAGAAGTTACCAAGTCCAGTATTAAATGTGATTCAAAATGAAGTTAGAAAACTACAAATTAGTTTCTTGACAAACTAACACAAGTAAACTGTCTTTTTTAGATATGGCTTAAAATACAAAAGTAAGGAAACATAAACACAAAAGGCGGCTATAAAATAGAAAACCTTGCAAATCCTCACAATGTCAAGAGATCAATCATGAAAATGTTATTTCAAAACCCTCTGCCGTTTTTCTCTAGGGGGTTTCATAAGGAACATAAACATGAGTAAGAAGTTCCCTAAGAATTGTACACCAAGACATCTTATTTTAATTATGTATTTGCAAAGCTTGTAGGGATGCTGACAGAAATTAGACAGGCTCAACTGTTAACTGGAGAATATCTGAATGCATCAAAAGACTGATAAATTGTCATTCGTTACCCTGGCTCAGAATCCTGAAACACCTATGCATCTGACAAGACTTTCACAACAGAACTATACCAGAGCTGTCAGGGCCTAGTACAATTTTAAATGCATAAAAGATTGTCTTAGGGTTAAAAGTGTATCACTTTTATAAGTACTTATATGCACAGTATTAAACAAGGCATACCTTATGCCCAGAGAAATGAAAAGAATAGCACTCTGTTTTTTGCCTCTGTTAACAGTGTCCATGCCTATTATATTTCCAAAGTATTACAAATGACCAAATAGCATGATTAAGAAAATATCTAACAACTGACCCCAGTATCCTGTTTAATTTAGACATTGACATATAAGCAAGGATAGAGTAGGGAGCCAGACTCCACACACACTCACCCAGGTAATGACACTCTCAAACCCCTCTTCACTCATCCCTCAACATCCTCACAGCACAGCTGTACTGCTGGTGAGAGAGAACATGAACAGGACTGGAGCTATACAGGGGTAGCTGAGAGACATCTGCCTGTTGGCAAAGCAGAACAAAAGTTTGCTACCATTGCAAGCAGTGGTCAAAAGGTGGAGCCAAGAAAACACTAAACTAAACAATGAAAGGGAAAGGGGTTGGAGTTTATGAATTAAAGTAACATACTTTATATTCTGATTTCTGACAAGCAATGATGGACAACACTCAAAGGAAGGGACAGGAAATGTCTACGCATTTTAATATTGGCTTTACCTTGACTGCTCCTCAAATCTGAAAGCTGTACTGAGAGCCATCTCTGCAGCACTTCCATAATCAACTGAAGCATGACTCTATAGGGAAGAATTCTCTTCTTTTAAAATATATCTAAACCACCTTCTCATTGATCTTGTAGTTTAGCTCACTCTACTGAGTAATCTGTTCCCTCCTCATCTCTGCTGGAACAGGAACCCAGGCCCCACATGTCTGGAGGGTTAAAGGATAAGAAAGAGTTCTGGACCTAATTCTTGATACCAGCCCTGCCACTAACTCGCAGGCGGACTCAGAGCAAGCCACTCACCTTTCCTAAACCTTCATAACCTTGCTTGTAACAGGACTACACGATATCCCTACCAATCTAACCACCTATCAATCTATAAAGGAACAGAAATTTGGGCCACATCGTTTAATCAGAATTCTGCAGGATGCCAAAATATGAAATAAAAAAGAAACAAAGAAAACAGACTAACCCCAGTGACTATTCTACTCTCAAAACTGAATCTCGGTAACTCTCAGATCAGCACTGAGAACCCCATGAGTTTTCAAACATCGGATGGAAAAACAGCTCCTACCGAATTCGGGGGGGTGGAAGGAAATGTGAAAACCGACACCACGGCCGATCTAGAAAAAACTAAATCTCTCTTGGAGTATCTTCTCGAGAATTTTCATTGAATCTCGGGTTGCTGCAAGTTACGCCCCAGTAGCAGGCCTGGGTCGGTCTCCAGGGACCTCGCCGGCGTCACCTAGACTTTCAGATCTCAGGGAAGAAGCGGAGACCGGGAAGCAGCCACCCGGCTCCTGGGGCTGCCTGGAGCGGGGAGGCGGCGGGCGAGCGGCCCGGACCTGGCGCCGCCCTCCGCGCCCGGGCGGCTGCGGCGCAAAAGTCACCTGTGAAGGAGTCGGGGTAGATGGACTCCAGAGCCTCCAGCTCGTTGCGCTGCTCCTCGCCGTAATCTGTCATCGTGACCCGCGCAGCTGCCCATGGATCGCCCCCACTCCCCAGCGGCGCGCTGCACTGGAGGAGACCGGGCCGAGCGGGCGCAGGCGCAGAGTTCCCGGCTGGAAGGCCCGCGGCCCCACGCCAGGCCCGCCCGCAGAGCAACAGCCCGCGCCGCGCTCCGCCCGAGCCCTCGTTCCGCGCTCGACTCGCTCGGCCTGGCCAGCGGGACGCTGATTGGCCGCCTGTCTCACGGCCCGCGGCAATTGCTGGGATAGCGTAGGCAACGCTGTCAGGCATTCGCTCAGGACACCTAAGGCTAGCGACTGGGCTTTGCAGGGCCTGAGAGGACCTTCAGCGCGGCATCCGCGCTCGATGTGTCATGACTGCAGAACCTGCTCATCTCTGGTTCCTGCTGGCGCAGTAGCTTCGCTGCGGTCTCCCGGGCTGCGTTCTGCTGTTAGTTTATGCGCTTCTCAGAGCCCAAGTTACTTTGCTTTTCCCGAGAGTTGAGAGAGAGGCTGGGACCAGTGCAGAGTTCAGTGGGCAGAGTAGCAGAAGCTCTGCTGACCCGTGGGACGGGTCCAGAAGGGTGGCCCGACTGCCCAATAAAACGAGGTGGATGCGGGGGATTCTACCTCAAGGTTCAGGTTGTTTTGAGTTAGTGAAACGAAGGCGCCTGGGCATAGACCTAAAGGTGTCTATGATGGCGTATTTCTGTGAGTTGATGGAGAGGATGTAGATATCAGTAATGGTTTTGATACGCAGTGGAAAAATTGGTTTACCAAGAAGAATGTTCAGAACCTTTCGTTTGGTCTTCCACTTAGGGGAATAAACCTTTCACCTCCAGGCTCATCCCAGTCATCACAAAGAAAATCGTCAGAGTCATAATAGCAAAAACCTATGCAGATGGCTAAAGACTGTTCTTTGGGAAAGAACAGTAAATATTTAGGCTTAAATTTATGTGCGTAATAAAGGAATGAGCTATGTTTATATAAATATGAGTTTATATTAAGTCAAAATGTGGGAAAATGCGAAAAATACTTTATATTGGAAGGTTTTTCCTACATTTCTGTTCTTCTTGTTTTCTGTATTAAATCTGGTTTTACTTGGGTAGCAAAGGCAACAGTTTTTGAATAAGAAGCTCCCTAATGATAAAGGGTCTGAAGTGGTCCTAAAATGATAATGCCCCACGGACCAAAATGCATCCTGATTTTTTAAAGTTAGGAAGTATTGCTT
Source organism: Muscardinus avellanarius (assembly GCF_963383645.1). Lineage (NCBI taxonomy): Eukaryota > Metazoa > Chordata > Mammalia > Rodentia > Gliridae > Muscardinus > Muscardinus avellanarius. The sequence continues at coordinate 70,167,749 of NC_137794.1, read as the reverse complement.
ACTTACAGCAGAGAAATACAATACTTACAGCAGAGAAATATAATAGCAAACATACTCAGGTATACTGGGTTGGCTGGGTGTGGTGGAAAGGCTGTAATCCCAGTACTTGGGAAGCTGAGACAGGAATATTTCAGGTTCCAGACTAGACTAGCAATTAGGCGAGATCTGTTTTGAATTTTTTTTTTTTAAAGGGGGGAGGCTGAGGGTGTAGCTGGCAGGTAGAATGCTCTTGAGTTCAATCCCCAGTACCAAATAAATAATATATAAATATTTTGAGTTGGTTTAGAGTGCTTTTTTAAACTTTTGAGGGGAAAAAGTGTGAACTATCCTGACTACTGAGAATCAAATAAAATGCATGAAGTAACTTTGCAGATATAAGGTGTTTATTTTTCTGGATATCCTTAATTCAGATGAATTACAATTATCCTCTAGGAAGGAGTTTCTGGGCAGAGGAAACAGCCAGTTCAAAGGTACAAAGACAAGAACCCACATGGCATGCGGGAAGACTGGACAGTGTAGAATGAACTGGGATGACAAAGAAGGTTATTGCAGATCATTAAGGATCATTTGAAGATTTAAATGTAAAAGTGGTAATGTCTTTAGAAATATCACTGTCGTTTCTGTGGTGTGATGTACTTAAGAGGGCAAAGTCTAAAAGCATAGGAACCAATTAATGGACTACAGCAATAATCTAAGCAGAAAATAACAGTGATTTTGGACCAGAATAACAATGATATAGTAAAATAGATAAAATTTTTAAGATAAAACTGTAAGGTTTGACAGAAGTTATAAGAAAGAAGTCGAATAATTTTTGGCTAAAACAACTGGAAAGATAAAGTTCTGACAAGTGAAAAAGACAGTATGAGTTTTGCAAGGAAAATGAGAATTCATCTTCAAATAACCCACAGATTTAAAAACAGCAAAATAATATTTTTCTAATTGAATGATTATATAAACAATCTACTAAAATAGGGGAAATAGAGCAAAGCAGACAAAGTCATACTTATATTAGAAAAAAATACTATCAGTTGCAAGTTTTACTCTAGTAAGTGGAATGTCCCTTTATCTGTTTTACTATTAACAGATGTGATAAAGCATCATTTCAAACTTTTTATATGTCACTAAAGGGACTTGATGTTTCAGAATATTGTTTTTGATCCTAGAGATTACTTCCCAAGAGAATCCCTGTGCTGTTATAATCAAGAGAACATATATTTACCTTGTCAGACCTATGTGGAGATCATTAAGCATTTTTACGTTGATTTGTTAATTTCACTTTTTTGTGACAGAGATGTCACAAGGAACAAGAAGCCCTTTATTGAAAGAACATTCTCAAGAGGCAAGATGGCCTTCTTTTAGAGTTTTATTTTTAATTTGTAATTAAAGGTATTATAGTACAAGTGTGTTTCAAGGTCTGCAGATAGGCAAATGGTGTAGTGAGAACAACCATCATGGGATATAAAGCCAGAAGTGAGAGGCCCCATCTTTAGCCATTTACAAGTTACATAAGTTTGTAACATCATTGGATAATGTAAAAAATAATGTCTATAAAAACATTTTAAGCTTAAAAATACAATATCAAAGTTAGTTATTAGTAATTTGAAAATTAAATACAATATCACTTGAAGTATTGTTGTTCTCTCTTCACCAGTATTGCTAAAGGAAAATATCTCTAAGAGATTCATCTTACTCATTTTTTTGAACATCTTGGTTTCTTCTGTGGGTAATTCAGACTCACAATTGCTATTTCCTAATATATCTTTAAAAATGTTTTAGTATTTGTTACAGTTTGGATCCTGAATGCCCCCTGCCAAGGCTCATGTTTTAAAAGCAAGATTCAGAGGTGGGGCTTTTAGGCAATAATTGGGTCATGTGGACTGTAATCTTATGGGGGATAAATCCATTTCATGGATTAGTAATTTGAATGGACTTGCTGGGTGGTAACTGTAAGCAGGTGGGGTGTGGCTGTAAGGAGTAGGTCACTGGGAGTGTTCCCTGGAAGGGTTTATCTTCTCCAATCCACACACAAACTACATGACACACACACACACACACACACTCTCTCTCTCTCTCTCTCTCTCTCTCTCTCTCTCCCTCCCTCCCTCCCTCCCTCCCTCCCTCCCTCCCTCCCTCCCCCCCTCTCTCCCCCTCCACCCCCAGCTACCATGTGTGAAGCAACTTTCCTCCTTCATTCTTTCCTTTATTATATTTCTGCCTTAGAGCCTGTTGGCCATGAACTAAACCTCTCAAACCATGAGCTAAAATAAACCTTTTCTCTAAGTTGTTCTTGTCAGGTATTTGGTCACAGTGATATGAAGTGACTATCTTTTTTAAACTTCTTTGTGGTACCTATGAGTTTTCTAGGCAATCTCACACTAATCTCAGAAACTCATATTAAGAATTTCCTTTTAATTTTAATTATCAAACACTGTTTGTGGCTAATGTTTCATTTACTCAGATGTCTAAAAGGCTGATCACCAGTCACAAACACAGCCATGTGAAATTTTAATTTTTGTGTACTTTGAAGAGTTCCCTTGAAGGGTAGGGAATCTCAGTAATACTTTCCAGTCTAATGAACTGCCTATCTTCCACTCATCTCATATAGTCAACTTTGACTTTACCTAGCAGCTGGAGCGATCCTGTTTCTGAATGAGTGAATGAAGGAACCTAATGGTAATGTTAGTGGTAATGTTATGGTTATAAAGCAGTGGACCAGCAGGTTCTAAAACTTAAGTTACAGATCTTGTTTACAATTAATTTACTATGTGAATGGGGGTAAGGCATAACCTCTCTGGCTCTTAGCTTCCTCTTCTATAAAATGAGGGCTTTGGGTAAAATGAGTTCCAAGGTCCTTTCCAAATGTAAGAGCCCGTGGTTCCGTAAGATCTACTTATGTTGCAGCTGGTTATACAAAACCACACTTCAAAGTTAGTAGTTAACTTCTCTGATGTAAGATGTCATAGCCAACGGGATGGTATCTGTATGAGTGAAGTTGTTGCTTTCCTAACAGCCCATGAGAATATCTTTTTTTTTTTTTTTTTACATGTGTGGTACTCGGGATGGAACCCAGGAGCATTCTACCTCCAAGCTACACCCTCAGCCCTGTTTTTTTTTTAAATTATTCTTTATTTTGAAACAGGGTCATACTGAGTTGCAAAGGGCCTCACTAAGTAGCTGAAGCTGTCCAAGAACCATGATCCTCCTGTCTCAGCCTCCCAGATGCTGAGATTACAAGTGTGTACCACCAAGCCCAGCTTCCCTGATAATATTTTTGAACCATATAATAGATGAGGAACAATGCAAAGGCAACACTAATTTTAAGTAGAGTACACTTCCAACATAACACTGAATGCAAGATGAAAATTTATGGTGAGCAGACAAGAAATGTGCTTTGTGCCTGTTCCTTTTCTCCCATCTAGAAATAACCATTTTGATAATTTTCATCTTTTCCTTGACTTTTCCCCCCTCCTTTATCTCGCTTTCATATATATATGCACATGTATGTATATATATATATGAAAAAGAAATACAGAAGACAGGATTAGTAAAGTGCAAAATATGATAGATATAAATGACTTAAAATGTATAGAAGAAAAATGAACTTGAAAGTAAAATGGCTTCTTATGATAAAAAAGGAAGGGTTGAGTCCAAGTTTCCCCTAAGGCATGCAAGATCCAGGTGGCAAACATTTTCCAAAGAAGAATGGGATGAAACTGAATAAGCCCTAATCTTCACTTGCTTTTACTTACTTGCTTTTAGTAGACTTTAGAATATCACTAATTTGGGAGGTTACACAGCTGAGCAATACATTACTAGTGTTCCACTAGCCTTGCTGTAGATAACAGCTCTGATTTGTGAGTCTTGGTGATAATAGTTGCCTAGCTTACTTATCAGGGTCTTGAAAGCCACTTTTGTTGAAACTACCAACTCTTCTCTTGGGCCTGTGCAAATGTTGGATGGGTGACCTTTTGATATCAGGAGGCCAAAATCCCCACCCACCAATTATGCTAATGCCACCATTTTCTGAACATGTGTCCTAGGAAGAGCCATGAAGATTGGTTATATATGTCCAGATCCACCATTACTTCACCCACAGTCACCTTTCTCTGTAGCTCAAATCATTGCACTTCCATATCCTTCTTTATCCTTTGAGGACACAAATATCCTCAAACCACATTCTCCAGGAAGCAAGTTTGAGACTTGAGTCTCTTGTCTATTCAGCGGGCCCCTTTGCAAATCTTTGCAAAATCTATCATTTTAACGATTGGCATACTGTACAATAGGTAATCTATTTACAGAGCTTTCTATCTGTTTAAACAATTTTGTTAATTGTATTAACATGTATTTTTAAAAGTTCATGGGCCTATCTCAGATATAGTGGACTTAACTGTTGAAGATTTAGAATAAATAATGCACATAGGCAGCTGTTACTGTTTATCACTGTGCATGAGGATTCTCCAGTGTCCATGCACCTCTCTGTTCACCTTACACATCCATCCACCTCGTGTTCTTTATTGTAAAAATGCATTGTTCTAGCCGGGCGTGGTGGCGCACGCTTGTAATCCCTGCGCTTGGGAGGCAGAGACAGGAGGATCGCGCGGGTTCCAAGCCAGCCTCGCTGGCTTAAGAGACCCTGTTTCCAAATTAAAAAGTATAAAATAGGTCTGGGAGTGTAGCCCGGAGGTAGAAGGGTTTCCAGGAACCCCAGTACCACACACATACACACACACACAATAATAATAATGCATTGTTCTTATCTAATTTCATGTCTCTCAGCACGATTTAAAAGGAAAATAGAGTAGTTACTACGTATAAAACTATGGCTTTGTCACTTAGGTTGAAACAATACAGCTCTTGCGGCTGCCCTATCCTAGTATGATTTATGCAGTGTTGGTCGCATCACTACCCAGGAAGCTCCCCATCCATCTTGCTGCTCCCCACAGTGCCTGCCAGCCAAGGACTTTCTCAGGGATTGCACTTTGTAGATGACTAACACCAAAACAACTACAACCCAAAATACGCAGGAAAATATGGCTGATCATTTGTTTTCTGGTCAGTTACCTTCACCATACATCTTCCAACCAGGTCTTTTCTGGATGCCTCTAGGCCTGTAATCACTGCCTCACTTAAATGGGTTGTCTTTCGCTGCAGCTGCACCCTGCCTCGAGGTGCCTGTGGGCGGCGCTAGCGGAGCTGCTTCATTTCGGGACTGACCCTGTCCTTGGCGTCATCCTGGTGATCAGAGGCCTGAGGGAGCCAGGGGAGAGCCCTGGGCGGGCTGCCTGATCACAGACGCCCCCGGGGGCTCTGCAGATGTGGGTGCGCGGTGGTACCTGTGGCCGAACACCTCGGGCTCTTCACATCTGCTAGGAGACCAGATGGCGACCGAGGGACCGAGGGGCCGCCGGAGCCGGCGCGGTGCAGGGCGGTGCAGCCAGCTCTGGCGGCTCCAACGAGGCGGCGGGCGCCCTGCTGGCGGCAGTACTGATTGCAAACTGATTGTTCTAGCGCTGCCCATAAAACTTGGATTTTTATTTTTCATTTATTTATTTACTTATTTATTGCTTCTGGCTTTATCATCTTCCCACAATATAAACCTTTCTCTTAGGATGTCATAGAATCTATTAAATTGTTATTGGACTAAACATGCTTATTTTGTAGGTAGTTTTCTCAATTTCAAGTTATCTCAACAGGAAAGGATGGTAGGCAAAAATCTAATGACAGCTACTCTTGATTTATGCAGTGTATACAATCAATACAGCCTCGCATAGATCCAGATTCGTAAATAAAAAAAGAAATTGTTGTTTATTTTGCTTTGGCATTTGCTTTCCCACATTTCAAATATTTAAATTTGTCTACATTATGAAATCATTAGAAGAAATACAGTTCTGTTGCTGCCACAACTGGCAAATACAGAAGAAAATATAAATTAAGTACTTTTTATTTGTAGCTAAAGAGAAGCATTTATAAATCCAAATAAAGTTTATATCCACCTATTTTTTCTGCACTTTTGAACATCCTAAAATATTATAACATATCATATAAATATTATTTTATATTAATATTATTTCATATAGATTTTTTTCTTTATCATGTGTATGTGTGTTGTGTGTGTTTGAGCTCGATTGCCATTTACTGGGGATTGAAATCAGGGGCATTTTATTGCTGAGCTACACCCTCAGCCCTATTTATTTTTTATTTTGAAACAGGGTCTTGCTAAATTGCTAAGGGCCTCACTAAATTGCTGAGGTTGGCCTCAAACCTGCAATACTCCTGTCTCAGCCTCCAAGTACTGGGATTACAGGCCTGCACCATCATGCCCAGCTTTAGATTTTTTTTTTTTTCAGTACTAGGGATGGAACTTAGGGGCATTTTACCTCTGAGCTACACCCCCAGCCCTATTTTTTTATTCTTTATTTTGAAACAGGGTCTCACTGAGTTGCAAAGGGCCTCACTAAGTAGCTGCAACTGTCTGCAAACTGTGATCCTCCTGTCTCACCCTCCCAAATGCTGGGATTACAAGTGTGTGCCACCACATCTGGCTGGATATGTTTATCTGCTAGAAGCCACCAAAATTTTGCTTAGGACAGAGCATCAGGGAATATAGAAACAGGATGTTTGTCCTCAGGTGACCTTGAAGAGGTCTTAATCCAAAGAGTATCATCCATCCACGGATTTGTGAATTTGTAAACTCCTGAACTATATTGGCATGTGTTTTAATTTTCTATTGCGTCTATTACAAATTACTACAAACTTGGGTTAAAACAATGAGGATTTGTTATCTTGTAGTACTAGAACTGTAAGAACAGTATGTTCTTACCTTTCTGACACGGGGCTCAGTGGACTAGAATCTAGGTGTCACCGGGGTTGTGTTCCTTGGGCCGCTCTGGAGGAGAGTCCATTCTTTTGTCCTGTCATTTCTAAAGTCCTCTGACATTCCTTTGCTCACAATCCCCTGCTCCTCAAAGCCAGCAGAGGGTGATGGGTCCTTTGTCAACCTGCCTCACACTCCTGCACACTCTCCTCCCACCCTCACTTTGCCTTCTGGACCAGTTCCTCCTGGGATCCTCTTGCAATGCCCCTTAGGGTTACATTGAGATAATCTCAGCTCAAAATTTGAATGTAATCACACCTGCAAAGTCTCTTTTTCTATATAAAAGAGCATTGACAAGTTCCAGGGGTTAGGATGTGGACATCTAAAAGATGTGAACATCTTTTAGCCTACCGCAGTATTGTGGACTCTGTAGTGTGTGAGCCTGTGTCTGTGTGTGTGCACTTTCACTGGACACTTTCTGAAAACAGCTGCCCCAGAAAGATTCCTCAAAGGGGTTATGACTCAAAATACTTTCATCACCTACCCCCACAATCTAATCACTCTCCCCTATTTCATATAAGGGAAAATTGAAGTTGCAGAAAGACTGACTTATACAAGACCACATGAGTAACGGGAGGCCGTGTTTTCCTGATCCCTGTTTGGACCCTTCATAAGTATGGCCTGCTGAAAACACATCCACAGATGATAATGTTGTCCTGCCCTGGTCTGCGTAAGAAAGAAGATCCAAGACTCCAGGGCAGGCTTGGGGTCAGTCTAACGCTAAGAATCAGTGCTGTTGGCTGTTGCATAGATCAGGTCCAGAGTTATGTCCCAGTCACTTTGGTAAGAAGCATAGTGTCTCAAGGGTGAGCCTAACATGTACAGAACTAGTTTAGATGGAAAAGGAGGGACTTAAACACAACATGGCAAGTGTCTGTTGGAGCTCAGGAGTCTCAACTATTCACTGGTAGAAAAATGAGGGGAATCTTCCTAATATCTAGGAAGTTCTAGTAAGTTGATAAGTGGCCTCTGTTGCAGTAACCCAGCACAGTGCTCTGGAATAGTGAGGTGTTGGGTGTCAGACTGCTGTGGCTAAATCCAGGCTTCATCACTCAAAGGTACATGATGTTTGCATATTGCATGATTTCTCTGCATCTCAATTACCTCATTAATAAATTGGGAGAACCTTATTGGGTTAGGTAAGCTTGAATTCCAGTGATGATTAATGACTCACCAGCTATTTAATAAAACAATTATATAAATAGGGAAGTGTTTCATTTGTATAGGAATTCACAAAACTTTTATTCTCTATATTGTTTAATGTAATTTCAGCAAGTTATTTTCCTTCTTTCTTTCTTTCTTTCTTTCGTTCTTTCCTTTTTTTTTTTTTTTTGGTGGTACTGGGGGTGGAACCCAGAGGCTTTCTACCTCTGGGCTATACTCCCAGACCTTTTTTTTTTAATATATATTTTATTTGGAGACAGGGTCTCACTAAGTTGCTAGAGCCTCATTTAGTAGCTGAGGCTGGCTTCGAACCCATGCGATCCTCCTGTCTCAGCCTCCCAAGCTCGGGGATTACAAGCGTGCGCCACCAAGCCCGGCTAGCAAGTTATTTTCTAATATGTGAATCTATTTACCACTTTTTTATGGGAAGTAAATAAGATATTTTGTTTCAAGTAGCTGACATATAGTGAGGCTACAAATTATTATTTTTATACTTTTATTGGTGACAATATAATTATACATCATAATGAGAATAAAAGTGATAAAAACATACAGGTACACATTGGTATATTTCCCTCTACATATTACCTCTCCTCCTTCCTCCTCCCCATACATGTTCGTAAGATTAGTAGTGAATCCTTGTATGAATGTAACCTTATTTTGAATGGTTTCTTCCTCGATCCTCATTTTTCCCTTCCCCTTTCTACCCTAATTTCCTTCAACTGTTTTATTGGTTTCTCTCTTCAAGTGGCTGAAGTCCCTTTTGTTTTGCAATTTTGTTTTAGCTCCCACATATGAGAGAAAACATCTGACCCTTGACTGAGACTGATTGGTCTCAGCGTAATATTCTCTAGTTCCATACATTTTCCTGAACTTGATATATGTTTGTTCTTCTTTATAGCTGAGTAAAATTCCATTGTGTAAATATACCGCATTTTCTTTATCCATTTGTTTATTGATGGACACCTAGGTTGGTTTATCTCAACAGGTTGAGTATCCCTTATTCAAAGTTCTTAGGACAAGAGGTGTTTCGAATTTCAGATTTTTTCAGATTTTTTAATATATGTATACATTTTACTTGTTTAGAATCTCAAATTTTTCGTGTCGGCAGTCAAAAAGTTTCAGATTTGGAGCATTCAGATTTCAGATTTTTGGATTAAGGATGCTCCATCAGTACTTCTGTTACCACTGCTACTGATAGATGCAATCACCAGTAATGACCACGAGGTGGCAGAAGAGGAAACCATACTTGAAATCCGTTTTCTGCATAAATTCTGGTGTACTGAGATTAGAGAAGTTTTAACAACTGGATGCTTAGTATTGAAAAATAATCAGGTCAGGAATGATGCAGCTTGTTCCTCTGGAGATACCATTTATTGATCTTGTGTCCAGGGTCATATTTAAGGGTGTGCAGCTCCCCTCAGCCTGCCCATATATGTTTTTAGTTGACCAGAAATCAATTTTGCTAGACTCTATTTAGACTAGAATTGTATCTCTGTACCTTACATTCTGAGGTATTTAGTACTTCCTAGTCTTACTTAAGGAAGGCCTTTGAATTGTGTTCCCTCAAAGATTTAGGGTTAATGTACTTTCCTATTGTGTACAAAACAAATTCAAGAAAATACTTAGTAAAATCACATTGTGCTTTCTTATTACAATCACAAATTGAATTTTTTAAAAAAATAAAATTGAAGACTAATAATGAGGAAAAGATATGAGAACGAGAGAGTTGAAGGACAGTGTTGTACAATTCAGCTTTGGAAAACATTTCTTTTTTGGGGGGGTACTAGGGATGGAACCCAGGGGCCTTCTACCTCCGGGCTATACCCTCAGACATATTTTATATTTTATTTGGAAACAGGGTCTCACTAAGTTGCTGAGAGCCTTATGAAGTAACTGAAGCTGGCTTCGAACCTGTGTGATCCTCCTGTCTCAGCCTCCCAAGCACAAGGACAAGCTGGAAAACATTTTTTAAAAATCCAAGTTAAATATATCTAAATGTTGGATTTATTTGTTTCCTGGGAAGAAGAAAGCTTAGATTGTGATGGGGAAGTGGAGAAGCTGACAAAGTGAAGAAGTCAGCAGGTCTCTCGATGCCAACCCACAGAATTTGATGTGGTAGCCAAGCGCACTCGATAGCAAAATATAAGGTAGTATTAGCGCATAATTGATTTTAATTATATGCTTCATAATTACATAAATCCATTAAGAAAAAAGAAGAAGCACAATGTTCTTAGTGGAAAAGTTTTACCTAACTGGCTGTGGAACAAAAAAATAGACAAACAACAAAAAGACTGGGAATTCAGTTTATTTAATTTGAAGTGATACAATGACGTACCCAGGATGTGTACTGCCCTTTAAATGTTTGTATAGATGCTATAAAACATTTTTAAGTCATGTAGAACCAAAGAATGCTTGTCCACCTTTACCAGACAGAAAACTATGTTGGAAGATCATGATTAATTGGCTTGATATATAAATTTTGTATGTCATAGTCTGGAGGAGTTTGATGTAGAAAGGCCTTCAAAAGCCACTAGAAACAAAGTTTCCTGTTATTAAAGTATAAACAACTATTAATCTTCCTGATGATGTATGCTATAACTTCACACATTCTTTGATTTTGCTATTAATTTAAAATCTTACTGAAGAGTCTTTATTGTGGTATAGTTTTTTTAAACTAATAAACTAATTCCAAACATGGCATAAAGGTTTCATTTAACTGCTAAGTCCTCATGCAGAGGAGTTTCAAAAACTCTTGCGTAAATAGAGCCAAGTCGGTTTGAGCTGGAGGAGAACATTGAGAACAAAATGGGTGCGACTTTCCCTCTTTACCTGTTCATGTCTCAGAGGAGAATAGAGCCTTGCACAACACACTTCTATTTTGTTTATTGTATCTTTTTTATTATGTCCTGTCACATCAAGTATACAACTAGTTGATAAGCTAGGATAACTTTTTCTAGCCACTTGAAAAAAAAGTCACTATATTAGTATTCTTTAAAAAGTAGAAGGTCAATAGATGCCTTTAGAGAAAGCTCAAAATCAAACCCAGTGAAAGCAACCTGGGTCCACCACCATTCCAGAAGATTGTATGTGTACATATGGGCCTATAAACATAAACATCTTATTAGGTTCAGAAAGAACCCCCAAAATTCATTTAAATCAGTTCCTTTCCTTTCAGAAGACAGGACATTGTTATCCCTATATTTTACACAAAACAGTTAAAGGTCAGAGAGATTGACTGACTTGTGCAAGGTTAAATAACTAATTTTACTTAATTAATGGTAAGGGAAGCACAAGCCATCTGTCCTAGCCAGATATAGGAAACACTTTTATTAAAGGAAAAAAAATCCTGGCATTGTTTCCTTAGAAACTCATCTTTTTACCCATTTCAAGAATTTTACACAAAATAAATTTGTTTCCAAATTTGATACAAAATAGAATCTTTCCTAATTGTGTAAAAATAAATTATTAAAAAATTGGTTATGGTTGTTTTTGTGTGTATGTGGGGGGGTGCTGGGGACTGAACCAAGCAGCATTTTACCTCCGAGCTACACCCCCAGCCTGAGGTTTTCATTCTTTACTTTGAAATAGGGTCTCACTAAGTTGCAGAGTGCCTCACTAAGTAGCTGAGGCTGCCCATGAACCTGGATCCTCCCAGTACTTGTAATCCCAAGTACTGGAATTACAAACATGCTCCACCACCATGCCCGGCGAAATTGTGTGTGTGTGTGGGGGGGGGTTGTTTGTTTTTGCGGTACTGGGGATGGAACACAGGGGCATTCAACCTCCGAGCTACACCCCCAGCCCTATTTTTTATTCTTTATTTTTAAACAGGGTCTCATTGAGTTGCAGAGGGCCTAAGTAGCTGAGGTTGTCCATGAACCATGATTCTCCTGTCTCAGCCTCCCAAATGCTGGGATTACAAGTGTGCACCAGCACATTTAGCTGGTTATGTATGTATGTATGTATGTATGTATGTATTTATTTATTTATTTGTGTGTGTGGTACTGGGGGTGGAACCCAGGGGCTTTCTACCTCTGGGCTATACTCCCAGACCTTTTATTTATTTATTTATTTATTTATTATTATTATTATTTTTTTGGTCATACTGGGGATGGAACCCAGGGGCCTTCTACCTCCGGGTTACACTCTCAGACCTATTTTATATGTTATTTGGAAACAGGGTCTCTTAAGCCAGCTGAGGCTGGCTTTGAGCATGCCCGATCCTCCTGTCTCAACCTTCCAAGCGCAGGGATTACAAGCGTGTGCCACCAAACCCGGCTTACTCCCAGACCTTTTAAATTATTTTATTTTATTTTATTTGGTGGTACTGGGGTTCCTGGAAACCCTTCTACCTCCGGGCTACACTCCCAGACACACACACACACACACACACACACACACACACACACACACACATTAAATTTTATTTGGAAACAGGGTCTCTTAAGCCAGCGAGGCTGGCTTCTAACCTGCGCGATCCTCCTGTTTCTGCCTCCCAAGCACGGGGATTACAAGCGTGTGCCACCACACCCGGCTTTACCTTTTTTATACTTTATTTGGAAACAGGGTCTAAGTTGCTGAGAGCCTCACTAAATAGCTGAGACTGGCTTCCAACCTGTGCAATCGTCCTTTCTCAGCCTCCCAAAAGTTGGGATTACAAGCATGCGCCACCACGCCCAGTGCTGGTTATGTTTTTAAACTTCAAACTATTTGGTCTCCTGCTGAATAAGTCTTAAAAGTCAAGTTAACTATTGGTGGTTGGTCCATTGACAATAAGAAGGCATTATTCTGACTAAGGAAATGAATAAATAAAGGCCCTCAGACTGCCCATTTTGATCAATGAGCCAGTTGCTTAAGTAACATGGCAAAATCAGGCAAGAGACTATGCATGTGCATGCAAACACACACCACACATGCACGCACACATGCGCGTGCACACACACATACACACACAAAAGATAAATCAGAAAATTGGTAAATACCAGAAGTTGCACAGCATGGCCAGGCAGAGAACGACCAGATAGATATTATCCTCTTTCAAAGGATTCTAGTAATAGATATACAAGAATAATCTTTACTCTTAGTTTCCCATACATATTTTTAGTGCAAAGGTACAAAATGATAAAGAAAAGGTACAAAGATGATCCCTTTAGTGGAACACAGGTGGGAGTTATTTTTAGAAAAAAAACAAACCTTTGTATTTAGTGGTTATAAAAATGTTCTTTTTATGGAATTTCTACAAATAACATTTATTATACCAATAAGGACACAATAATACATCATTTCCCCCTTATTATGGTAGGATGACTCAAAACCTTCCTCACATGTTACTAGTTTCAAAAAGGCATGGTATCCTTCTTCCTAATAGGTTAGATATTCAGATTCCAAAACATGTGCAGAGCCGGGCGTGGTATAGCACGCTTGTAATCCCCGCGCTTGGGAGGTGGAGACAGGAGGATCGCGCAGGTTCAAAGTCAGCCACGCTGGCTTAGGAGACCCTGTTTCCAAATTTAAAAAAATATGAAATAGGTAGGTCTGGGAGTGTAGCCCAGAGGTAAAAGGGCTTCCAGGAACCCCAGTACCACCAAAAAAAAAAAAAAAAAAATGTGCAGATGGCAAAATGACACTCAGAAATTTTAGTTTTTACACGGCTACTAAGTAACAACTAAGACACAAATTTTTTATTTTACTTAAATATATTTTTATTAGACTAATAAGACACTGTGGACATTAGCAGATCATCTGTGGAATTTCAAAAAGATAGTTTGGCATAATTCTCAGATAAATTGATTTAGGGAAATAGAATTTTGGATGGATTTCTATAAACAAATATACAAGAGAGAAAAAGTTGCAGAGATTGCACTGAAACTCCATCATCTTCAAATATCTTTGAGCCACTTGAGTTGTGAAAAGTGCTATTGTCAAGGTTTTAGCTCAATACCTTCTTGTTTGTCCTCCTCATTCTCCTCAACCACCCTGTCTCCCAGAAAACTATAGTGACCTTGTGAGTTATCACCCATGCACAGAAGACTGGGTACTGAAATCTCTCTCCAGTCCTGACATGACGGAATGCGGATGTCTCTGACATCTCCACTGCCAGGAATGAAGCCAAATAGCTTCTTTATGCGCTGCCTAATGAGGAGCAGGGAATGCTCCTTCGCAGCTTGTTCAAAGAGCTCGCTCTCGTTGTGGAGGTAGTTGGTCCAGTAGCAGTGCTGCAGAGAGGTGAGGGGAGAGCAACATCTCACCACACAGCGGGACACCAGGGCAACGACTGTGGCCACAGTGATCAGAATCCAGCCCAGCATCTTCACATGGTTTTTAGAAAGAAAAACAGAAAACATCAATACAACAAATGTTGAAGGAACAGCCATGGTAAGAAAGATTCATGCAAAAGCAAGAAACAAGATATAGGTAAAACTTATTTTTTCACTAAGTAGCTGAGGCTGGCCGTGAACCACGATCCTCCTATCTCAGCCTCCCAAATGCTGGGATTACAAGTGTGTGCCACCACGCTTAGCTAGTTATTATTTATTTATTTATTTATTTATTTATTTATTTATGTGTGTGGTACTGGGGGTGGAACAAAGTAGATATAACTGCTATCCTATTGTGTACAAACCAAATCCATAAAAATAGTAAAATCATACTGTTGTTTCTTATTACAATCACAATTCGAATTTTTTTTAATGGTGTTGGAGACTGAGAACAAAGGAAAGTGATAAGAAGGATGTAGAAATTTGATACGGAAACAGATCTGAGGGAAGGATAAGTCGAGCCATTTCAACATGTTTTTGCAACTTTTTTTGATGCAATACTAGGGATCAAACTCAGGAGCATTCTACCTTTGGGCTACACCTATGACCTCCTTTTTTTTTTAAATTTGAAACAGGGTCTTACTAAGTTGATGAGGCTGGTCTCACACCTGTGATCCTCCTGTCTTAGCCTTCCTAGTACTGGAATTACAGGTGTCACCGAACCCAACTCAGCAGGGCTTTGGGATTACAAAGGAATTTGACCAGTTAACCTGGTATGGATTCTAAGTACTGTCCTTGAAGTGAGGGACGCTATAACCCACCAATTAACTTTGCATAAGATACATAAACATTGCTCTTTGCTTAGAGTTCAAACTTACTTCTCAATTGTCGGATACAAACTCATTTCATTCTTTGGGAGCTCAGTGAATATTTGGTAATGATAGTGATGAAGATAATGGTATGACAGATGATAATGGTAGCCTCCCAAGATGTCTTCAATGATGTGCCAACAAGTACTCATTGATATTTATTTCTTCTTGCATTACTCCTTTCTCTTTTCTTTTATAACCAAATAAGTCAGGGAGCCGACTTGGGTCTCTGACATTATAGTCATTGTGCCTTGTAGAAACTTACTGATTTCCTTTAAAAAATAAGCTAGGTTTTATTTGAGACTATTTAACAATGTCTATTAACCTAAATGTTTTCTAGCCTTAGAATTCATCGTATTTTTATTATTTGGTTTAATATTTAGAAAATGTTATGTAAATTAAGGATGACAAGTGTCACACATTTAGGGAAATCTACAGTACACAGCCACACTTTGGACAGTAACAATCCCTTTTGCATTTTTCCATTCACGTACAAGCCTGGAGTTTGCAGGTATGCAGAGTGCGAAAATAGCTGTGCTCTATGGAGCCTAAATCCTACAATGTGATACTTGTCATCTCAGATGCCCATTAATTCATCAACTATCATTTACCAAGCTCCAGCTTGTCCTCCCACCACGTGCAGCCCACATTTGGCAATGGGAATCAGTTGGGGATCTACACACCAAGAAAGACAGTACCATGTGGTAGTTTCTGGAACGAGTAAACGTGGCACCCAAGGGGGGACAATAAAGGAGACATGAACTATAAATTCTAATTTAATTTTGCAGAGAGGACTATCAGGAAATACTTGCCAGAGGAGATAATGCTCACACTTAAATTTAAAAAAAAAGAAAGAAAGAAAAAAGAAGTTCACCAGATACAAGAAGTTGAACAGAGTTCTAATAAGGAAAGAAGACAGAAAGATAAGAGCATGAAGACGGGAGAACCACAAGAAACCTGCGTTCACAGGATCACAGGAGCCTCTTGGAAAAGGCAGTAAGTGCAAGGTATTGACAGATCTCGTATGTCATGCCAAGGAATTTGGATTTGTGCTTAAGTTGGTAGAAGACTACTGAAGGATTTTATATGAGATACTTTTAGCATGTATGGAGAATGTACACTGAAATGGGTAGAAAAAATAAAGATATTTTAGAATGGGACATGGGCAAATAGGGAATTTTAACTTAATATGATCTTGTGCTCAATCCAGAAAAATCCAGCTGGAAAGTAATATATATTCTTTAAATGATATTTAATTTCAAGGTGTTGCAGAAAGCAGCCTGGGTGAAATGGAAACAGCATGATTCTGGATATCTCAAGTAACCATTTATTAGTTCTATGAAATATAAATTTTCCATATGCCAAATATGGGGCTTAAAATATAGTATTAATGTTATTCATAAGAGTATCTAAAAGTCATTGTGTGTGTGTGTGTGTGTGTGTGTGTGTGTGTGTGTGTGTGTGTGTGTTTGCTGGGGATTAAACCCAGGGACATTCTATCTCCAAGCTATACCCCTATATCTATTTTATTTTTATTTTGAAACAGGATCTTGCTAGGATGCTGAAAGTCTCACTACTTGCTGAAGCAGTCCTCAAACCTGTGATTGTCCTGTATCAGCTTCTTAAGTATTAAGGTAACAAGTATGTACCACCATGTCCAGCTAAAAGTCATTATTTTAATATTGGTTGTAGGCACAGTACTGAGTATTTTAAATGAATTAGCTCATTTATTCCTCACACCACTCCTATGCTGTAAACATTATTGAGAGCCCCGTTTTTAGAACTGAAGAAAGCAAAGCATAGATTACTTACTCAGAATATTGCAAGTTAATAAGTAACAAAGCAAGACATACTCTTAGGTTTGCTGAGTCCAAAGCCCAATGTCTTAATTACACCTATATAGCTGCTCAGTAGAGCTTGTTTTGACGAATGGTATCTAGTTTGTAGTTTGGATTCCATACTCAGACAACATGAGAATCAGCAGAAATGTGAACATTTCCCCATAACTAGCAATTATGGGATAGTATGGCAAGAAAATAAATGAAAAACTTACTTGAGATTGATATCGGTGCTGAAAGGCTATTTCATCTCTTACCAACATCACATCAGAAGGAGCTGACCTGTCACATGGAAATCCAGCTAGCATCTCTTCTCGTTTGCTGGCAGAGACATTATCAAACACTGGGTACTGGTCCACAGAGGCGAACTCACTTGCTGCACATTCATAGTAGGTGCCTGTCAGCAGGGTCACTGCCAGCCACGTTAGTGGAGCCACAAGTGCCCTCCCGGTGATGCTGAAGAACCGAAGGCAGGCCAGCTTGCACTCTAGGGGGCTGATTCGCCGCTGTGGAGGGGCACAGCTGCAGCAGTACTCACTGGTCATCCTCCACATCTGGCTTCGCAGAGCATAACCAGCAATCAGAAGGATCAAAGCAGGAATGATGAGAAAAGCAGAGCCATAGTAGAAATTTCTCCCAGTCTGACAGGGACAACTGAACGTGAGAGAGGAGAAGAGTTGTTGCCCACCAATGGTCAAGGCCGCAATCAAAGAATTGATAAAGGTGCCACTTTTCTGCAGAGAACATACAAAATCATTGAGAGTCGGGCTCATCCTGGGAAGCTCTTACCCACACCAGCCCGTGGCCCTTTCTGATCATTAGACTCTACCAGCCATAACCATTTTATGGGCTCTTACTGGTTTAACTGGTTGTATCAAATGACCCAACATCCTTACATGTTTAAAGGATTCTAGCATCTTTCCTTGTGTACTTTGTGACTCCATAGTTAATAAATACATGCCAAGATTATAGCTAGGAGAAATTAAGGAGATCTTAATTCTCATCTGATGAATAAAGGGAAGACTTCTTAATGTGTCTTTCCATGAAAAAGACGTGCCTTCGTATACATATCTTCCCACTTATTTCCATGTGCTGCTTTGTACAACATTCTATTTGTTGAGTGTCAGCAAATAGAATGGCGGAAGCAACACAGAGGCACTCTTACCTTGCATCAGACCACAAGTCCATCACCAAAAAATCACAAAGTACAGAATAATGATTACCAGATATTAGAGCAATCCAGAAATCGGGGCTACCTGGAAAGTTAATAACCTGTAAGTTCTGCTTGAAGATCTCAAAAGATTTTTCCAAAGTATAATTCAAGAATAGCTGAGGGTCTTGCTAAATTACTGAAGTTGGTGTTGAAACTGAAATCCTCCTGGCCCAGTCTTCCAAGTACTGGGATTACAGGTATGTATCACCATGCCTGGCACAACTAGAATTCTTATACAACGATCATGAGAATGTCAAGTGAGACAATCCACTTTGAGGAATTGTCATTTTCTTTAAAGTAAATAATACACTATAAAATGTAGTCATTATCTCAATTATTTGCATCAGAGAAATGAAGACCTATGTTTACACAATAACTTATCCATGGCCAGATATATTGGCACACACCTATAGTCCTAGTATTTGGGAGGGTGAGACAGGAGGATTACAGGTTTGAGAACATCCTCAGCAATGTAGTGAGACTCTCAACAACCTAGCGAGAACCTGTTTCAGAATAAAAATGAAAATAGGTTTGGGTGTATAGTTCAATACTCCTGGCTTTGAAATGTTTTTCAAAGGTAATATGTAATGTATAATTTTATTTAGATAAGACTTAAGAAAATATAAATTATACTGACAGAAAACAGTATTTGTCTCCTGAATAGGGGAGGAAGAATACAAAGAGACATGAAAAAGAATTTGGGAATTGTGTCAATTTGTAACCATAGTTTTAATTTATGAAAGTGACTGAGTGACAAGAGAAAGATGGCAATGCCATTGAAAGGAGAATGCATTACTTATCATCCTCAGGGCCAGGGGCATGCCCTGCCTGCTGGGTCACACCAGAAGCATCAGGTTTGGACAGGAAGCAGAGGAGGAAGGGAGAGCCCAGAACAGAGCCTTTATTGGTGTGGTAAAGGGCAAGTGGGGCAGGGGAAGCACTTAGACTGGCTAGTTAAAATAATCCCAGTGGTCTTTGGAGCATAGAGATTATCACTACATGTCTATGACCTGGCCATGGGTTCACTTAAGGAAGGGAAATGTTGGTTTACTTTGTGGGAATTAGATAAGGGGGTGGCTCAGTATATGGGTTCTGAATCACAGGAGAGATGTAAATAACTTGGCCATTATTTGACCTTGTAATTAATGGATGTCAAATAGATAAACACAGAATCAGAGAAAACGCAGAACAGGGGCAATAAAAATACTAATTATACTGATTAATTTGATGACTGCAGGTATATATATATATTTATATGTATATATAGTATATATATGTATATGTGTGTATGTGTAACACACATAAAGTTATCATGTTTCACCTCAATTACATATCAATAAAACCACAAAAATTTTAAGTATAATTCCTAAAAGAAGATACACCATGTATAGATTATTCAAAAAATAGAGGAAATAAAGGCAGGCATCGTGGTCCACACCTGTAATCCCAGTACTTGGGAAGCTGAGACAGGAGGATCACAGGTTTAAGGCTTACCTCAGCAACTTAATAAGACTCTCAGCAATTTAGAAAGACCCTGTTTCAAAGTTAAAATAGTAAATAAAATAGGGCTAGGAGTGTAGCTCAGAGGCAGAATGCCCTGGGTTTAATACCCAGTTTCTTCCTATCTCTCTCTCTCTCTCTCTCTCTCTCTCTCTCCTTCTTTCTCTCTCTCTCTCCTTCTTTCTCTCTCTCGCTCTCTCACACACACAACACAAATTTCCTCTATTTTTATGTAACAAATTAATATATAATAAAATAAAAAATAATATTGACAGAAAGTACGTAGTAAAGAGAAGAAAATAATAGAGGAAACAAAACTGGTATAAATAAAATCAAATACATCAATAATCACAACAAAAAAACTTAACTAGCTAATAATTGCTGTTTGCTACATGCTAGGCATGGTTCTAAGAACTTTACCTCACTTAATTCCCCGGCAATAACCCAATGATAAGGTTCTCATCTTATCCTCAGTATTGTTACAGCTGAGAAGACTGAGATGTGAGAATAAGGACATTGCCCAGGGCCACACACAGAACCAAGTGTGGAAGAAACAAGTTGAGAGCCCAGGTGGTCTGGCACCGGCTTTTAAGTGCCATGCCAAAGCTGGCTTAAACTCACCTACACCATGATTAAAACTTGTGTCTATGCTGCTTACAAGTGACACTCCCCAAACTATACCACACACAGAGCGTGAAAGAAAGGCAATGAAATACAGCTTCCACTGGGGACAACAATATTAATAAAAGCCAAAATGAGCTAAAGACAAAAGTTTCTAAAGGACTAATTTTGAATACACCCTCATGATAAAACCAACAATCCACTATGAAGATGTCAACTGCCTGCAACTTCAAACTTAGAAATATATAAAGTAAAAGCCAATAGAATTATGAAAACAAATTCTTATTATAAAGATTTTTTTGGTGGTACTGGGGTTCCTGGAAACCCTTTTACCTCCAAGCTACACTCCCAGACATCTATTTTTTATATTTTTATTTGGAAACAGGGTCTCTTAAGCCGGCAAGTCTGGCTTTGAAATTGCGTGATTCTCCTGTCTCCGCCTCCCAAGCACGGGGATTACAAGCATGCGCTTAACACACCTTTAACAGAAATGAATTCATAAATAAATATCGGAAAGGATAGAAATGTTTCAAAAAATAAACTTAGCAACTTTTGTCTAAGACATAGGCGTTTAGGTAGAGATATATATTATTCCATACCCTAAAAATAGAAAATAAACATTTTTAGAAGTTGTCCTCAAATCATTTTCAAAAATGTACTGATCATGTAGAATATCACTAAGGAAATTTCAGCATTAATGGCCAATAACTGGGAAACAGATTAATAAACCATGATAACAGAGTGTTACAGAGTTTGGCAATCAATGGCTAATAGGCCAAATTGGCTCACTCTATGTTATGTTTTGTTTATAAGCTAAGAATAGCTTTTACATTTTTAAATAGTTGAACACATTTTTTAAAATATCCTGTGACACATGAAAACTACATGAAATTCAAATGTGAGTGCTTGTAAGTAAAGTTTTATTGGAATATAGCCATGCCTGCTACTTCAGTATGGATGGCTGCTTTTGCCCTGTAACAATGGGCTTGATTTGTGGAAGAATCTGTCTTGCTGCAAAACCTGTAATTTTACTATCTCTTCCTTTAAAGAAAAAGGTTTTCTGATCCCGGCTACAGACCTGCTAAAATACATAATCTGCAGTGACAGGTATGGATATAGGCAAATCTTAATAACTCTGAGAGAAGAATCTGAGCTGTAGAAGATATGCAGTATGATACGATGTAAAGTTTTTGTTATTTATGCACAGCAACATATGAAGGACTTTAAAATATGCACAGGAATGATAACTATCAAGTTCTAGACAGTGGTGATCACTGAAGAGGAAAGAAAAATAGGACAAAGAGGGCGCAGAATATTTCAGCTGTTTCAGTCTTGCTTTATCATTGCTTAAAACAAAACCCAAAATGTATATAATAACATGTTTAGTACATCTTGATAGTAAGTCCCACATCTTTCCTTGTATTTTTTATTTCATATTTTAAATCCTCTTAAAGTATATGAAAAATAAGGAAGTGGGGAAGTGCTCTTCATGGCAGAAGAGCAAAGAAATAATACTAATAATTATAAGAGATCTGAGCTGGTTCCCTTCAGCCCTTTTATAAGGCTCTAATCCATAAGGCAGAGCCCTCACGGCTATTAATCATTTCTCAAAAGGCTTCAAAGCCTCTTAGTACTACCACAATGTACACTGAGTTTAAGCTCACGCAGTTGGTTAGGAGGGTTGGGGAAGGGGAGACACGACAATTCCAACATAACAATTTGCAGCCAAATTGTCTCTTTGTTAAAGATAACTTACTGTTGTCTATCTGTTCAATACATAGTTTTCAAGTATATATTCCTCAAGAGGAACACACCAGCTCCTTCACTGAGCACAGCTGGAGGGGGTAAGTGGATCTGAACACTGGAGCTATCCTTAGGGGAAGTTGGGTACAAAGTAAAGCACACACTAATATTATGCAAAGAAAGCAGGCCAAATCACGGTAAAACCGGCCTTAAATAGAAAATGAGACCAAACTGAGGGAGATGGGAGGGGGGAAGAGGGAAACATCATAACGCACATGAGGTACATGCATAAACTCACCAACATCAATCACTAAGCTGAACATGGGAAGGAGGGAGGGGGAGGAAATGAGGTGGGAATTGGGGAAGGGCTAAATGAGTGATGTGTGCATGTATGCTTCTAACATCCTATACCTCATCAAGATGTATGATTACTGTTATGGTTTGGGGAGTGAGGGTTACTGTTTGGGGAAACTGTCTCCAGGGACTTTTGTTAGACCCCTGGGAATAAGTTCCCCCCAAAAAAACCCCACAAAAAGATAAAAAAAGATAAAAAGCACAGGTTCTTGTCCTGAGCTAATGATAAATATGCAATAGCCCAGACTCTTGCTAAAAGTTTAAAGAAGTTTATTAAAAAGAAAGAAATACAGAAGACAGTTACCCAATACAGAAGCCTCATGTTACCCAAGGGTAATATGAGGGGGTGCTTCAAACAAAATCACCGAACAGACTTTTTATACACATGACATCCTCCATCTTGTTCATGTAATTCTGACGTAGTAAAAAAACTCCCTGTAAAGCTCCTCCCCTTAATTGCCAAGGTGTCTCCTTTCATGAAGGTCGACCCCCTCCTCCCATCCTAGCTAGATTATCCAATTATTATGTAAAACTGTCTTTAGAAAGAGGAAGTCCTAGCTCCCCTCTCCTAGTGACTTGCTAATTACTTTTAGCTAAGTCAATTTAAGTTTCAATAGCTGTTTGCTTCCTGACTGAAACCGAAACCAAGTGTTTCCCCAGGTCTGCCATTTTTATTTATTAATAACCAGAGCTTTCTCAAATCTTCCTAGTCCATTTCCAATACTGGTACAATTACAAAACACCAATAAAGTATAAAAAAAGGTTTTCACTTATCAACATAAATGTCCTCTTACTACCTTGTTCTATACTTGCAGTTTAAATTTTAAAATGTTGATTCGAATTGTTTTGCTCTTGGCTATGAAATAAAAAGAGGACTTTCATTCTGCAGAAAGAAAGAAAGAAAGAAAGAAAGAAAGAAAGAAAGAAAGAAAGAAAGAAAGAAAGAAAGAATTTGCAAAAATGAAAATAAGCCCCATCTTCTGTTAGCAGCTCTGCTTAGGTGCCTAGGTACCTCCCAAAGGACCTTCACAGGGGCATGGCCCAGTTCACCATTTACTGGGTTAGTTGACTGCATTGCATATTTGATGAAACTCAAGAACCCGTTTTTCTCCCAGCCCTAGCTCCAATTTCTGTCCTAGTCAGCCTAAAAGAACTCTTACTAAAAGTGGTAAATCTACTTTTGTGCATTATTTTGAAATGGCCCTCCTTCCTCGTTTATTACCAAGGTAGATATTATAGATCATTTACCTGATTGAAACAAAATCTGTGCTTTCTTCTATTTAAGTGAGGGGTGAATTTACATACAAAAAGGAGCCTGGGAACACAAGGCTCAACTGGATCCTAACAAGTGCTGAAGGCCAGTGGATTTCACAGCCTGAAAAACAGCAAACCAGTGACCCCTGTGCTGGCGACTAGGCTGTGCTTCTGCAGATTTGCACCTAAAAGTTGAATTTGGCAGGGAGTCAGCTCTTTCCTCCAGCCCTGTGTCCCAACTGAAGGGTTGTCGAGTAGTGGAGAGCCCTGTCAGTTTGGAGGAAGAGATCACTTCCTCTAAATCACCAGAGATGTCCTGAATTCTCACAATGGCCCAGTTATGACCAAATCACAGTTTCAAGAGTTTAGTCATTTTAATTCTACTACCACACAGACTCTTTATGCTTTTTTTTTTTCAAAGATCTCTTACCCAGATTGCACCTCAGTAGATCTTTTGAGAGTACCTCAAAAATGTGTTACTCTTGCATAATTAGAATGTGTGTGAAAGAAAAAAATCTAATTCAGAATCAGCAATTTTAGAGTAGTTCCCTTTTTTGTCTACCATCCAGATAGCCTTTGATGAATTTCTTAACCTTTCTACATTTAGATACCTATCCTTTAGAAATGGCAATGATTATAGAATTGACTAAATCACAGATCATATTTGGACTGAAATAAAGTGAAGAGAATGAAAACCATACTGCAAACTGTAAAGTTTATACAGTTGTTATTCATCTACTACTAAAAAAAAATCTCCTACATCCCACAGCTCAACAACACTGATTTTCCAGAGATCATGGTGTCATGGAATATGGGCACTAATGGAAATACCTTAATTATTGTATAATTCCATCCCAAAACATATTTGCCTATAAGAATAACCTATAGTAATGAGCTTTATACAATGAATTATCATGTGTTTTATAGCACATCTTATATCTTTGATACTCACAACTATTCTGTGAGGTGGGTATTATTATTGTCACTGGGAAAATGTGGAAACTGAGCCATAGGGCAATAAAGCAGCTCGGCTAGGGCCACACAGTCAGTAACTGGTAGAACTGCAATTTAGTCTAAGCCTTTCCAATCCTCCTAGGCTCTTTCAACTCCACCCCACTCTTCTTCAAAGTCTGCACTAGTCTGTCACGTTATAGCAAGAATATGCCAGAACAAATAGGACTAATTGTCTAAAGGTGCAAAAAGTGGGGAACTACTTTCCTCAACTGAGTTTTATGCCTCTATTCCTGGAATCACTTTGATCTCCATACCCTGCAGCTGACATGATGAGGCTTCTTGTTTGAACTTTAAATATCTGTATTTCTGCATAAATACAGAGAGCTTTCAGTAGCTAACATCTTAGGAACTATCAAAGAAAGCTAAAGGCTTACTTTCTCTGCCAGCATCATTATACATTATTAAATGGTAAGGCACCCATTTTGAACAACAGTTCTATTAGAAAATATCACCCATTTGATCACTCCTTAAAATTGCTCTTACTGTTTATGAAAAAGCAAACAGACAAAAAAAAAAAAAAGGATGCCAGATATATTTGAATGCTATAATCACTAAGATGAGGGTCTGTATTCTGGGCACAGTATAATACCCATTTGAGTTGTTGATCAGGTTTGAACCCAGAATTTAGTGCCTACAGATTGCTGATCCTGTCTCTCTAATTCATAGAACAATCAATACAAGACTGAATAATGCTAGCATTTAAATCTATCTTGGATTGTGAGGGTTTCTGTTTGTGATTTCAAAACAATGCCTTGGCATGAGAACAAAACACCACTCTTGAACTCCCTGGGGCTAAAGAAATTTTAGTGTCTTGGTGCTTCTGGTCTGACTTCAC
This sequence comes from Muscardinus avellanarius, assembly GCF_963383645.1. Taxonomy (NCBI): domain Eukaryota; kingdom Metazoa; phylum Chordata; class Mammalia; order Rodentia; family Gliridae; genus Muscardinus; species Muscardinus avellanarius. The sequence goes on along the minus strand of NC_137794.1, from coordinate 70,142,210 downwards.
ACTATCAACTTTTATGGGTCTAAGTTACAACTCATCCCAACAAGTGAAGCAGTTATTTGATCAGTGGTAAGTTACGTAGGTACAAGACAGTCTGTTGTTCATGATTTTTGTTTTCCTCTTCAGTTCAGCAAAGAGCAAAAGCAATTGAATTCAGAAGCAGCTCTGTTGTCTCAAAGCAGGGAGGAACTTGCAAATCCAAAGAAGAACAAAGCCTGACGCACCATTAGGATTTAGATAGAAGAAAAATTGAAGACACTTCTCTTTCTACCAAGTACTATGTCTCGCCCTGTGCACAGAAGACCAGAATACCATAAAATAGTAAGATCTTATTATAAACAGCCTATTTCTACTTTATAGAAAATGTTTTCTTGAGAAAATTTTTTAAAATTTATTTTGCAAGGTGATGCTACAAGTAGAAGTTTTCAGTGAAGCAAAGAGAATGGTTAGTGGAATGGACCATAAAGAACACCTCTGGGAATAATTACAGTGTTCTCTTACATACTGTAAGAGAATAATTGATTCTTTTAGAGATTTTAGGGTCTTCTTTTCTGATTAATTACCTCTATAAAAGTTATCTGACAGAAATATGAAAAGATTAAACTTGTATTTAATACTGCATGAAATAGGAAATTAAATGCATACAAAACTGTTAATTATGCACAAAATTGAATAAGATCATCAAAAACTAAGTATTAAAATTGCATCTAAAATATATTTCCTAGGTTTCAGTATAATTGTTTATATTTTATTTGTGCTTTATTATTCTTTCTCTATATTCTAAATTTGGAGTTACTTTTTAAACTTATATTTTTGCAAATTCAACTTGGATAATATTCTTCTTTAATCCTCTTTCATGATACTTTAATCCATTCAGATGTTACAGATGTAAAAATTCATGGTTAAGTTTAAAGCTGTGCTAATTATTTGGAGGGTCAGGTGGGCATTTTATATAATTAAGTAATTTCAGGCATGGGTACTTATGGTTGTGGTGAGTAACAGGCACATCCCAATTGGAAATGTCTGCAGATGTCCCCCTCTCTGGCATTCTGCAATCTTAATTTATATTTCTTTATGATTCTCAGATGCCAAAAAATATTGTCCTATGTTTATATTGTACACAAATCACTTTTATATAAATAAATAAATAAATAAATAAATAAATGTATACATACATTTACTTAACTAAATATATATTACATATATTAATTGATATATATATATATATATCAGTTAAAACATTTTTATCCTGATAGATCCAAAACCTCTGGAAATAATACTGTTTTTTTTAACATATGAACATAATTGATTTTTTATTATTTTTAAGAACCACATAAGGTAAATTTATCTTCACATTTTTGGGGGATCTGCAGTATGAATGTGAGACCCAATTGTATGTGTAATTGAAGGCACAGCCCTTGGTCATGAAGCAGAATTTTTAAAATGGGCCTTTATGGATATTAAAACTTGATATTCAGCTGGAAGTAAAATATGTTTTGAAATACAGTAGTTTATCTCAGGAGAGAGAGAGAAAGATTATTTTAGTCTAGCCAATATTTTAGTCTAGCTCTTATAAATGGACATAATACTGAGGCTGCGGCATGCAGGTTGGATATAATATTTTCTCTTTTCTTCCTGTTCTTTTCTCTTTTCTTCAATTATTTTTTACACTGCTAGTGGCAACAAACACATTATCATTCACATTTTCCTCTTTCTCTCTCTGCCTTCTCCAACTTTGCTTATTTTCACTCTGTAGCACTGGTTCATTGCAGCACTGTCTTCTGCTATGCCTTCGTACATGTTGGGTGGATATGTCATTTACAATTTATAGGCATTTCTTAAGACTTGTGATTAGGCTCTTGGAAGATTTAAATAAGAACAGAACTAAAATGTAATACATGGTGACTCTCATTGTTATAATTAACAATATTTTTATTCCTATTGTTTGCTTACACCCATTATTTATTAGTAAAAATATTAACATACTCATTTTCCTAATCCTGAATTGTATATATTACTATAATATCATTAACATGTAATATATATTCTATATACATTTTAATTTATATTTTTCACATAATTTATGTCCATATAAATCAAATAACATTTACATTATCTTCTTTTAAAATGTATTTAATGATAATAAATATTCTACTGACTGAAGAAACATATTTGTCATGATATAAACCCATACATAAGAGGGAGAACACTGGTGGTGTTAGACCAATATCGGATGTATTTGAATCAAAATTATATGACATTTTTTAGAAGCCACTTTGTTAAGTAAGCAAGTTTATTGTTTATAAAACTATTCTTGCCCATGCTCTTTGTGTGTGTGTGTGTGGGGGGGTGTCTGGGGCTGGAACCCAGGGGCATTTAACCTCTGAGCTACACCCACTGCCCTATTTTTTATTTTTTATTTTGAAATATTTTTATTTTTTAAAAAAGTCAGGCATGGTGGCACAGACCTATAATCCCAGAACTCCGGAAGCTGAGATGAGGATCGCAGGTTTGAGGACAGCCTCAGCAATTTAGCAAGGTCCTCCACAACTTAGTGAGATCCTATATCAAACTAAAAAGAAAGAGAGGTTGAGACGGGGGAGGGATAACTCAGAGGTAGAATGCTTGTGGGTTAAATCCCCAGTTTTTTTTTTTTTTTTAAATAACACATATCATCAGGCCTTCTCTTCCCCTCTACATTAGGCTATTTAAGACACCTAGCCCTGAAGGTAGGGACACCTTTACTAACCTGGGATCTGTGTTTGACCTTTACCAAATATACAAGATTATGTGCAAAGTAAAATTATATTCAGTAGTGATGTTCTTCCCACCTTCCTCTGCTGCCCACCTCTGGTCCAAAAAATATCCTTCCTTCACACACCTGAATGGTAAAGCCAGGGCAGGGGAGGCCTGGGTCTGAGCAGCCTCTCTGGTTCTGGCAATTGCTGGCTAGCTGGGGAATTCACTCAGTTTTCCAGAGGCCTCATTCTCTCCTCTTTAGGACTGACAGCATCGGAATAAAGTGTCTCTAAGATCCCCTTCCCTTTCTTAGGTCATACTCAACAAGAGAAACAAAACAGGAAGACGTTTAAAAATACACTGGCTGAAATGTGTTTCCTGTTTACCATATCACCAACATCTATGCCAAGTGTCATCTAAATTGGCTTCGGTTTTAGTTCTTATTTGTAATTCACTCTGAATATGGGACATATTTTGCAAATATATAAAAAAAAAGCACAGTCAAGTATGGTGTTGAATGCCTGTAATCCCAATATTTGGGAAGCTGAAATCAGATGGATTGCAGGTTTGAGGCCAGCCTCAGCAATTTAGGCCCTCAGCAATCTAGTAAGACCCTGTTTCTAAATAAAAAATATAAAGGGCTGGGGTATAGCTTGGAGGTAAAATACCCTTGGGTTCAATTCTCAGTATCACACAAAAGAAGAAAAAGAGAAAGAAGAAAAGGAAGAAAGGAAGAAAGGAAGAAAGGAAGAAAGAAAGAAAGAAAGAAAGAAAGAAAGAAAGAAATTTTTCTCTGTTTTCATTAAATATGAAGGGGGAAAAAAGAAGTCACAAACTTGCCTTTGCAGTTGGGTTGTCTCCTTGGCTGACCTGGAACTCATTATGGATTTTGCAGACTCATGAGAAGTTGAGAAGTCTTGCCCGGTTATTCCTTCCAAATGAAAACAGAATCAGCATAAATCAGAATATTCTAGAACAATTTGTATTAGATATTAGTTACATTGAAAAGCCTTCCATGAAAATATGTCACAGGTTACATACTATAAATAAATGCATAGAAAGATGTTCTCATGTTAAGAAATTCCATAGCTCTTCTTTGGCCTCAGCTAAATACCCAAATATAGGTAAAATTTGTTTTTAAAAGTGGAAATTTTTACAATAATAGGAGGGTAGAAACAACGAGCATATAATTTCTGTGGATGAGTCCAGCACAAAGAATTTGTGGAATAAAGGAAAGAAAAAAGGGAGGGAGGGCATTGTGAAAATCTAACTAAACCATCCCTTTTCTTCCAGAATAAAGATCTCTTTGTCCTCACCTATGGAGCTCTGGTTGCCCAACTGTGTAAGGATTATGAGAAAGATGAAGATGTGAATGAATACTTAGATAAAATGTAAGTAGGAGTCTTTCATTTCTGAAGAGTGTTTGTTGTTTCTTAGCATCACCTGCATTTTTCCTGCATCTAACAACATGCCCCGTTTCACCAGCTCTTCTTCTATGTCAATGAATCATGTCAGAAGCTGAATATAACTTCTTATACTTGCTTTTGGGTTGACTACATAAAATAATAGGAAAGAACTTTCTCTAATATCAAGTATAGAATGTTTCTCTTTTAGTTGTCAGTCACTTATAAACAAAGGACATGGAAAAACTAAAGATATTCTTTTAATAATATGATGGCGCATCACATTTTAATCTTTTCAGCAGAATTTTTTCCTAGCATAACTCCTTACAACGTAAATATTTGCTTACCTACGCATAGACAATCGATGAAAAGATATGCAAAAATCTAATGATAATTGTCCAAAAAAAAAAAAAGACTGGGTAGTGGGGAGTTAGGGGTTGAAGAATTTCATTTTCTCATATAATATTTTCATTCTCTGAAAGTATTTGCTATTACTATAATGTACTTTAAAATATGTTAAATATAAAAACCCACTCTTTTCTCTTTAAATAAAACCCATTCTCCTCACTTTATTAGTGGAGAATCCTCCTACTCAAATTCAGTTTTTTATTTCCTCACAATAATAATATAATCATTAGATTATTGCCAAAAAAATAAAATATCTGTCAACATTCCTTCAGCCCCTTAATTATGGTCTCTGGAAAAAACTGGAGCAGAGAGGTACCTGGAAAATACGCACCGGCTAGGAGATTTACTTAGGCAGCTAGAAGGGGAAGTTTAGTCTGGCATTTTAGAACTTTTTAAAAGGGTTCATTGTACTTTCCATTGGGACGCAGAAAAAGACAACATAAAGGAAAACTTGAAAGTTGTTTTTTAAGAGCTCTTATCTTCATCTCTTTGCATATAAGTATTCCCTTTTTTCTTTTTGGAAACTTATTTTTAGTTTTGGAAGACATGCGTTTTTCATTTGTTTTCCATTTCTTCTTGATTAATCAGGAGCTCTCACAAAGAAGCAAACTGCCCAACTACCCACCTATATTTTTTCCCTTCACTTCTTCAGCTAAACGGCCTGTTACTATGGGAGCTGCTGAAGTTATTTTTCCCTTAGGTCACACTTAAACATTTGACTCAGCATTCCCAGAAGTTATTCTATGTATTTGATTTACATTAAATGTTCATTGTTTTGTGGAATCGCTGTAGGAAATGAAGAAACTCACTTATTCAACTATAAAATGCATTTGGTGACCTAATCATACATTTTCACAAATATGAACAGAATATTAAAGACAATATTTTTAAGAGTCTACTGTAGAAAAGCCTTGCCTTAAGAAAAAGAAAATTACATTTAAATTTCTTTAATAGCTTTTGAAAGCATCTTTCACTTTTATTTGAAGCGTACCCTTTGACCAAAGTAAAATATATATAGTATATGCACTGTCTGCAATGTTCTAACTACTTATCACTGTGCCTAATGGCTGAGCCTATGGCTATTCATAATAATTTTAAAACATTGGAAATATTTTTACACTAGTTCAACTATTTCTTTTAAAATAGATGTTCTTTTCCTTAAAAATCTTTTTGCTGTGAACTTTCTGGCAAGAATTAGAAACCATTTTTCTTTCGCAAATACATCAAGTAAGCCAATTTGCCTATTCATGTTCATTCAGAAATGTAAATAAGATATCAGACTAGATTTAGTGAATTAACAAGCTATCAAATCTATCCCCCGACCCCAACTGCCAAGTCACCAAAAAATCTCACCCCTTTTTAGATCCTCTAGAACAATTGCTGCCTCTAATGTTATTTTGTTAACCTTCTGTTCTCCGTCTAAATCATTTAACTTGTTTCTGTACTTTTGGCTATGAAATTAAAGGCCAATTTGTTTTAAGTTTTGTTTTCATTTTTTTGCCAGTAGTTTGGCAAAAACAATATTGTCTTTTATTTCCATCCTTAAGGTCCTATTTCCTCAACTGAAATATAAATTTTTATAATGACAGAGAACTCTGGCTTTTTTATATCCCTTTCAGAAATATAATAGTCGTCGGTTTATTTTGTTCAAGAGTCTGCTCAGCCATCTGAGCCATATACTCTTGTGTTATCCCATCTCTATAAAAGGCTAGATGGTGCTTCAGGCACCATGCGAGCTACCTGCTTGGGGTGTGATGAACAGGTGAATCAAATACTCTCTTCTGAGCACCAATGTTTCAGCTTCTCTGACATAAAACATGAGTTTTCTGAACTTAGCTTCTTTCTACTGCCATGCACAGAAAACCCTACAAATGGCCAATAAATACATGAAAACATATAACATCACTAGCAGCCAAAAAAATGCAATTCAAAACTACTCTGAAAACCCATCTAACTGAATTTCAAATGGCAAAGATCCAGAATACAAACAATAATAAATGCTAGTGAGGGTGTTGAGAAACAGAAACTCTTACACACTGTTAGTGGGATTGCAAATTAGTACAACCACAATGGAGATATGTATGTAGGTTTCTCGAAAGACTAAAAAAGGGTCCACTATATGTCCTGCTATACCACCCCTTTTTATCTTTCCAAAAGAGTTAAAATCAGAATTCTATACTGATACCTGCATATACATGTGTATAGCCAAACTTTGAAACCAACTTAGGTGTTGATCAACAAATGAATGCCTAAAAAATGTGGTATATACATGCAATAGAATTTTACTCAGCTATAAAAATTATGTCATTTTCAGAAAAATGGATGAAACTAGGAAAAATGCAGAGATCAACCAGGCTCAGAAAGTCAAGGTTCATATGCTTTCTTTCATATGTAGGAATTCGAAAGAAAAGAGAAAACAAAGGGGACTTCAGACAAATGAGGAGAGAGATCAGTAGAATAGTGGAAGGGTATTGGGGAAGGAGGTAGGGAGAGGAACAAGGAGAAATGGTGAAGGAAACATTTAAAATAATGCCAAGTCCATATACCAATCTCACTAATAAGTAGAGAAAGGTGGATAGTGGGTAAGGGCTGATGAGTGGTCTGCATATGAATGCTTCTACCAGCTAGTGCCCCATTAAGATAGATGCCTACAATGCACCGATAAAAAAATTTAAACAAAGAAAGGTGGATAGCAGGGTGGGATGCTAAGGGAAACACACCAAGTGCTGTATGCACGTACGCTTCTATATCTTTGAACATTGCTATGATGTATAATTGCAACATACCAATAAAAGTGTTTTTAAATAGTCCTAACTGCTAAAACCTTCACTGGTGCCAACAGCATAATCTACATTTTTTCCACTCCTTTCTTCCCCACCTTCTAGACCCCATTCTTGAAATGCCTGCCCCCCTCCCATGATAACTGTGCCAAAAGGAAGCTTCTAGGCACCATACCTGCAGCAGACAAGTTAACCAGACGCTCATTCTGTCTCTGGTAACAGCTAATGATGAGAAACACTAGCTACAGACACCAGCCTTCTTTAAGTTTAACTAACACTGTCAAGTTGAGGCTAGTCTCAACTCTAGCCAGACTCCTCTGCTTATGGGAAACTAGTTTAAATTTTCCTGGATGTGCTGCTCTGTGCTTCTGTGGTCTGTGGGAGGATACAAAGCCCACTGCCAGAGACCATTGGACTTGTCATGTCTGGTTTAGCTTTTCATCTGCACATACAGACCACACTTTTCCTTTCATCCACAGGGGTTATGGCATCGGAACGCGGCTGATAGAAGACTTTTTGGCTCGGTCCTGTGTGAGAAGATGTCATAGTTATTCAGAAATTGTAGACATAATTGCCCAGGTAAATGCATTCTTAGCACCATTGATGTTTGGAGAATCTCGGAGTTTGGAGAATTTCTGAGTTTGATAGTTTTTCACCCTGATTGGACAGGTTCCATTTATATATGTTCCTAGGTGTTAAGAAGGGTAATCTGATGGAAAAGCATTTTATTTCATCACAGAGATAAAGATATTGTGAAATGAAAGATGCTTCCACATGGTTAAGAGGCTACAGATTTTCTTGACTGCATGGTGTGTGTGGAGTCATATTTCACACTGGGAAAAAAACTTTTGGAGAAGGAAGATAGAAACATATAACAGGCAAGCTTATAACATGCATGCCCCACTCTCGTTTCTTTATGAAGTCACTTTCAGCATTTAGAAAGGAGATAGCTTTTGGCAGCATCAAAGAAAATTGCTGTAGTCATTCTCAGAGCAATGTTTTTTCTCAAGAGTAAAACAAAGCGTCCTATAAATGCATGTTCTCTAAGAACTTCCACAGTCCTGATGTGTGGGAGATGACTTACAGCCATTCTATACTGGACAAACTTTCTTAGATATGAAATTGTGAAATGCATCCTTAGCCAGCCAGCATTTATTTAATCTGCAGGCCTATTGCTATCAATTTTGTGTTGTTGATTTTTGGGAGACCAAAATGTATGCATGGATTTGAACTATTTAGGAGTTCCTGGCATTCAGCTCTAGGATTTACCCAACTGGCAAATTAATTCAGTCTCACTCATCTTTTCTCTATTGATTTTGAATATTGTCACCTATGGCCAAGCTGACTCTTCAGCTGATTGGCTCTAATACAACCAAACACATAGAGCTTTGTGATTCTGAATCTAGGTACTTACTTTTTGTCTCTCATCTTCACAGTAGCTCTCTAAAGTAGGCAGAATAGGGGTTATTGTCCCCATTTTCCAGATAAGAAAACAGAATCCCAGAAGGAATAGGAAGAAATTGAATGTGAGTATATTTGAAAAAAATTATGCACTCAAAAACACAATCCAAATGAAAAATGTTTTCACTTATTGATATTATTACCCTTATTATTTCATGGTTAGTCAATTATATGACAGCAATTGGAATCCAGTTATCATACAAACTTAGCACAGTGAATTTACCATATTACTAAGCTGGTTTAAAAAGTCTCTTTTCAAATATTGGCAGAATAAAAGCGAGATTCTGAAGCAGTGGTTTGAAAAATAAAATAGCTTTTTACTAATTCAATTCTGTGACTAATACTTCAGTGAAACTAGCCATTTAATGGAAAGTAAATACACTACTTGAAATATGTAAATGTTGGTGGCCATGTCTGCTGTATTTCTGGTGGGGAACCCCTGCCCATTTGGCCTTATGATTAGCCATAATGACGATGGTCAGATTTGACAATGACTTCATTTACCTTTGCCAAATCCATCTCATTGTCTTTATAAGGATATGTAATGTCAAATATAAAATATATCTACAGAAAGCTAAGCTTGTAGACACTCAAGGCAGTAGATCATTGGCTAATAATTTGAAAACTAATATAATGTGGGAAATAAAATTCATGCAGTTAAGGTTGGTTGTCAGGCTTTGGTATGTGAAAAAAAAATTACTTCAAGGGCTGATTGGAGACTCCATTCTAAATATATGTTAGAAGAATCAGTGAACATTTTAGTTTACTCCCCAGGATATGATTATATATGTATGATACACATATTTTTCCATATAATAATGCATTAATTTATATTTAAGAAGAGATGATTAACTGATTATTTTAAAGATATGTTGAATAAAGAGTAATAACCACCTAAAAGTAGAAGCATATATAACCTCATTACTGAGAACTTTTCTGCTACACATTAGAAGGCCAAAATCCATCTGAAATGTGCTTAATACTCTAAATGGTCCTAGACCAGAAAATATTGCCTATTGGTCTAGCTGAGCTCCAGTTAGAGCAGTAAGGTGACATGCGAGGCCTCTCTAGTTCTCTCTTACTATTATTCTTGGTTTTAAATGCAGAATTCAAGGCAATGAGAGGATTCTGTGGACTCAAAAGGGTTAATTCCACATACTCGTTTTAGTCAGAAAATCACAAAAATCCAGGCTTCTTTAGTAGAAAAATAAAAGTCAGAATAAGAAATAATTTTTTTTTTACCAGCATTATTATTCTCAAAATAACTAACAAATAACTCCAGAGAGGTATTCCCAGTGGTAGCTAAGAAGATAGAAGTTTCACATGAATCCTCATTATTACCTGTGGTTCTTTAACCAGGAGATCCTCCATATCTTATTTGCCACAGGAAAAATATAAAGCTGAAAACGGAAGTGATTTTGTCCATTTGAAGTATAGTACATTTTTGTTTGAGACTGAGCCCAGGAATTATTACTTGATAATACTCAATGAAAATTAGCTGAAAGAAAAGAGCAGAGGAAGAAACGAGATGAGAGGGAGGAGATGTTTGGAAGATGGGGAGAAGGAATGAAGGTGACTATTTGTTCAGGCCTCTTTGGAAGAGGGATTTCTCTCTCTCTCTTTTTTTTTTGTGGTACTGGGGTTCTTGGAAGCCCTTCTACCTCGGGGCTACACTCCCAGACCTATTTTTACATTTTCATTTTGGAAACGGGGTCTCCTAAGCCAGCGCGCAGCTGGCTTCGAACCTGCGCGATCCTCCTGTCTCCGCCTCCCAAGTGCGGATATTACAAGCGTGCGCCACCACGCCCGGCAGAGGGATTTCTCTTTCTAAACCAAGAGGGTCCTGAGAATGTTCCTCAGCTGCTGGACAATACGTAAGGACTCCCGGAGTCCCTTTCATGAATTGTAAATTTTACCTGGCAACAAAGTCTTCAGTGTATGGAAAGAGAGCAAGAGGTCTTTCTGTGTGTCAGATTAAAGAAGAAAGGGTTAAAGATGAACCTAGTGCAAAATATTATATGGAATGTGCAATGAAGAGAGAAAAAGGATTTCATCTCAGCCATAAAAGAAAACAAAATCCCTGCAGAATGTCCTATATTTAAAATAGCATACTCTGCCTTTAAAAACTACAGCTGCCCGGCGTGGTGGCGCACGTTTGTAATCCCCGGGCTTGGGAGGCTGAAACAGGAGGATCGCGCAGGTTCGAAGTCAGCCTCAGCTACTTAGTGAGGCTCTCAGCAACTTAGTGAGACCCTGTTTCCAAATAAAATATAAAAATGGGTCTGGGAGTATAGCCCGGAGGTAGAAAGCCTCTGGGTTCTACCCCCAGTACCACCAAAATAAATAAATAAAAATAAATAAATAAATAAATAAATGACTACAGCTGCTTCTAAAGATACCTGACCTCCTACCTGTGCAGAATTTTCATGAGGTTAGCAATGAGTCTATTGTAAAAGAGATTTTAAGCCTTATAGCATAAAGCTTAAAACATGTACATTTGTTCTCCAACTATCTCTTCTCCAAACATTTCATGTCTGGCCCACCATCATGATGTCATGTAAATTTTTGTCTTTCATCTCCTATCTACAACGAGCTGGGAAAAGTGCCACTTCCCCTCCTACACAAGTCTTTCTTGGCACTAAGAAGAATATTTCATCACCTTCCCCCATCTCTGGTGCAGAGCAGTCGTCTCCTGGTCTTGTAATTTCCTTCAGAGGCCTAATTTTTCTCCCTCTTAATCATTTTCACTTCTTCAGAAAAATGTTCTTTCACATATGTATGGTGATGTCACCCACCTCAGGAGCATTTTGACACAGATGAAGGGTCAGACTTTAGTTATGTACCCACCCCTGGTACTTCACTTATAATTAGAGCTTCCATTAAAAGATCTGGCCTTTGGCATTATCTCATTAATTCTAATAAACTCTCCTCAGAGAATGCAGGTGGCAGATGTTGCTGAGTCAGTTTTTTAGAGAACAGGGCAAAGGCAGAGGAAGTTCAGTCACACATTGCCCTTGAAGTGAGCAGACTCAGGAACAGAACCCAGTGGTTGAGTTGTGAGCAGCTGCTGTCTTCGACGGTGCACTCTTAAAATACCCCTCCTCTTTCTCAAGTTCAGAGCACCTATATACCAGGGCTCTCACAGAACACATGCTCTCTCCCGCTCTCGCTCTCACTCTGTTCTAGAGAAGGAAAGAGGGAAAAGGAATGAACTTGAATCAAATTGACTATTAGAGATTGTCAAAATTACTAAAAAAAAAAAAAAAACCCTCAAGAGTCCCTCTGAAAATCTTCCTTCTTTCTGAATAAACAGAGAGACACAGTTACAAATTTGCATTCCTCTGTGTATCCATATTTCCCTCCAGCACACACTCACACCCTGGGAGGCAGTTATTGCCTACCTTGAGAACCTATGGTAGATGAAGAAGCATATATATGTCCAGACAGGTGAAGCGATTCCTCTGAGTAAGTTAGTGAAAGAATGCAGGTAGGAGCTGGGCCTGATGGTGCATGCCTGTAATCCCAGCACTTGGAAGGCTGAGACAGAAGGATGTCAGCTTTGAGGGCAACCTGGGCAACTTAGTGAGATCTTGTCTCAAAATAAAAAATAAAATAGGATCGAGGGTATAGCTCAGAGGTAGAATGCCCTGAGTTCAGTTCCCAGTTTAACGTGTGTGTGCGTGCACACACACACACACACACACACACACACCACAGATAGGACAAGCCTTGGAATTTCCACTCCATTCTGCACTCCTCTGCCTTTCCATTAAGAGGACTGTGTAACCTCAAGAACTAATACATTCTTCTCACCCTTATTTATCTCACTTTGCCTCTTCTAAAGCAAATGCTATTCTGTCACTAGGCATCTGAAAATATTCTTTAAACATGGGTTAGACCTCAATCTTTACCATCCAGTGGTCTGAAAAGAAATCTCACCCTGGAGATCAACTTTATTTTTTTAAAAAAAGCTTTAGTTAGCCTTACATTTTGTGTTAAAAAGTGATGACACATAACTGTCAATTCAACTTCCTGATACATTAAAATAAATCTAGTCTTAAAATGTGATTTTATCATATGCAAGTTTACTTTTTGTGGTTGTATCCAAGTACACCTACAAATATTAAATAATACACAATATAATCAGTCCTCCATATCCATGGGTTCCATATCTGCCTATTCAAACAAACCACAAATTTAAAAAAAAATTTTTTGAAAAAAAGTGTATCAGTCCTGAACACATACAAACGTTTTTTGTCATTATTTTATAATCAATAAAATATAACAGATCTGTATGTATCATTTACATTGTATTAGGTATTATAAGTAATCTAGAGATGACTTACAGGAGGAATGCAGAGGTAAAATGCACATGCTATGACATTTTTATAAGGGACTTGATATCCACAGATTCTGGCATCCATGAAAGTTCTAGAACAAAACCTGTTGGTAGATACTGAAGGATGGCTGTAATTTCTAAAATTTGTCAGCAGAATTATAAAATAATATTGGAAATTTTTGATAATATGAGGGTTTTATTTCTAAAGTTCAAAGTGATTCCTATTTCTTATATTCTACTTATAGTAACCTTATAAAGTAAAAGAACACCTATCATTAGCAATATTTTACTGACAAAATTATTACTGATATATACATATCAGCACATAATATATACATATCAGTAGTAATTATATATCAGTAATAATACATATCAGTAATAATTACATATTACTGATAGTGTAGTTGAAACTTATGATATCATCACCAACACATAAAATGTACTCTCTAGAATATAATTCTTCTGATCTTATTCCAGTGGGTTTTTTTTCACAAATTCTTTGTTTTTGTTATTGTTTTATATTGGGGATTGAACCCAGGGACTTTCTACCTCTGAGATATATTCCCAACCTTTTTATTTTTATTTTGGAATAGGGTATTACTAAGTTGCTGAGGGTAGCCTGGAACCTGTAATTTTCTATCTCAGCTTCCCAAGTACTGGGATCACAGGTGTGTGCCACCATGCCAAGTTTAATTGTTTCTTTAAAATATACATTTGAAATTTTTTGTCTACTCTGATAATTGTTCTGAGAAAAATTTGTGATAGCTCAATGTGTTTCCTTTTTTTTGTGGTACACCCCCACCCATATTTTATTTTTTATTTTGAAACAGGATATCACTACATTGTGGAGGCCCTTGCTAAACTGCTGAGTCTGGCTAATGATAAAACATTTTTATTATCAGGAGAAACTAATTAAAGATAAACTTGACCTTTTAAATCAAGATGATTCTAAAGGCTAGCCTTGACGAGGAATATCGTGATGCTGCCTTTCAAGAGTAATTTAAGCACAAGGCGCTCTGATCTTCAGCAGGAGCTAAGCAGTAACCTAACCAGGTCCAGTGAAGTAGAGATTAAAAGAGTCACATCCTGCTCAGCCACAATCTCACTGCATGATCTAAAGCAAGTTGTTCAGCCTGTCCAAACCTCAGTTTTTTTATTTGTCAGATAAGACCCTTTTCAGCTGCAGTTCCCCTGATTTTTAAATATTACTTTTCTTATCTAAAATCTGGACACTGAGTTATAATTATATACACTTGAGTGTGGTGATTGTAGCTTCCAAAGCCTCCCTCAGAGCATCCATGCCTACTCATTACCTTGGCAGTGTTTGTGACTGCTTGGTCTTGCACACATTCTGTTCAACAAAGGTAGGATAACTTTTACTCTCGGGTCAATGTCACTATGATGGTGGCCCTGAGGGGTAATGGAGTTAACTATTTTTTAATGTAAACATAATAACATTGTTGGTGTCATGCTAACATGAAATACTGTTGTTTTTTTCTGTTTTGAACCTAGGGTCTTATGCTTGCCAGGCAAGTGAACTACCTCTAAGCTACATCCCAAAGCGTTGTTTTAAATTTTTTATTGAGAGAGGGTCTTATTGAGTTGTTGAAATTGATCTCCAATCTGTGATCATCCTGCCTCAGCCTCCAAGTAGCTGGGATTAAAGTTGTGGGCCATCAACACCCCCTGCATGAGATATTTAAAAGAGATGTAGGGGAAAACAGTATAAAAAGATTTATAAAATTTGAAACTCTAATCTTGAAGTTAAAATATTGGAATTCAATACACTGCACTTGTTGAAAATTCGGGAAAATGACATCATTTCCTTTTATAGTACAAATTGAAATATTACCTTAATTAAATAATGCAAGCAAAAGCTTTTTTGGGTGAGTGATATAAAATCAATGAAATAATTGAAAGGAAATGTTCACAGGAGGGAATATAAATGAGGATGCATAAAACAGGGGAGGAAATCTAAATGCTGAATGTGGTAAGCATAAACCTTGGGCAAAGGATTTTAGGACATAATCCAGAGAGGAATCTATATGGAAGAGGAATTTTTATTGGTTAAATTTTTATTTTAATAAAGTAGATACTAGAGTTGAGCTACATAGAAGGGTTCCAGCAGATAGTTTCAGTCAGTCATTCTTTTTGGATATCCTTGGAGTGGGGAAAAAGCTGGGGAGAAGGTCACCAAAAGCTGTGCGCATGTATGTAAACATTACTCTGCACTACATTACTACATTACGAAGTAATACTATATAATTCACCAAAAATTATATAAAATCAAATAAAATTACAAAGTGTAAAATACTTCTGATCTGAGTGCACAGAACTGCCAGGGCTGATTTTCTAAGAAGAATTCAAACCTTTTGAAGACTTAATTTCCTAGGTCATTTTAGAATGGGAAACAGCTACATGGCCATAAGATTTCAACCTCCAATACCGATTTGAACTCAAAAATACTGATTTGATAGTTCAATAAGAACATTCAAATCTGACTTTATTAGACTTTTTAAGAGGAAAGTATTATGGCTTGGAAGGCAAACCAGTAAGGATCAGAAAACAAAACCCACTGGGCATGGTGACACACATGCCTATGATCCCAATACTTGGCAGGCTGAGACCAGAGAATCACAGATTCAAAGCCAGCCTTAACAATTTAGCAAGGCTCTTAGCAACTTAGCGAGACCCTGTTTCAAAGTAAAAAAAAAAAAAAAAAAAAAAAAATTTTAAAAGGGCAAGGGGTACTGTAGCTCAGAGGTGAACACGCCTAGGTTCAATCCCCTATTAACACACACACACACACACACACACACACACACACACACACACACACACACTTTAAATGAGAAATACTTAGAATGTAAAAAATTATAAACTACTTATAGGGGATTTGCTATTAAGAAAGGAAAGATAAACATGCTACATATGCTAGGGCTGAGAAACAAGACACAAAGAAGAAACACATTTTGAAGGAGGTTCCTCTTCCCAAGGCCAGACAAATCTGGATGAAGAAGCAGGATGGCAGTCCAGGGTTGGTGGAAAGGCTACTGGATTTCCAGGCTGAGCCTGGTGGGCAGGGGACTATGGGTCCTAACTGGAAAGTAAGAAACCCCTTCGGAGACACAGGCTGGCAAAGCGAGAACCAGAGACTGAACCAGAATGTTGAAAAGGGAGAGCTGCTGGGTACCTGTGTGCTGCAGGTCACCAGGGCAGAAATCGACCAAGAAAAGCCTCTCCAGCGTCAGAGGTAGAGCCCTTCCCTTTTGCAGTGGCCCCATAGCACCTTCTACTGGCAGAGGAGAAATGTTGGCAAGATCTCTGGAGCATCACACACAGGGCAATCAAGAGTGGCTTTTGCCTGAGAGGCCACCGTTTGACAACCCCAGCTGACAACCCACGCAGAGGCATGAGCCATTCTGATTATTACTTATTTCTATGGCCATGTTTTACTTTCTTGACCTTGAGTTTGGCCCTAGCCCACCTGCTTGCCCACACTAGAAAGATTCTTACCTCACAGAGTAACTCTAGCTGGGTGGTGGTGGGAAAAATGGAAGCTACCAGGGTGGAGTCAACTCCCAGCAACTGAAAACAGAAAATAGACTGGAGAGCACAACTTTCCATCTGCGGGCTTTTCTTCTGAAATAAAACCTTTTTGTTACATACTGAAGTTTATCAAATATGGCTGCTACTTCTCTCTTCTACAAATTTGTTAACTCCTATACCCAAATCTGTGTTGTGTCTCTCCATCATACCCAGGACTATGAATTCTACTGTTTCTGTCACAAGTGCTATTAAATGGACACTGTGGTCAAGAATTAAGAATACTGCTGGCCAATTTTACTGTCTTCCCTGGGAGTCCAAGGAGGTGATATTCAAATGGCAGATGGTCACCTAAGATACCATCCAGTGAAAGGTGTAGTGGGAGCTCCAGAACTGGACTCCAAGTGAGGGTCTCACAGACTTTAAGTCAACAAAATTCACTCTTTGAAGTATCTACAGACCTTACTAAAAGGTTTTACCAAAAAGTGAAAGTTAGTCTGTATTACATGAAGCAGCAGTTGCAGCCCTGAAATAAGTAAAGAGGACAGAAACACCCCAGAGAGATGAGGGTACTCATGGTTAACCATACTTAAAAACATCCCTATTATAAAAATAGAGAAGCGTAAGCCTACACTTTAGTCAAATTCTTTAATCAGTCTGTGAAATCCAATTGTATGGGGTTTTGTCCCTGATCTTCCAAGAATTTGCTCTTGAAAAGATTCTTTGGTACATATTTCCATTCTCCACCTAACTAGAGAAAATTGTCTCACAGAGAATAGAAAGAGAGTTGGGCATGGTGGTGCATGCCTGTAAGGCCAGTACTTGAGAGGTTGAGACAGGAGATCGCAGGTTGGAGGCCAGCCTCAACAATTTAGTGAGGTCTTCAGCAATTAGGCCCTTTGAAACTCTGTTTAAAAAAAAAAAGGCAGGGGTATAGTTCAGAGGTAGGTCCTTCTGGTTTTGAGCCCCAATACAAAAAAAAAAAAATACAAATAGAGCTGAGAGCAATGGTATATGACTGTAATCTTACTCAGGAGTCTGAAGCAGGAGGATCTCCTAAATACAGAGGTTTGAGGCCAGCCTGGGAAACATAGTGAGACCCTGTATCAAAATAAATAAAAAGTTTAATGGAGAAAATAGTTTTTCTAAGTTATTAAGTATATAAACTTCAACTTGAAAGAGTTTTTCTAAGTTATTAAGTACATAAACTTCAATTTGATACTTTGTTATATTACCCAGTGAAATTATTTTTTCATTTCTAGGCGATTTTAATTTCCTACTATATCTGCAAGCTTCTCAAAAAAAGCAATAATTTCAAGCATTGCATTGATATGTTTGGCCCACTGTGCTATATATTGTAGACATTCATTAAATGTTAAAGTGAACATGGGAAATACCTGAAGATCTTTTTGCACATCTGTGTACTGCTTTTGATTTTCTCATTCTGCCTAGAAGGGGGCAGTGATTCCCATTTGTCTCTACATTAAGGATTCCTGCCCTTTCCCCTTTACTTTGACTCCCATCATATGTGTTAAGAACTCTCTTAATGCTATTATTAAGCAACATCCACTACACTGAAAGTCCAAAGCTCCAAATGTAGTTCACAATTATACATTCATAAGATTTGAACTGTAATAGGATCCTGGACAGAAAAGTAGCAGACTCTTCCTAGATAATAGACAGTGTACCCATCTCAGAAATCTTATTTAAACATTTATTATTTCACTATCTATGGATATGTGCTTGAAAAGTTTCAGAAAAGGGAGATTTATTTCTGAACTCTGAGGTCAACTGTGATTACAAAATGCAAACATAAAATGGTAATCAAGTCATTACATATTACATTTCTCATTATTATGGAAATTGTTTGGAATATCCCCTAAAACTCATCATGGAGCCAAATGGCATCAGACAGACTCCTCTACGTTGCAAGTCTGGGGTATATCATGTCATGGCGTTTCATAGGAGATACAATAGGTGTCACGGAAGAGCAAAAATCAGAACATCCTTCCATTTGTCTAATCACCCGAGCAGCAGGCCTTTGCAGTTTCCTGCTTGAGTCTCTGCTAACTTTGCTGTGTGACTCTTTACTGCTATCTTTATGTTCTTTTGGTGTCCCCAGTGCTACACAATTTAGTTGTCTCATAGCTTCGGCTCACCTTTTTCTCCAGGTATTTTCTTCTTTTCAACCATTCCCTCAAATTGTGACTTTCTCCGAATATCTCATGTTTTTCAGTCTTGCAAAGAGTCTCTAACCTGTCCATTCAATCACTACCCTCTGTTGAGTAGAGTTTTCATGCTAGGTCATTTCCAGTCTCCTACCAAACCATTAACTTCAATGCCCAGTGTAGCTCATTAGCTGTGTTCAGAATAGCAAGGCAGAGAAACAGAAGATGACCTCATACATAACCCCTCAGAAGGGAGACCTTGCTATGAAGAACATTCTGCAACTTCCAAAATGGAACAAAATTATTGGCAAATACTTTGTCCCTCATTGTCTAGGAAACTAGTAGAAGTAACAGAACTGTCTTTTTATGCATTTTGCAGATAATAATCAAGTAAGCAAACCTTTTAAAAAAAAATGCTTTCAGTAGAAAGTAGACCAAATGAAACCACATTGTTAGCTGAAAGTAAATATTTCAGACCATTAGCAAGAGTGGAGCAGACATTTCTCAGAACATTAAACTCAAAGGGACACTTTGGAAGAAAAGAGGTAAACAAATTCTTCTTAGAAAAATTATGCTGTGCTATAATAGATAGTGTTGGGTTTTCTTTTGAGCTTAGAAAATCAATCATAAAAGTCCACTCTGGCTCTGTATCCTATGGGGATTTTTCTTTTGTTACTCTTTCTTCTAAATCTTTTCCAGTTCTTTCTGTGTTGGTATTCTGGTGTTCTTTCTTTCTTTTTTTTTCAAAGACTGTTATCAGAGATGACCAGATTTTTTTTTTTTTATGTGAATAGAAAAACTGCTCAGAGTAAATGAACCAGGCTGCTCAAGTCAGAGGTATCAGCAAATCTCAGGTTGTTTTTCCCTTTCTCTGAAGAAACAAAGATGTTTGTACTTTAGACTTCTATACTTTGCTCCCTTTCTTTTCGCTGATTATATTTGGCTTAAGTTTCTAAGTAATGTGCATTTTAAAAATACTTCCCTTAAAAGTATCTATATTTCACAATTCTGGTTTAAGTCTAAATGTAACTAATGTACCCAGTAAGATGCATAATGCCTGACTTGGGCTGCAGTAGTAATGCTGGGCCTGAAATGTGGAGGCTTGTGCTCACTTTATTGTTTGTTTTATCAGGATGAAAACTTAATATAAATTTTAGAGCTACCTTTCATCCTTTTCTTGCTCACTTGCAACACACACACACACACACACACACACACACACACACACACACACACAGTCCTCTCATGCAAAGCTCACTTTAAGGGCTAGGCTAAGAAAGCAATTGAAGGGCATAAAATAGAAAGAAAGCCAGACCTTCTATTTTCTTATGTAGTCTCTGCCCTTCTCTTTGTTCAAAGCTTATGTATGTAGAGAACTGACTTGCTGATGTTCTTCTCAAATAATTATTCATTCATTTTGCTTTCACTTCATTAAGGCCGACCTCATCAGCTCCATCAGATAATAAAGTGACCTCTGCCTCCCAGGACTTGGAGAGTGGTTCTGTGCTTCCCACACTACTACTGAAGACAGATCCTACAGTCAGACAACCTCATTCACCTCAAATCGACTCTTCCCCAGGCAACTCAGTGCTCTACCCAACACAGCCTGCTGGGAAATCCTTGCCAGTGTAGGGTGGGAAGGGAGGGAGGCCCAGAGTGACTGCCTCTTATTTTATCCACATCGGTGGATAGTCAGGAGTTGTCAATCTGTTAGTTACAAAGATCCCCAGATCTGAAACTATTTGGATATTTCAACCCTATTTTATATGAGAATAATCTGTAAAAATATCTTTGAGAACTTAGCCATTAGTGTATGTGCCTCCCACCCCCAGCCAAAAGACTGAACCAGGGAACTGAAATATTGGAATGGTACAGAGGCCTTGAATCTAGTTGGGATTTGAGAACCAGGCATTCATTACCAAACACAGAGCTGAAGGGGTAAGGAGAAACTAAGAGAAAAGCTTATTTGTTAATACTATGAGCATTGATGGACGTAGAGAACATATGTTCATACCCAACAGGGTGGAAACTAGAGAGACAAGGCCCCAGAAAGCAATTCTCCATGCAGTATGGGCAGAGGAGGACCCAGGGGTTAAAGAAGCATATATGTTTCATCCTCAATACTGAACTGCAATCACTTCTTCCTTTAATCTTTTGACGGAAAAACTGGAAGTTAATCAGATTAAGTCTAAATACAAAATCTTCCTATGCTATTTCTGTTTTTCAAAGGCTAACTGAATCTAATGGTAGATGCCCATTGAATCGCTTTCATTTTTCTTCTACTTTTTCTAACACACATTAAAATAAGTGGGAGCCCTTGATAAATGGGAACCAAATTCCATGGAAGTCACAGCCTAGCACAACATAGCATTCCAGAGAAGGCTGGCTTCACAGTTAGCTGAATGTCAGGCCATTTTCCTACTTAGTAGCATTTCTGAGCAGAGAAGAAGGGAGTGAAAATAAAGTAAAAAAGAAAAAAAATTCTTTGTGGTCATAAATTGTTTTGACATTTTAAAAATGATAGTACTAATAGCAAAAGCAACTTAAAATATTTGAAGAATTTTTACCACTTGGATGAGAGGCCTGGCAGATGGGTTATTTAAAAGAAGAAACTTTGAAAACAAATATAATCACTTAGGCTTCATTCTTCCACTGAGTAGGCAAGAACTTCCTTTTATAACCCCCCCCACGTGCACGCACGCACACGTGCTAGTGCTAGCACACGTATACACACACACACATACACACACACACACACACACACACACACACACACACGATCTATTCTGCTCTGTGTCTCTCAGAGATAGAAGACAAAAAATGTAAGAATTTTTTTTGTGGAAAAGCAAGTATGTACAGCTGCAAGGTGTATGGATTTTTTTCATTATAATTGGATTGAACTCAGAAGACCACATCAACTGCTCATGTCAGAGTTCCAATATGAAGACAAGGCATCTGCAGAAAAATTACCTTTGCACTTCAATTATCACCATCTTTGAGTCAAATTACTTTTCCTGTAGTCACAGAGAAGGATCTCATAAAGTTTCATTCTCAGTGAATTCTGCAAGTCCATCAGCTGAGTACTGATTGCTGCCTCTCCCCACTTATGAGCATCCGTCTTCCCCTTTTGTTGATGATGAAGACTTACAGGAAATCTGGCTTCATTCAGGCATCTTATGTCACTGGCGCTATTGACATAGATGCTCCAGGGGAGAATGTTAGAATTTTCCATTTCAGCACATGAAAACTAGGCTGCCCATGCTTCACATTGGGAATTCTTGATTTTATTTTTATTGCTTAATTTCTTTGGATGAAGAACATGAGAGAATGGCATAAAATTGCAGGGAAGGCAGACTTTACCTCTGTCCTCTTAGGTTGTTTGTTTTGTGCTTAAACCTAGAATTAGAATGACATAGGGAAGATCAACAGGAGAAAAGCATACAGTTTTATTTAACACAAGTTTTACATGGCATGGGAACCTTCATAAGTAAAAGGCACAAGGAATTGAACCCTCACATATTCACTTGGACAAAGACTAGTTGTTGAAAAAATGCAATTACATCATGTGGGAAGGCTAGAAGACAGGAGTTATTTTAATGAAGTCTGTCTGTACAGAATTCTCTCAGCCTCGACTTCCTATCCTCACTGATAAGAATGATACTTTCCTGCTAAAGAGGGTAGGGCATCTTTCACATGGGAATTTCATCTCCTGCTTTTAAGAAACAGTATAAAGGTCAGACTAACCTTATTTTATCTACTGTCCCCCCCCCCCCCCGGTGGTACTGGGGTTCCTGGAAGCCCTTCTACCTCCGGGCTACACTCCCAGACCTATTTTTACATTTTCATTTTGGAAACAGGGTCTCCTAAGCCAGCGCGCGCAGCTGGCTTCGAACCTGCGCGATCCTCCTGTCTCCGCCTCCCAAGCGTGGGGATTACAAGCCTGCGCCACCACGCCCGGCTATCTACTGGTTTTTAAAAAGTGCTTTTGCCTGGCATGGTGGCGCACGCTTGTAATCCCCATACTTAGGAGGCAGAGACAGGAGGATCACAAAGGTTCAAAGCCCCCCTTGCTGGTTTGTTTGTTTGTTTGTTTGTTTGTTTGTTTATTTATTTATTTATTTGTTTATCTATTTATTTATTGGTGGTACTGGGGTTCCTGGAAGCCCTTCTATCTTCAAGCTACACTCCCAGACCTATTTTTACATTTTTTATTTGGAAACAGGGTCTCCTAAACCAGCACGCGTGGCTGGCTTCGAACCTGCGTGATCCTCCTGTCTCTGCCTCCCAAGCACGGGGATTACAAGCGTGCGCCACCACGCCCGGCAGCCTTGCTGGTTTAAGAGACCCTGTTTCCAAATAAAATATAAATAGGTCTGGTAGTGTAGGCCGGAGATAGAAGGGTTTCATCCCCAGTATCACCAAAAAAAAAAAAAAAAAAAAAAAGTGTATTTAACTCAAAACAGTCAATATGTCAGAGTGACATAGTTTGGTGCAACAAATTCCCAGCTCCTTCAAAACAAACCTGAGTGTGAATTGAAAATAGC
This sequence comes from Muscardinus avellanarius, assembly GCF_963383645.1. Lineage (NCBI taxonomy): Eukaryota > Metazoa > Chordata > Mammalia > Rodentia > Gliridae > Muscardinus > Muscardinus avellanarius. Next base: position 70,118,825 of record NC_137794.1, on the reverse strand, counting down.
AATAACTTTGGGGATATTTCATTGATGTGTCTTTTTTTGGGGGGGGGTACTGGAGATGGGACCTAGAGGCATTCTACCTCCAAGCGATGCCCCCAAACCGATTTGTTTTCTTTATTTTGAAACAGGGTCTCGTTAGGTTTCTAAAAGCTTACCTACATTGCCAAGGTTGGCTTTGAACCTACGATCCTCCTGTCTCTGCCTCCTAAGTACTGGGATTAAAGCATGTCCCACCACGCCAAGCCCTTGATATAACTTTTTACAATGAAATTCTTTTAGCAGATGAAACCATAAGGAAAATACTCTGGGAACCAAAACCCTAAAGATGAAAGTAGGAGCTTTCTGGGTCTGAGAATTTAGAGACACACCAGGAAGGCCAATCAAATTTGGGATCATCCTTTCCAGTTGTGATTTGCAGGTCATATCAGAAGTAATATTTGGGGCAGACTTGCCCTGCCCTCTCAGTGAACTGAAATGTAATGGCTATCAATCCTTGCTGCTCTGTAGAATCACCTAGAACATTCTAAAAAAGTCCTGATGTTCAGGGCTTACTTTCTGACAGCCTATTAAATCATGGTCTCTAGGAATAAGGCGCAGGCATTAAAACTTTCTAAATGTTCCCTAAGTGTTTCTAATGGGCATCCATCCATGTTTAGAGTAAGAGTGTTCCAATTGTGTCCCATGGAGATCCACGGCGTCACTGTGGATGTGAGCGGGCAGGTCAGGACTGCCACTTCTCCAGACCCTGCTTCCAAGTTCTTCTAGAGTTGCCCTTCATTTTATCTCTGTTAAGTGGCTCAAATGAAAGAAAACACACCAAAGATAGAAAAAAGGCTGAAGAGTTTTGAAAGCAAAGCCCACCTGCCTGTCGTTGGCAGGACTACTTATCTCTCAGGGAAAAGGAAGGGAGAATAGTTGTGTTTTCAACACATTCATTCTAAAGGAGATGGAAATCGTTCTAACACCAGTTCTTAACGGCACATTTTTAGAACTACTTTAGTTCATGTATGGGTCAGTGAAGCCTACTCGTAGCTAGCCAGCTGTTTAAAGAAAGCAAGCCTTTGCAAAGCCCTGATTACTATTCCTCATGTTTCCTCCGATGACACAAAAAACCCCAGGGAGAAATAACCTTGTTCTGTTGAAACCATCAACAATCATTATTATTGCAAAAGCACATTACTTTATGTCAAAATCAAGGCATAGGATGCGGTTACACTGCAAACTATCCCCATTTTATAAGTTACATACTCTGCCAAAGGATGCAGACATTATGAGGTATTGTTCTTAAGCAGAGTTACTCAGTATTACCTGAGTTCTTACTTTACTGACTTTATCCTATTTCTTGCAACAATTCAGTAAATGTGATTAGGTAAGTTCATTAATTCACTTCACCCATTTTCATCTCAATTTCCATTACAATTTAAAATTGTAAAAATTTCTTTCTGCCATTGGAGTAGCTACAGATTCAGAAAACCTGAAACTAAAAAAAAAAAAAAAAAGAGAGAGAAGGAAAGAAAGAAAGAAAGAAAGAGAAAAAAAAAGATGGCCAGACAGAAAAATGGCCTTTAAAATTAATAAAAATTAACTGGGTGTGGTGGCACACATTTGTAATCTCAGCATTCAGGAGGCTGAGATCGGAGGATTGAGGTTTGTGGACAGCTTCAGCTACTTAGTGAGGCTCTCTGCAACTTAGTGAGACCCTGTTTTAAAATAAAGAATAAAAATAGGGCAGGGGGTGTAGCTCAGAGGTAGAATGCCCCTGGTTTCCATCCCCACACCCGCAATATATGTATTAAATATATATTAAATGTTATATATACAATATATATTCAATATTATATATAATAATATTAATATAATAATATAATACATGTAAAATATATTAAATATATATTAAATGTTATGGAGTGTTTTAAATCTCTTGTGAACTTTTTCTGCTAAAATTTTTTATCAATTTTAATTTTTATCTAAGAAAATAAAAATAAATAGGAAGTTGACCTCATTAATATAGTAGAGCATAGTTTGAGCTTAACTATCTAAAATATCCAAAAACTCAAGGCAAAAAGCTGTCCAGGATGGAAAGAGTCCAGCATTCCAGAAAGAGTCCAGGAAATGTGAAGACAGACGTCTATTCCCAGGAGTACAGCAAGAAGCCAACTGACTGGGAATTTACTGGCTAATGAGTATAAAATTTAATGGGACAGAGCTCTGAGATGTACGTATTCAATATCCTTATTTTACAAATGAGAAAACATGCTTTTTAAGAGTTAAATAAAAGCCGGGTGTGGTGGTGCACGCTTGTAATCCCCACGCTTAGGAGGCACAGACAGGAGGATCACGCAGGTTCAAAGCCAGCCTGGCTGGCTTTAAGAGACCCTGTTTCCAAATAAAAATATAAAAAATAGGTCTGGGAATGTATCCCAGAGGTAGAAGGGTTTCCAGGAACCCCAGTACCATCACACACACACACACACACACACACACACACACACACACACAGAGTCAAATAAAACTGGGCTTGATGGTACATGCCAGTCCTTGGAAGGCTGAGAAAGGAGGATCACAGGGTCAGGACTAACCTCTGCAAAGCAAGAGCATCAGAAACTTATTGAGACTCCGTTTCAAAATTTAAAAAAAAAAATAAGAAAATTTAAGGGCTGGTGGTGTAGCTCAGAGATAGAAGGCCCTTAGATTCAGTTCCCAGTACCAAAATAGATAAATAAATAAATAAATAAATCTAAGAAGAACAGCAAAATAAGGCAGATATTTGTGTGTTAGAAGTTAGGATTCAGACTAATTTAGCACTAAATTTAGGTTTGGTAACTTAACAGTGGCTTGCCATGTTAACCTTTTTGAACTTTAGTGGTATTTATAGTAGTGGGAAAGTAGAGCTGGACATGGTTGGGCAAGCTTGTAATCCCAGTACTTGGAAGGTTGAGACAGGAAGATTGCAGGTTTGAGGACAACCTCAGCAACTTGGACTCTCTGCAACCCAGTGAGACCATGTTTAAAATAAAAATAGGACCAGGGGTGTATCTTGGAGGTAGAATATCACTGGATTCAATACCCAGTACCACAAAAAATAAATAAATAAGTAAAAGAAAAGTAACACCTTGCTCCTGGTGTGCTCATGGAATTTAGGCAAAATAAAAGAAGAATCAAGACTACATGATTAACTTTGTCTTTTAAATTAAGTTAATGAAATTTCAATAGGAATAACAGTGTCTAGATCTGAATTCAAAACAATATAGTTTCTTGAAAAGAATATAGAGCAAGAAGGGACAAACTCATGAAAACTCAATTTATTGCAATGAAAGAAAACAACTCTCCATAATAAAAGGCTGTATTTTATAGCAGAAAAGTTATCCAACAACTATCTGAAAGTATATTTGGTAACATTAGTGGACAATAAAGTAAAGAAAGACACCAGGGGATGAGGTACACATCTAGCCACTCAGGAGGGTGAGATGGGAGAATTGCAAGTTCCAGGTCAGCATGGGCAACATAGCAAGGCTCATCTTAAAAGAAAAATAAAAGAAGAATATTATAATTATATAGGCAAAAGTATTATGCCATTGATAAAGAAAAAATAGAGATGGAGCTAGACATCAGGCTGTGGCTTATCGTCAGTAGCATGCAACAAGTTACAAGTATACTCAGGTGGAGAAAATGTGAACCCATCATAATGTTTGTCAAGGACAGAACAGGCCAACAGCTTGAATAGGTAAGAATCTAGCTAACAGCATTCCTATGAACTCTTTTGGAGAATGATATCAGCCATGCAGAAAATTTGTCAAGACTTAGGCCAAAGAATTGAAATGAACATATCATTTATTTTGTGGCATAACTATTATGAAAATTTTCAAACTGAAATAAATGTAAAAACAATAATGCAATAAATTTCAGTACTTACCAACCAGCTTCAAAAGTATCAATATTTTGCCAGTTTGTTTCATCTTTCAACTCCCTTGCCCTTCTTTTAAAAAAAAAAACTGGAGTATTTAAAAGAAAATTCTAGACATTGTGGTAATTTATACATAATTATTTAACTGTGCATTCTAATTAATAAGGACTTTCTTTTAAAACATAAGATAACATGCCTAAAAATAATCTTATAAAATCATCTAATGCCCATTTATATTTCCCTAAATATCTCAAAGATATTTTGTTACAGTTGCTTGTTGAGAACAGGATGCACATAAGGTACAAATATTATGTTTGGTTATTGTCTCTGTATCTTATCTATATCTTTTTACTCTACTTCTTTTTATTCCATTGATCAGTGGAAAACGGGATTATCTGTTGTTGTATTAGTTTTCTGTCTGTGACAAAAACCTGAGGCAAACAACTGAAAAGGAGGAAAGGTTTATTTTGACGTATGGTTTTGGTTTATGGATGTGGTTTGGTTTGTGGCTATGGGCCTGTGGGGAGGCAAGACATCAGTGTGTAATATGCAGTGGAGCAAAGCTGCCCACCTCATGCAGTCAGGAAGCAAAGCAAAAGAGAAGAGACTGAGATCCCAAAGTCCCCTTCAAGTGCATGCCTCCAAGGACCTAGTTTTCTTAAAACTTCACCTCCCAAGGTTCCACCTCCTGCCGATAATGTCACAGTCTGGTGACCAAGCCTTTAGCTCATGGGCCTTTGTGGGACGTTTCAGATCTATACAGCAGCACTCGAAAATGGAATGTTCTATATCTAGATTGATCTGGTTGCTTCCTTTTTTATTTTTTAATTTATTTTTATTGGTGCATTGTAATCATATATCACATTGGAATACAAGACTTGAGAGGATATACAAGCACACATCATCCAACTAGCCCTCATTCAGCCCCCATCCCATTCCCTCCCCCTCCCTCGATCCCATGCTTGTTTGGTGATTAACTTTGATACATTTGTTTATGTACCTCCTGCATTTTGAAGAGGCTCCGTCCTCCTCTATTTCATACCCTCTGATTGGTCACCTTAGTTGCTTCACTATAGGGCCCTTCTATAGCTCAACCTCTTCCTGTTGCCCCTTTCCTCCTAGTTTTTGCTGATTAGGGGAAGCATCTGATTTTTATTTTCTGCGATATTTCTCTGTGCATGCCACATTGCAAGTACCAATCCCACTCTTGACGGCCCCAGTAGTGGCCTGGCTACCCGGTGGACTGATCCAGACCTCGCTGGCTGAAGCAGCGGCCTTGCCTCATGGGAGGCCCCAATTCTGGTCTTGCTGGCCTCCACACCGGCCTAACCCCTCGACTGGCTCTGATCCCGGCCTCGGTGGCCCCAGCACTGGCCTAGCCTCAAGGCAGGCTCTGATCCCAGCCTCGCTGGCTGCAGTACCAGCCTAACCCCTCGGCGGGCTCTGATCCCGGCCTCAGAGGCCCCAGTAGCGGCCTTGCCTCTAGACAGGCTCTGGTGCCGGCCGCTGGCCCCGGCACCAGCCTACCCCTCAGCAGGCTCTGATCCCAGCCTCGGAGGCCCCAGCACCAGCCTTGCATTGTGAGAGGCTCCAATCCCGGCCTCGCTGGCCCCGGCCCCGGCCTACCCTCTCAGCAAGCTCCGATCCCAGCCTCGGAGGCCTCAGTAATGGCCTTGCCTCAAGGCAGGCTCTGATGCCGACTGCTGGCCCTGACATCGGCCTACCCCTCAGCAGGCTCTGATCCTGGCCTCAGAGGCCCCAGCCCGGCCTTGCCTCATGGCAGACTCCAATCCCAACCTTGCTGACCCGGGCATCGGCCTTATCCTTTGGCAGTCTCCGATCCCAGCCTCGGAGGCCCCAGCACCAGCCTTGCCTCATGGCAGGCTCCGATCCTGGCCTCACTGGCCCCAGCACCGGCCTTACCCCTGGAAAGGCTCCAATCCAGGCCTCGGAGGCCTCAGTAGCGGCCTTGCCTAAAGGCAGGCTCTGATGCTGGCTGCTGGCCCCGGCACTGGCCTAACCCCTTGGCAGGCTCCAATCCAGGCCCTGGAGGCCCAAGCACTGGCCTTGCCTCATGGCAGACTCTGATCCCAGCTTCGCTGGCCTCGGAACCGGCCTATCCCCTCGGCAGGCTCTGTTCCTAGACTCAGAGGCCTCAGTAGCGGCCTTGCCTCATGGCAGGCTCTGATACCGACCGCTGGCCCCGGCACTGGCCTAACCTCTCAACAGGCTCTGATCCCGGCCTCGGAGGCCCCAGTAGTGGCCTTGCCTCACGGCAGGCTCCAGTGCCAGCCACTGGCCCCAGCATCAGCCTAATCCCTCGGCAGGCTCTGATCCTGGCCTCAGAGGCCCCAGCACCAGCCTTGCCTCAGGACAGGCTCCGATTCCGGCCTCACTGGCTCCGGTACGAGCCTAACCCCTCGGCAGGCTCTGATCCCAGCCTCAGAGGCCTCAGTAGTGGCCTTGCCTCATGGCAGGCTCTGATCCCAGCCTCGCTGGCCCCAGCACCGGCCTAACCCCTTGGCAGGCTCCGATCCCGGCCTCGAAGGCCCCAGCACTGGCCTTGCCTCATGGCAGACTCCGATCCCGGCCTCGGAGGCCCCAGCACTGGCCTAACCCCTCAGCAGGCTCTGATCCTGGCCTCGGAAGCTCCAGCACCGTCCTTGCCTCATGGCAGGCTCCAATCTCAGCTTTGCTGTCTCCGTCGCCAGCCTCACCCCTCGGCAGTCTCCAATCCGAGTACCCTCTTCACCCAGCCATTTGTCCCACGTTCTCGAGGGTGCATGGTGGTAGCATTCCGCCTCTGGGGTTATTACTTCAAAAGTTCCAGGTGTAATGCATCAGATCTCTGACTCTCCTAAATACTGGTCACTGCTATTGCCACTGCCTCTACCATTTCAAGTCTTTCCCAAGCTCTTTATTCACTCTGAATGCTGTCCAGTATTCCTAAGCCTGCATGACAGTAGCATTCGACGTTTGGTATAATTTCTCCAAAAAATAAGGTTGGTAGAATCAGTTTTCTGCCTCTCCTGAGTATAAGTCTCCACGGCCATCGTGGAGACCACTTCCAATACCGCCTTCCTCCTAGGTCTCCGCTTAACTCTCTCCTTACAGGTGATGTCCAAGATTCTTAAGAATGTAAAGAAGAAGCAGTCCTCCTTCGCGGGATATTTTTCCAAAAGTTCCAGTTCATTTGGATAAGTTTTGTCTGCATGTCCAGTATCCTGGCATCATTAACGGCCTTCTTGACCCCTCTCCGATATTTTTCTTTTTTTCTTCTTCTTTTCCTTTTTTTTTTTTTTTTTAATAAGAGAAGACAGTATGTGTGGTTTGAGGAGGTTGTGGGATCAGGCACTCAGTAGCTCTGTGACCCGGGCCCGGTTTCCCCGGGGGTCCAGCATGTTCTGCACGACTCCACCCGGGGCTCAGAGTCCTGTGACCCCGGCCCCGGCTCTTCCGGGGTCCGGCATGCCCCGCCTGATATCCGCCCCGGGGCCCAGGGCCTTGGGACCAGGCCCGGTTTCTCCAGGGGTCTGGCATGCTCCGCGTGATCCCCTGGTTGCTTCCTTAAGGTGCTAATTACCTTGATTTCCGTTTCTCATCTTCCTGTAAACTAGTCGCTATGTCTAAATACCTGATTATCTCAGGTTTGATTTTTTAGGAAACAGTATTTTACAGGTGGTACTGTGTACCTACTTTTGCATTACAAGGCACATAACATCTGGTTGCCATTTCTAGGGATGCTAACACAGATGCATGGCTTCAAGTTTCACAAGGCATGACCCTCTCTTGCTTTTACCTCATAGTTTTGGAATTTGTGATGTATTGTCTAGATCCATTTTGTTATTACGTGTTGAGAATATTTATTTTTTTCTAATTGTGAAAAGTTCTACAATGAATGGACCAGTACAGAGGTATAAAGTTGATATCAATGAACAATAGCACTCCATGTATTCAGATAATAAACACTTAGAAAATATAAAAGGGAAAAACATTGGCAATGGCAACAGAGAATACATACAAATAAAGTTTACAAGAAAAAAATGCAAAATCTCTGTGAAATAAATTTTGAAATATTCCTAAGACACAAAAAGTATCATTGAACAAATGAAAGGCATTCCAAGTTCATAACAAATATATTTCACTGTTACACATAACAAAGATGTCTTATTCAGTAAATCTACGTGTGAACCCCAAATTCTGAATTTCTTCTAGCCTGCTTTCTTGAAAATGGCCTGCTCTGTGCATTAGAGCCTTCACTCTCAAGACATAGTTACTGGCCTACAGCATCAGCACCACCTGAGAACTTGCCAGAAATGCAGATTCTCTTGCTTCACTCTAGATCTACTGAATCAGACATTCAGGAGGTGTTCAGCAATCTACATTTAATAAGCCTTCCAGATGACTTTGATATGTGCTGAGCTTGAGAACTGCTGCTCTGGTTCTTCTCAAATTGAAGTTACATGGAAATCAACTATGATCTTGTTAGGCTGCGGACTTGATGCAGCAGTTCTGGGATGGAGTCTGACCCTGCATTTCCAACAAGCTCTCTCATGATGCTGATGCTGATGGTCTGAAGACAGTGCTCTGAGAGACAAGACCTGAAGACCAGTCTGTTTGCAGCTTACTCAAGGCCAATCTATCCTGTGATCTCCCCACTCCTATTTTTATCCTCAGTATTAATGACATATAATAGCTTAATGTGTTACTCCTCCCAATAATTTCTTTACTTTAAGTGGAATGTAACCCATAGCAATGTATTCCTTTGAAACAAAATTTAACCAAAAAACAATAATTAAAAGTTTATCTCAGGCTTTGGTGGAAACTATTTTGGAGATAAACTTATTCAGCATTTATTAAATCATGCCTTAGAAAACATATTAGTAACTGGAATATAAAGAAGGAAATATTAAGAAAAAAGCCTATGCATAGAAGATCTTTGTATAAACTTATGTTGTCAATGCAATTTGTCTCGAATTTATCTTTTTATAAATTTTAATTTTTATTATTTGTGTTTGTATTACTGATTCCTTCATATTACCCCCAATTTTGGTCCATTAACATAATAAACATTTATTTAAGCGCATGATTTTTCTGGATCAGAAATTTGGACAGAACATAGTGTGGAAAGTATTCCAAAAAGCCTTGTATCCTCATCTAGGGTAGCTTAAATCTCTAGAGATGGCTGGAATGGTTTAACTAGGGCCTTAGATACAGGGTCTTCTATTAGTCTTTAGTTAGGCTCCCAGATTCTTCTCCAGGTCATTTGTACTGGAACCAGAATTTCTAAAATAGCCTCTTTACCTGTATGTATAACACCTAAGAATGACTGGAACAATGGGCTCTATTAAAATCTCTCTCTCTCTCTCTCTCTCTCTCTCTCTCTCTCTCTCTCTCTCTCTCTCTCTCCTTCTCTCTCATTTTTCCTCTCTCCTCTTTCTTTCCAGTTGGGTAATTTAGATATCTTAACAATATCATAGTCTGAGAAATTTGACTTCTCTTAATTGGACTATTAAGCACTGAGAGAAACCAAGGAATAAACTGTGATGCTTTTTATCAATCCAAATTTACTTCTGCCATATTGGCCTGTTGGTGAATTAAGGTCAGATTCCAAGCATAAAAAATAAGAGCCCATTTCTCATTGGAAGTGTTGAACTATATCCAACTTACCATGTGTGGTGGCTCGTTTTGTATCAACCTGATTGGATTAAAAGATACCCAGAAAACGGGTAAAGCTGTACTTCTGAGTATGTCTGCGAGAGTGTTTCTGAAAGAAATTGGCATTTTATTTAGCAGAATGAGTAAGGAAGCTCTGTCTTCTCCTAATGTTGACTATATCTAATACAGTCAGGGGCTGGGTAGTATAAAAAGTTAGAGGAAGGGTGAACCCTACTCTATCATTCTATTTCCATTTCTGTTTTCTGGAACTGTAACACCCATCATTTTCTGCCCTGAACATCAGAATTCCAGGTTTTCAGGCCTTTGGCCTCAGACTGAGAATTATAATATTGGATCTCAGGCCTTTAATTGACCCCTGCTACCCACTTCCCTGATTTTCCAGCATGTAGATAGATGGCATGTTGTGAGATTTCTTTCATCCTCCATGATTATGTGAGCAAATTTTCACAATAACTTCTATCTCACATACCTACATGTTTGCAAATATGTCCTATTAGTTCTGTTTTCCTGTAGAACCCTGACTAATATGCCAGTGTTAGGCATGATTTAAATGACAACTAGATGTACCCAATTGATCTAAAATTGGCTTACCTAAAGCCAAAGTTCTCAAGACAAAATTAAAAAAATAACACCAACAAATCCTGTTATAAAAAATTTCCTTAAAAGCTTATAACTGCCCAAAGAAGCCCATAGTTAGTATCTCTTGCTAACTCTGCATTTACTGACATCATCTTGACAACCTGGAATTGCATCATGGAAACTTCAAATTAAGACTTTTCTTTTTTTCCTGGAGGACCAATTGTTAAACCTTTTTCACACACATTGCAACCTCACACCCCTTACCATTTCCATATGTAAAAATCAGTAATTCTCAATTAATTCACATTAGAATCACTCGGGGAACTTTTTAAATCCCCAACATCCAAGCCCCAACCAAGAAAATATGTCAGTATTTCTGAGGTGGGGCAGTTCCAATGTTCCTCCAACGTTGAAAAGCACTAACGATGCAGATGCTGCGCATTCAGCTTCTCATACTCACCGCATAGACTTTTCCTAATGATTTGTGGATATAAAAAAAGAGAGATTCAAATACCACCCACAAAAGAAACTAAGTATCCTCTGGCTCGTAAAACAGAGAAAAAAGGCAGAGAAATATAAGGAAGTTAAGACACTTGCCTTAGAGAATTCAGAACCACAAAAGTCCAAGTAGAACTTCATTTATGCTATAATTTGAATCTAAATGTCCCCAAAGGTCCATGCTTTACAGTCTGGTGCTATTGAGAGGTGGCGGCGGTGGTGGTGGTGGTGGGAGGAGGTAGGGCCCACTGGGAGGCCTTTAGGTCATGGGAGGTGTGCCCTGGAAGAGCACACCCCATCACCTTTCTCTTCCTTTTTAGCTTCCTGGTCATGAGGTGAGAGGTTTTGCTCTTTCACAGATGTTTCCTCATGGTGGGCTTCCTCACCACAGGCCTAAAGCAATGGGGCTGACCAATCATGGAAGTAAACCTCCAAAATCGTGAACCAAAGTGAACTTAATCTCTTCATATATTGATGTATCTTAGTATGGTTATAGTAATGAAAAGTTAAATTCAATTTATTAATTGAAATTTCCCATATGAACAGAAGTAGAAATTTTTTGCTACCTAGTGACTTCCAGCTTTGCCAGTAAATAAGTGGGTAATCAGGCTTTGATCTATGGTACCATATTTTAAATAAAAACTTTCACAATTCTCCTGTGAAACATATGGATTTCAGTTGTGCTTCAAAAGATCTCAGGTAGAAAAACATATATTTTAACACATTATTTTAGACACATATATGTTTTGCAGTATTTTACCTAAAGATATAAATATGTACATTGAATTATGCATTGGTTTGTCTACAAAGCCTTATTTTTGCAATTTTTATGAAATGCCTTTTCCCTTGCCGGGCATGGTGGCGCATGCTTGTAATCCCCATGCTTGCGAGGTGGAGACAGGAGGATCACACAGGTTTGAAGCCAGCTGTGCTGGCTTAAGAGATCCTGTTTCCAATAAAAAGTATAAAAATAAGTCTGGGAGTGTAGCTCAGAGGTAGAAAAGTTTCCAGGAACCCCAGTACCACCATAAAAAAAAAAAAGAAATGTCTTTTCCCCCTTTCCATTTGATGTAAGTGTCCTAAAATTAATGAGTTTATTAGTTGACTTTGAACGTTCAACAACAAACAAAACAGAAACTGCACAGAAATAAAAGAATCATGTATTTGTACACAATTTATTTATGGAATAAATTGGACAAAATATATGTTATATATCATTGAGCTTCTTCTTACATATATTCCTTGTATGTAAAGGTATTGAATTCTTTCAAAACTCACTCTCTAACCTTTTCCTTTTAAGTAATAGAGCAATAGTTGTAGGAGAAGACAAGGTGCCCACGTTTGTTCTTTTGCTTCAGTGGGAATTAGAAAGTTTTTATTTTTATTTTTTTATTTTTTGGTGGTACTAGGGTTTCTGGAAACCCGTCTACCTTCTGGCCACACTCCCAGACCTATTTTATATTTTTGTTTGGAAACAAGGTCTCTTAAGCCAGCGAGGCTGACTTTGAACCAGCGCAATCCTCCTGTCTCCGCCTCCCAAGCTCAGGGATTACAAGCGTGCTCCACCACGCCTGGCGATTTAGAAGGTTTTAAAGGGGGTTGGCTGGGCATGGTAGCACAGGCCTCTAATCCCAGTACTTGAGAGGTTGAGACAGAAGAATTACAGGTTCAAGGCCAGTCTCAACAACTTAGCAGGGCTCTTAGCAACTTAGTGAGACCCTATTTCCAAATAAAAATAAAATAAGTTTGGTGGTGCAGCTCGGAGGTAAAATGCCCCTGGCACCTTCTCCAGATATCTACTTTTGGGTACCTACTCACCATCACTGTGGTGCAACCTTCTCTGGAAGGTCAACTTAGACCACCAAGAGTTCTCTAGGAAATGCCCTCTCTTGCCCAAGCACAATTTTTAGCCATTGCTGATGCCCCAGAATCGCTTTGGGACTCAAACCGAGGCTGACGACCCAGAATTTCCTGTGGGATTTATTGGGCTGAGGCTTCACTCAAAACTTCATTCTTTTTTTGTGTCAATACTGCTAACAGTTTTTTTTTTTTCCTGAGTATACCCATTTTAACAAATTACCCACTGCTTCCTGTGTTAGGCACTGCTTCTAAGGAGTCCAGCATTAGACCACAAACTGTCCACATTTCTAAAAAGTCTCTCTGACCGAAACCAGAAGGTCATCTCCTTGACTCTGCTACATGTTAATTCTGGATACTGAAAAACAGATACTGATCTGCTCTGCCTGTCTCTACCTGTTCCCGCCAAGACTGTCCATGGGACAGATAAGTTTCTTGGACTTGTTTTTCCCCTAAACTTGCGACCAGAAATCAAGATGAAAGTCTGATGCATCTGGGGTGGTATGTTCCAGAGTAGGAGGATGAGATCCTCTGCTACTTATGAAGTTGTAGCACAAAATACCCCAGGCTTCTGGCATACTACTGGTCAGCTTGAATATTCTCAAATGAGGTAGCAATTATCATGAACATAAGCTTTCTAACCGTAGAAAGCTCCTGGGGTTGAGGGTGAAGAAATATGCCCTAGAGATTACTCTTCAATTTTCAGCTTCCTACAACTAAGCACTTTTTTAAGAACTGATGCTGCAGCCTTTGGCCCCGCTTAAGAGATGCATGGGCATCAGCTGAATCCCGTTTGTCTTTTTCCAGCTCAGCAGACACTTAAGGGAGGCGCACTTGTCTTTGCTGAGCTTTATCTCTCTTTATTCGGACACCTCTGACACCTCTAATCCTTAATCTCTCTCTCTCTCTCTCTCTCTCTCTCTCTCTCTCTCTCTCTCACACACACACACACACACACACACACACACACACACACACACACACCACTGATGCTGTACCTCTAAAACCCAAACCCAAAGCAATACCAGTTAGGTGTCCTATACTCATACACGTCTAACAGTAACCAGAGTTAAGTTTAGTCCCTAAATAGATTAAGGGCTCTTCCCACAAGAATTTCCCCTAATTTATGGTGCAAATTGCAAGCAGCCGGCGCTTGGAATTACCTATAACTTCTGTATGATTTGGCTACAAATCAGAGGTTTTCAGGATCCCTTCAGCTACTTGCTAGACTGGCTCACAGAGCTCTCGAAAGTAACTGCCTTACTTACCTGTTTTTAATAAAAGGAAACAGTTTAGGAACAACACAATGGAAGTGATACACAGAGTAAGCCGTGGGTACAAGGCTTAAAGAGCCCTCTTGACAGACTATTCTCTGTAGGTTGAGCACCCCAGAGGCTCTCAGAATCCTGTCCTTTAGAGGCTTAACAGAGGCTTCATTATAAAGACATGGTAGATTGATTTATTGGCCAGTGGTGATCAGTTCAACCGTCAGCCTTGAGAGCAGGGTAGAAAGTTTAAGCCTTTTTATCATGCAGTGAGTTCCTCTGGCAGCCAGCCCCCAATCTGAGGCTCTCTTAAAACCCCTAGTCATCTCCTTCATGTGCAAAAGACACATCAGAAAATTTTTAGGTGCCTTTGAAGCTCTGTGCCAGGAATGGGCATAAAGGCAAAATGTTTATTTCTTGTTGTGAATCACAATATCCCAGATATGTTTTGGGTCTTATAACTGTAGAGCCCTCTCCTAAGTTGTTATTATTTCATGGTAATAAGGAGCTAATATTCAGCTGTCTCAAATCCAAGGATATGAACTTCCAGTGATACAAAGTGTGAACCACTGTGGAAACCATGGTTTCTCTTCCTTAAGTACATCTCCACTCAGAGAAATCACACGCACACACACACACACACACACACACACACACACACACACAATCTAGCAGAATGCAAAAATTGCATGATTTCCGACAAGTTTAAAATTGCAAATCAATTTTATGTCAGTACTGCTTTGGAAAGTACCCCCAGCTCTCTAGTCAAGGCCAATTTACCCTTCTATGGTCTGAAGGTTTGTATTCCTCCAAAATTTATAGGCTGACATCTTGACCCCCAAGGTGATGGTATTAAGAGGTGGGGCTTTTAAATGAAATTAGATTATGAGGGCAAAGCCTTAGGGTATGGGATTAGTACCCTTCTGAAAGACGCTGGAGGGGCTGAGGATGTGGTTCAGTGGTACAGTGTTTGCCTAGCATATGTAAAGTTTGGGTTCAATTCCCAGCACCAGAAAAGAAAAAAAAAGTCAAAAAACAAAAAAATGAATCTGACAATATATACTGGTAGATATATGCTAATGACAAAAAATTGCAAGAATGAAAGATGCTGGAGGGAGCTTGTTTACCCTTTTCACCATGTGAGAACACAGTGAGATGAGAGTATTATGCAGTGTAGAAGAAGATTCACTAGAACTTAACCATGCTGACACCATAATCTCAGAATCTCCAGCCTAGAGAACTGTCAGAAATAGACTTTTACTGTTAAGACACATAGTCTATGGTATTTTTGTAATAGTAGTCCAAACAGACTAATACATACCGTATAGTAAGCACCATTTCTAGGACTCCCAATACATGTAGGGGCCTATGAATTAATTTTAAAATCAGAAGGAAACAAATGAACTTTTAGGTTTAGAAAATTTTTCAGTATGTAATATTGGTATATTTGCCTTTATATTGATTTAAATATATGTAAATACAATTACTACTTTGAATATCAAATTGGTCTATGAAGACAAAACTGCCTAGGCCCACACACAGCATGATGCAGTCCTGTTTCCAGAGGCAAACGCTTAGCACACAGTGAAAAACATGTGAAAAAGTGAATTTTAGATATTATATTTTTTCCATTGGTTATTTTAAGAACCAAAGTCTTCAGATTCAAAGGAAACAATTTCAAATGGTAGAATTTCATGCATCTTGAAAGGATAGATGTGCAGGTCCAGAGTTCCTTTGACACCCTGGATGCCGCTGTAAGGTTGTCTATGTTCAGAGTACCTTGCTCCCTCTCAAGGCACCACTTCAGTCCCAGGTGCCAGAACCAATATTTACAGAGATGGCAGACAATCCTGCATGAGACTTTCTACTGAATTATAAAATCTTACAATTTAGAACAGTATTCAGACCTGCTGAGCCCAATCCACCACCAATGCAAAATTGTCTTTGTCATCACTCAGCATCAATTTGAGGACACCATGACATTGTCTGCACTTGAGAGCTTCAGAACAGTTTCTTTGTGTTATTGTCTTGTAAAGAAGCTCTGGCTGTAAGAAAATACAGAGCTACAAGGCAGCTGTGGATACAGCTGGGGGCTATCAGAATGACCTATAGCTGGGCACGAAGAGTCAGTGATGGTGGATGAGCTACAGATCCTCAGCAGTACCCACAAGGACCATTGTCGTCTCATCATCCTGGGGGCAAGGCTCCAGTCCTTCATCCACCACCTTGTGGAGGGTGCTGTAATGCTGCTGGTTTGGGTAGAAAGAATGTAGCTCAGAAGCAGCCTCCCAGGCAGCAAAAGTGGGCATGGGAAAGATACCTGGCCTCTTGTTTTCAAAAAAGCATTTCAGGTTCCTCTCACTCAGCTTTTCAGCATAGTCCACAAATGTATTGTCCAACTGCTCCTTCTCCTTTTGTGTGTATGCCTTCCAAAAACTCAGCTGCAGATAGCTCACTTGAGATCGACAGCGTGCGTAACAAGTGGTGAGCAGAGAGAAGAAAGATGCTGAACAGATGAGGCACCATCCTAGAATCTTAGGAGGAAAGAAATATTGAAGACATGTAAAAGCGAAGTCACCTCTCAGGAAGTTGGGGCAGTTTTATTGGAAAGCAAGTCGCTGAACTGTTACCACAGCCACTACTATACCTCATCGAAATCATTCATCTTAATTTTTAAGCACTTTTAAAATCATCACAGTGAAGTTAGAGTGTATCTAATATCTATTTTATTACCCCACAGTGTTGATATGCAAAGTAATAACTAGAAGGCTGGCAAATGAGAAAGAATATAGATTATCCAAGAATTAGATAAATCAAGCTCCCAAATAGCTATTAGAGGGGAAAATTCTGTTCATGAGTAATTGTGGCTATTGGAGCAAATGACCACAAGCCAGGTATCTGGGGCATTAATAAATGCATATATATGACTAGTGACTAAGTTTTGCTATGTGATTTGTTCGCAAAGAGCAGCAGATACTCTTTGGGAGAAAGGCTGTTGCTTACTGCCCATGGTAAAGGGAGACAGACAATGCAATAAAAAGGCTGGCCCTGTAAGAATTTAAAGCCCATCTAGGCACTGATTAAAAAAAAAAGTTAGGGTCATTTTAAACCTTGAGAATTATTTGTTCTGAATTTTGGCATATAGGAAAAACAAACTCTCTAAATATGAATAATACCATTGTTTTTTTTAAAGCAGAAGTCTACATGGGTGTGTGTGTGTGTGTGTGTGTGTGTGTATGTGTGTGTGTGTGTGTGTGTGTGTGTGTATATATATATATATATATATATTTTTTTTTTTTTTTGGTGGTACTGGGAATGGGACCCTTCTACCTCAGGGCTACACTCCCAGACCTATTTTATATTTTATTTGGAACCAGGGTCCCTTAAGCCAGCGAGGCTGGCTTCAAACCTGCGCGATACTCCTGTCTCCATCTTCCAAGCTCAGGAATTACAAACGTGAGCCACCACGCCCAGCTATAGTTCAATATATATATTTTTTTAAGCAGAAGTTTACATAGCTCAATTTTTGTTCAAATTCTATTTTTTATGATTGGAATTAATTTTATATTTAGACAACTAACATCTCTGAAAATATCTCTTGACATTTAGTTCAAATAACCTTTAGTATTCCTCAGCAGATAGGACCATTTGAAAATAGAAATATTCAACAAATACGATTCTATTCGGACCATAACATAACTGTAAGTAAGTCCTAGATCTGTGGTTCCCAGCATCTTTCTCTGACATGATTTATTGTGAAGGGTCTCAACCTCTGCACAAATGCCAGCTCTGGATTAGCATTATTTGGGTTTAAACACTAGTTTCCTCCTTGCTGTGGATATTCTCTATAGCACAGTTTCCTTGGTTGTAAAGAGGGGGTACCCATCTCAGAAGGTATTTTGGGGAATGTGATAAAAATATGTTGGACACAAGTACATTAGTGAGTATTGGCTCCTTTTACATCATGCTATATTTCAAATGTATGTTGCTGAACTCATAATATTTCTGTACTTATGATTAATGAGTGAGACACAATCACCGTCATTTCTCTTATTTATCTTCAGCCATTTGTGTATTTGTGGTTGGCTACCTCAGATATTCCTCTTTACTTCTTCATCTACCTTCCTCTTTCCCTACAATTATATCCCCTGTAGGGCATCTTACCTCAATACCTGAGCTAATTCTGAGTTCGAAGCTGTATCCCTGTTCCCTTTTGCATGACTTAGCATAGACTTGCCCTCACCTGAGTTTTGACCTCTGGATCTTCTTGTCCTTCCCATCACTGTACAATACCCAGAGTCCAACTACAGGATGGCGGATTCTCCCATTCCATTTCTCCATACTGTCTTGTTTTGCATGAATCTTCTTTCCCAAAACCTGGAAGTTTTCTCAACAACTCTGTCCCAGAATCTTTATGCCCATTTATATTCATTACATCTAATCTTTCCAACAACTGTCCACTGTAGGTATTATTATCACCCACTATGATAAAACTGGGCTCAGGGAGATCGAAACACTACCTATTGATCATATAACTCATGAGTGGTAGCATCAGGATTCAAACCCAAGGCCAGCTAATCTAAGTGCCCTTTCCACTACTCCGTTCCTCTGTCCTTAAGAATAGAGAGTCAGCCAGCTGGATTTCTTGTTTCTCTGCCCCACCCATAGATACCCAGATACCCATAGATGAATATACTTTTTCATCCCACCCACATGGCCAATTACTGGACTGTGTGTCGCCTCCTTCCTATTGGAACCTCATGCTCAGCACCTGCTATTCCTGCAACTCCCTTCATCTCCAACATCCTCCCATAGGAATCAGCCCCAGGTCCTTCTCATTTTGCTGAAAAGTCAACAGGTCATTGTGCCCAGTAAGCTCTGACAGGATGTGCAGTGATTTCCTTGTGCTTGTGTTTAGGGAAGAAAAGCTTACACAGTGATAAGTGTTTGGATCTGGCACTGACTGAATGGAACCTGGAGCCTGAGGACATAAGCCATACATTATTCATTCTGTCATAACATGTATAATTAAGACCTTCCTTCAACAAAAGACGGAAGGCATTTGAGAGCCTGGCACATTTTATCTAAGGTGTGCTTTATGCATTAAACAAAGGATTTTATTTTGGGGCATTTTGAGGGCCTATCAGTTTATGAGGAAAGCATGATTTTACCATCAACCAGCTTCGGAACGTATGACTTTAAGAAGAGACTTTGCTTTGATGTGCTGTAAAAGCAAACCCTTGTTGAAAAAGTAAAAATTACTCTATTTTTCCATGCATTTATTCTGAAATAAATTGTGAATCCACTGTTTGTTTTGGTTTGGAGAATTCAATTCCTACTACTCACAAATAGAACGTCAGTTTTTCCCTAAAGCCAGGGCAGGGCTGTCCACCTGGACTTGAGTTCATATACCCAGAGAGATGACACGCTGCTTCCCTGCAGCAATTAGGTGAAGCTACAATTTCCTCCTGCTAAATAAAACAATGCCCCAAGCCTTGAGCTTCTAAAGTAATGTAAGAACTTCTTTAGCCATACAATACAAAGAATAAAAGACAGAATTTCCCTAGAGAATATGATCGCTTTTCATGAAAAGCTATTTAAAGACAGCTGAGTTCTACTTTATATGGGAAATGCTTCTGAATCTTAATATTTATACATAAAAATAGCAGTCACCAGAACCCAGTTAGGGGAATCTCTATACTAATTATATTCAATGCAACTTTGAAAAGTAGCAGCTCATTTGATTCAACTATATTTTAATAGACATGTGATAAATGTTTGTGTTTCTCTGAGAAATCAGTTTGAAAATAACTGCTGGATGATAGTACTTTTTAATTATAGCTCAGCCATTAGCACTGTTTGTGATTTGATGTTATGCATTATTTACAAAGTCAACCCAGAGAGATTGTCTCAAAGTACTTAAGCATTTACATATGCAAAACCCAGAGGATGATTTCTTTTCGGAAATGGAGAAGATATAATCCAATCAGCAATTTTACTGAGCCATCCAGCCTCCAAAAAGCCTTTCCAGAGATTGGTTTAGTGCTGCATCATATCCCAATTTCCATTTAGTTTCAAAACATTCTGGCAGGACTCAGACTCTGCCCTGGCTGAAAGGACAGAGAGAATCCCTCAAGCTGGCACAGGAAGAAAAAGGTGAGTTTGTTCTTACCTGAGACTGGGCCTGAAGGGACAGCTTCACTTCCTCGTTATCCATGGGTAGCATGCCTGTTTTGTCACAAGACACTTTGTAAAGTTCTTGCCAGCACTCTTTGGGCTTGCCCTTGCAGATCAGTCCCAGGAGTCTTGAACTGTTTGTCCCACTCATGGCACATTCATAAAACGTTCCATTAAGCAAAGCCACAGAAAGCCACATCACCGGGGCCACCAATGAGCTCAGAGTGATCTGGCCCAGGACGTAGAAGAAGCGGCAGCTGTGGCCCTTGGGGAAGATTTTCCTGGGATTTACGCAGCAGCCAGTGAAGAGTCTCCAGGCCTGGCTGTTCAAAAAGAATCCTAGGATCAGCAACACCCAGGCAGGAGCAAAGAGGAAAACCAAACCATAGGCTGTGTTCTCAGTGCTGCAAGGGCACTTAAAAGCCACAAGTGAAAAAAGGCGCTCGCCTCCCAAAGTCAGCAAAGCCATGAAGCTGTAGCCAATGGCAGTTTTCTGATTAAGAAAGAATTTTAAAATGCTCTGAAAAGCATCCATGTTGTAGATGCACAAAGAGGGAAATCGTTCTGCCCTGGCTATTATTGGGTACGGCTGGCCTGGCTGTTGTGGCCGTGGCTGAGGGTGGAGCTCTTTCTTCATTAGAAACAACAGTCCTCCTTCCCAGGCTGAATTCAGCCAGATAAGAAAACAAGTCATTCCCTAGGAATGTGTGTTTCCCAACAGTGTTCAGATAATGCCTCCTACTGGTAGATACTGGGCCATGAAATGGCAGTCTACACACCAAGGGTCCACATAAATTCCAAGTACACCAGCTCCCCTTTAATAGTGTTTCCATGTGGCTTAGATTGAAAATCAGAAAGAAACTCTCACTCACACAAATTAGAGTCTAGGAATTTTCCAGTGGGAAGAATCAACAATAGCAGAAACAGATTTCAGTCAATTGAATGGGAGCTGAATTGAACCTCTAAACTCGAAGTTGTCACCATGGTTTTTGTTTCTTGTTTTTTTGCTAGGTGGTTTAAGATTTGGAAGATCGATTCATTTTGTATCTTCTCAATCTGACTAGTTTTAGAGAATTGAGACATATTTTAGGAGAGTATTTGAAACTTATATGTGAATGCTTAAGGAGCGTCTGAGTTTTAGAGGAAAAAAAAAAGAGAGAGAGAGAGAGAGAGAAGGATCCTGATCATTTCTTTCCTAGGCTAGCATGGTAACCTCTGGATTAGAATCTCTCCCTTTGACCTCATGCCAACAACTACCCACAATCCTAAATGCTCCATCCATGCTCATATGAAAGTGATCGATCCCTCTGAAACAGAAATGTGAGTCTTCATTGGCCTGTTCACATCTTTAAGGCTCCCCATTGCCCACAAGTTGATAGATGTAAACGTCCCCTGAACCTCATCATGGTATTTTCTGTCATGCCAAGTTCCTACTACCTAGGATGTCTCTGCCTTCCCCACTCCCACCTGTCTACCTGAGAAATGCTCATTTGCTATTTTTGGTGTCAAATTTACACTGGATGCTCACTCGATAGTTTGTTTAGCAAATTACTATTGAACTCCAACCATGTACTAGGAACTGTGGTAGGCTCAGTAAGTACCTGTTGAGTGAATGAATGAATGAATGAATGAACTTCTTAGTACTTTAAATTATGAATGATTTAAGATTTATATTTTGCTCCTATACACTGCTATTAATTTAAAAATTAAATTAAGCCAGGCATGATGGCTCATACCTATAATCCCAGTACTTTGGAGGCTGAGACAGGAGGTTCACAGGTTCAAGGACACATCAGCAATTTGGTAAACCCTCAGCAACTTAGCAAGACTTTGTTTCAAAAAAGAAAAATAGGGCTGGAGGTGTAGCCCAGTGGTAGAATGCCTCTGAGTTTATTTAATCCATAGTACCAAAAAAAATTTAACTAATTATTGAAAAATGACAACACATCAAGCTAACAACAAATTTTTATTCATAAATTTTGTAATACAGGCCTGTGTATTGTGTGAAAAGAAATTGCCTCGGACTAGAAGCCAAGGAACTAGGTTCTACCTTGATCTTGGTGTGTTGTTTTACTTTTCTATACACCACTTTGCTCATTTGTGAAAGCAGGAGTTAACAATAAATAATAATAAATTAATAATAATAAATAATCTCCAAGATTTCTTCCATTTCTACATTGCAAAATTCTTCAAGTCCTGTAAAACAACAGTTTTGAGAATTACTTTATCACTCATCAATACATTTCTAAAGGACCTGTGATTTTAAGAGATTTCTTGAAAATAAGGCAGTTTCTCATAAGCCATATTGTTTCCACAGAAACTAGTCCCTTAGGATGCTCCATAAAAATAAAAGGATGGAAAACTTTCACATGGCATAAGATCAATAAATTGCAGAGCTAAGTGTGAGCCCAGATGTCCTGACTGCAGACTCCACATGCTACCCATTGTGCTGCAATGCAATGCTTGTAGCAGTGTATTTGGTTGTGCTGCCAATAGAAATCTGAGCTCAACCGAGTGTTTGTCTTTGCTTTTATTTCCCCTCTTCTTTATCAGGTTGCTTTCAAGATGTACTTAGGAATTACGCCAAGTGTGACCTGTAATAATTCAAGCAGAAATGAGTTTTCCCTGATTCTAGACAAGAATCCTCTGGCAGACTTTGTGGAAGAGCTCCCTGCCGGGCGATCTTCTCTGTGCTACTGCAATTTAATCTGTGGAATTATCAGAGGTGCTCTGGAAATGGTAAGGCATGTATTTCATTTTGCGGGGTCTGTTAGTTATCTAGTGCTGTGTAACAGGTTATTTTGAAATGTAGCAACTTAAAATAGCAATTGCTACAACACACAGTTTCTAGGATAAAAAATCTGGGAGCAGTGTAGCTAAGTGTCTCAGAATCTTTCACAGCTTCACACACATGAGGTTGAGCTGTCATCCAGGACTACAGCCTCTGAAGACTTGGCTGAGTCTGGAGAATCTATTCCTAAGGTCTTTCAGATAGCTTCCATGCCTTGCCAGCCATTGGCTAGAAACTTCTTGAAGTGTCCTGCCACGTAGACTTCTATCCATCTAATCACAGCATGGCAGTGTGTGCTGCCAACCCTGGGACGTGTGGTAAGGGACTACCTGAGGACATGCAAAACAGGAGGCAGGGATCATTGCAAGCTGATTTGGAGGTTAGCCTCCACACCTGAATTGTCCATTGGTTTACCTGAGACTCAGATCTGCGAAGGGTCAGGCTACTCAGTATACAAAGATGAAGAAGGTGCAGTTGTTGCCCTTAAAGAATTTTCTGTCTAGTAGAAAAGTTATATGCGTAAAAAAGTGTGATAAAGGGTTGTGGGAGGACTTCCCAGACTTCTTTGAGCATCTCTGAACTGGCTTTGAAGGAAAATAGGAGTTGGGTGAAAGTCTTGAGTAAGGGAAAGAGGGGAAAGTATTATTCCAGATAGAAGAATCAGAATGCCCAAAGACACACACACACACACACACACACACACACAGTTTCATTCAAAGAACAAGGAACTTGGACTAGTTTCGTACAACTAATATGAATATTGAGAGGAGTTTCATGAGAAAGAGGTTTAAATTGTTTACAGAAGCCTGCTGAAAGAAGAGATTCATATGACAAGCTAGGAATTCAGATTTATGTATTGAAAGTATCAAAGAGCCAGTGTAGGTTTATAAAGAAGAAAGGAATTTTTTTCGGAGGAGGGTATTAGGAATGAACCCAAAGGCATTCTAACTGAGCTATACCCCCAGCACTTTTTAATTTTATTTTATTTATTTTGTTTTATCTTACTGTGGTACTGGGGTTCCTGGAAGCCCTTCTACCTCCGGGCTACACTCCCAGACCTATTTTTTATATTTTTATCTGGAAACAGGGTCTCTTAAAGCGCGGCTGGCTTTGAACCTGTGTGATCCTCCTGTCTCTGCCTCCCAAGCGCGGGGATTATAAGCGTGCGCCACCACGCCCAGCTACCCCCAGCACTTTTTATTTTTTGTTTTGAAACAGGGTCATGCTAAATTTCTGAGACTGCAATTCTCCAATCTCAGGCTCTCGATACTACAATTACAGACATTTGCCACCACACCAGAAAGATATTTTGAAGTTTTTGTTTTAGGAATTTTATTCCCTTGTCACCCACAGAAGAGTATACAAGAGGAAACAATGTTAGAGGGAGGAGAGCAGATAGGAAGCAGATGATGGTGACCTCAAGCAAACCCAGAAGAAAGCCTTGACTGTAGTCATGAAAGAGAAGACCCACTGGGACAATATTAGGAAGGAAGAATGGATGAGACTAGATAATCATTAGCTGAAAGGGACAAGATTGAGAAAAAAGTTTAGGACTAACTTTCAGGTTCCTCAGCAACCTGTAGGGAAGGTTATACAATGAATTAGCCAAGACAGCAAAACCAGAAGGAGAACATTTAGGGTTGGAAAAGACAAGGTGAGGAGTTTGATTTAGAACCTGCTGGGGTTGAAGTGTCTCACACACACAGTCAGGAGAACTGGTGAGACATTGTTTACGTGTGTCTGAAAGTCCCAGAGGAATGGGAACAAACGGAAGAGGTATTGAAACTGCAAACCATACCTAGGGAGGAGTTGTAGGACAAGAAGAAAAGAGAGCCAGGGATGGAACTCTAAGAACAGATAAATAATGACTAAGTTACTAACAGAGAACACAAAGTTTGCAAAGAATGCCAAGAAGGAATAATCAGAGCTAGGAAAGTACCAGGAAAGAACCAAGTTACAGAAGTGAGGGAGGGGAATACTTTAAGAGTGAGTGTGCTGAATGAGATCAAGTTCAGCACAGAGGTAAAACAAAACTGTACCCCCAAAATAGTCTTACCACTCACAAAAAGACCAGAGAGGGCTTTGGTAAAAGTGTATGGAGAAAAAGACAATCTGTCATAGATCATGAGCCAATGACAGCTTAGGAGAGGGAACTGTTGATGAAGTCTATTTGTCCAGAATATCTACCATTAACAATGGTGGGGCAGGTAGTCACCAAAGTCTAGGTAATGGATTGGCCAAGCAAATAGTAAACCATGCATATATTTTAAAATTATTTTTGCTAATTAGGAGAAGAATAAAATGACAGGCAATACCAAATGATAAAACAATATAAATAATGCATCATTCACACAGATCCTCCATGTTTTTATCCTAGCATTCACCAGTGGCCATGATATCAGGGAAGAGAAAACGAGAGCTCTGAGAGTTTATGGGCAAAGGAAGAAACCACAGAACAAAGTAAAAAAAAAATAGGACAAAAAAGTTTGTGGCCTGCATGAATGAGTGTTAGTTATATATGCAGAATGAAAGGTAGTAGACCTCATGTGGCCCAAATATCCAAAAATATTTGGCAGAGATATGGCATGAATTGTACATATTATACAATATGTCCTCAGGGTGTCTATTCATTCCATGCACTTGTGGTAATGGGGGAAAAGGAGCCACCTGGAAAGACACTTGGTGTAGTATCTCTTCGGTGGAAAAAATGGATGAAATAATACAGTATAAACTTCACTCTGTAGAAACTGTTTTTAGATACTGGATTTTACATCCTCTGTAGAAACAGTACCATTTGTAACACATTTTCATATATTTGAGAAATTATGGATATAGTCTCCTTTTTATCTTAATTGATTTTTTGTTAAATATTGACAAATACATGAGAAACCTTAAGGAAGAAAGAGATGATGATAGGCCAGGCATGGTGGTGCACTCTTGTAATCCCAGCATTCAAGAGGCTGAAATAGGAGGATCCAGGTTCTTGGACAGCCTCAACTACTTCGTGAGGCCCCTTGCAACTCAGGCCCTGGGTCAGCAATATTATGTTGCTTTTTTATGTGAACATGTTTTAATGAATAGAGAAAGAAAGCCCTGAGGCTGACTTCATTGTCTGGGAAATAGAAAATGCTTTAGAGAAGAAAAGAAGGCCTGAGTATCAAATATTTATGTCTATAATTTAAATCTTTAATTTTTATATTAATAATTTATTTAGTCAATATTTTTTCAAGGCTCTCAAAGCTATAAGTGATTGCTCAATGTTGTTAGGATAAATGATGATGTTATTTTGCTAACAACAAAATGATTTATGGCAAATGACTTTGAGAGAAATCCTTTAAAAAGCTATTTATCTTTGAAAGTTCTGCTTGGCCAAGCATGCTGGGTCAAGGCTATCTTTGAGTTGGAGATTTATGTTCTTTGTGAGATGGATCCATATTTCAGCCGTGCTCTGTGAGAAGAGCTCTTCATGGTCCAAAATGTAGCCCTCCCAGTTGGTCCTTCCCTTTGTAGAGTCACACCACAGAGCTGACCATCTCTACCAGATGCTGTTAGATCATCTCTAAAGGACACACAGTCAAAGGCTTCTCATCCACAGAACAGGCTCTTTTTCATCTTTCATACAGAAAGTAAATGAAACAACGGGGGAGGGGGGAGAAATTTACAATTGTGTTTTTAGTTGAATGTTACAATACTCTTTTTTTTTTCTTTTCTAGGTTCATTTGGCTGCAGATGTTGCATTCTTGCAAGACAGACTAAAAGGTGATAGTGTGACAGAAATAGGAATAACATTTCTTAAAAAGCTAGACGAGAAAAAATATAGACGGAAAAAATAAAGAATAGTGTGTAGAATGCTACAGGGTGGCTCACTGAGGAGTGAACAGTAGCTAGATGTATAGAGCCATAAATATTTGAAATTGCCTAATAGCATGGGCTTGTAGAGCCTTATAATTCAACCAGAAATTTAAAATGCAGGGCATGTGGATTTTCTTTTGCCTTTAAAGCACACATTTTCAATCTCATGTTCACAGGCTTTCATGTACAAATAACTCCTTATAAGATAGCGAGTATGAATTCTATATATTATACAATATGTCCTCAGGGTGTCTATTCATTCCATGCACTTGTGGTAATGGGGGAAAAGGAGCCACCTGGAAAGACACTTGGTGTAGTATCTCTTCGGTGGAAAAAATGGATGAAATAATACAGTATAAACTTCACTCTGTAGAAACTGTTTTTAGATACTGGATTTTACATCCTCTGTAGAAACAGTACCATTTGTAACACATTTTCATATATTTGAGAAATTATGGATATGATTTTTCTCTTGGCTTTTAGCTTCAACCTCTTGAAGCTACTCTTGGCTTATACTCACCAAGGAAAGCTATTTATTTTAATGCAAATTCTGAAACATCTAAAATTTTACTCATTTCAATTTATTTAATTTTTAAATTTAATTTACTTAATTTTTAAGTAACTGATATTAACCAAATTTCTTTCTTTTTTCATGAAATATCACAGATGGTCAGCCAGGAAATCTATGGGAGGTAAATAATGTTCTTTGAGAATGCTATCTTATCGAAGCTTATTTACTAGAATTTTTACTATCATTTTTATCCCCTAAAAATAGATCAAAGAATATTTTATCTGTAACAAGAACATATTTATAATTCAAAATACCCTGAATCTGCCGGGCATGGTGGCGCACGCTTGTAATCCCCGCACTTGGGAGGCGAAAACAGGAGGATCGCGCTGGTTCGGAGCCAGCCTCGCTGGCTTAAGAGACCCTGTTTCCAAATAAAAATATAAAAATAGGTCTGGGAGTGTAGCCCGGACGTAGAAGGGCTCCCAGGAACCCCAGTACCACCAAAAAAAAAAAAAAAAAATACCCTGAATTAAATAAACAGACCATCAGCACACAAGAGCAGCCTAGAAAACACCTAGAAGTTAGTAGGCTCTGCAGAGAATTCAAATTACAAATAAAATTGCAATTAGTGTGACATCATGAGTTAAAGCTGGTGATGTGGTAGTGACCAATGTCAACTAGGATTCAAGGGGCCTGAGGATTCGTTTTAATTCTATCTTTAGTGGCTTCAGCTAATCCTGAGTACTGGCTAATCCTGGGCAATGTCTCTATCTCTATTTCTATCTCTATTACCTATCTTTCCTTAAAAATGAGGGAATAGGACATGATGAATATCTAAAATAATATCACTGTGTTCCAATGACATACATGACCATTAAAATTCCACATTTAAAAACTTTGGAAGAGCACGGGAAATTATTTATCCCCCCCCCCCACTCAGCCCTCAAAGGCTCTTGCAGTAGGCAATAAGAACCATGGGTCAGTTACAGCGTTGGTGGAAGGGCCTTCGGGCCTGTTGCCCAGAAAATGAGTATAACCTGGAAGATGAATGTACCTACTATCAAAAGGGATGTCATGTATTTTAAGCCAATGTCTCCAGAAGAATGCTCTGGCTTATAATCCATCCCAAAGTTTCTTTCCAGAAATTTTCCATTTCTCCTTAGCTGCCTCCTTCTCTTTTATAGTACACTAATACCTGACGGAAGCCAGGGAGACCCATGTCTCAAGGCCTCCCTCTTAAATCAGTACCCAACCGGCTCTCTTGAAAATGGTTAATACCATGGAGTGTTTGTCCACACCTTCTATCCTTTCTCTCCCAATCCAACCACCAAAATCCACCCCTACCCCAAGCTTAATCTTAATCTTTTATTCATAGTGATGCTGAGTATTAGAACCAGTGATGGTTTTAAGATGAAGTCTGTTCCTGGAGCATCCTTCTCACCCTAGAAAGAAAGGAGTCTCCTGCATTGAACTTATGCTATAAAAGGCAACCTATATACTTAATGGGGTAGCTTATTTGTATTTAATATGTGACCTAACCTGAAAATATGTGAGAATTTAGAAAGTACTGTCTATGGCCAGGCATTGGTGGCACATGCCTGTAATCCCAGTACTTGGGAGGCTAACAGGAGGATTATAGATTTAAGATCAATCTTATAAACTTAGTGAGGTCGTCAGCAGTTTAGTGAGACTCTATTTCATTAAAAAACAATAAAATATGGTTGGGGGTAGCTTGGAGGTAGAAAGCACCTATGTTCAACCCCAGAAAGTGCTGTCTGCTTCAATTTTAAAAGCTACATATATAAGTTTAAATTTTCTAATTGCTACAGTAAACAAATATAAGCAGGTGACATTAATTTTAATAATACGCCAGGCATGATGGTGCATGCATGTAATCCAAGTTCTTGGGAGGCTGAGACAGGATGATTGCAGGTTCAAGGACAGTCTCAGCAACTTAGTGAGACCCTGTCTCAAAATAAAAAATAAATGAAATAAAGCTGGGAATATAGCTCAGAAATAGAATACCCCTGGGCTCAATCCCCAGCACCACACAAAGAGATAACAATATATTTTATTTATACTAATTATCCAAAATGTTACTATTTAAACATGAAAATTATTCTTCTACATTTAAAATATCAGTGTGCACTTTCAGTGATCTTAATTCACTGGTAAATTTTCAAAGTTTAAATTGCAATTTAGTTCTTCCAAAACAAAGAAGTTTTGGTTAGTGGTGCTTAACAGATTTAGTTTTTATTTATTTTATTTTTTTTTAATTTTTTATTGGTGCACTATATTCATACATCATAGTGGGATACAAAGAAAACTTTTGTAGACATACATGCACACATCGCCCAGTCAGCCCCCACCCGATCCCCACCCTATTCCCTCCCCATCCCTCCTTCCCATGCTTGGCTTAGTGGTTGACATCTAGTATTATAGCAATTTATCCAAAATTAAAAATGATAATCTCACATAACAGTTTCATTTGTCTGATACCAAGCTTTTGATAACATAAAGATAACATTTCAATATTTCTTTTTGCTTTCTTTCTTACCAGAGAATATTTTTTCTTTTTTTTTAGCTGAAACTATCATATATTTATATATTTATTTTTCAGAAAAAAATCTATCCTAATATGGAATATGGATTCTAGCTACCCAAAACGATCTTGAAAAAGAACAAAGTTAGGAGATGAATATTTTCTGATTTCAAACCATATAAAGCTACAATAATTGAAACAGTGTAGTACTGTTCTAAAGGCAGATATATAAACTAATGGAGCTAAGTAAAAGCCTAGAGCTAAATTCTTCCATATATTGTCAAGTTATATTTGACAAGGTTTCCACAAACATTTGGTGGAGGAAATAATAATCTTTTAACTAAATAATGTTGAAAAATTAAAATTACATGAAAACATTTCAATATTTCTTTTTGCTTTCTTTCTTACCAGAGAATATTTTTCTATTATTTTAGGTGAAACTATCATATATTTATATATTTATTTTTCTTTTTTTTTTTTTTTTTGGTGGTACTGGGGTTCCTGGAAGCCCTTCTACCTCTGGGCTACACTCCCAGATCTATTTTATATTTTTGAAACAGGGTCTCTTACACCAGCACGGCTGGCTTCGAACCTGTGCGATCCTCCTGTCTCCGCCTCCCAAGCGCGGGGATTACAAGCGTGCGCCACCACGCCCGGCTATATATTTATTTTTCAGAAAAAAATCTATCCTAATATGGGATATGGATTCTAGATACCCAAAACGATCTTGAAAAAGAACAAAGCTAGAAGATATATTTTCTGATTTCAAACCATATAAAGCTACAACAATTGAAACAGTGTAGTACTGTTCTAAAGGCAGATATATAAACCATTGTAGTTAAATAAAAGCCTAGAGCTAAATTCTTCCCTATATTGTCAAGTTATTTTTGACAAGGTTTCCACGAACATTTGGTGGTGGAAATAATAATCTCTTAACTAAATATTGTTGAAAAATAATACTTACATGGAAAAGAATAAAATTGGACCCTTACCTAATCCCATATACAAATATTAACTCAAAATAGATAAAAGATCTAAATATAAATCTTAAGACTATAAACTTTTAGAAGAAAATCTGGGTCATAAAACCTCACAACATTGAAATTGGCAGTGATTTCTTGGATATGATTTCAATGGCACAGGCAACAGAAGAGTATACAAACTCCCTAAAAGATAAAAAAATATTGTATATCCAAAGACAATGTAAACAGAGTTAAAAGTTACTAATAGAATGGGATAAAATATTTCCAAATGCTATATCTGAAGGTATATTAATATTCCAACTAGACATCCTAAAAATTAACAACAATAAAGGCAAACAATACAATTTAGAGATAGGTAAAAGACTAAATAAATAATGAATCTCCACAGATAACCAATCTTAGTTGTCTGTTGGATGGAAAATCTTGTTTCTCTGGTTCTGGTGTGTGTTACCTATTTCTTCTTTGTAGTTAATCTCTTTGAGTATTTTCTCTAGCGCTGGTTTTGAAGACAAAAATTCCTTCAGTTTCTGTTTGTCATGGAAGCTTCTTATTTCTCCATCTAATTTGATAGAAAGTTTTGCTGGGTAGGAAATTTTTGGCTGGAAGTTGTTTTCTTTCAGAGTTTGGAATATGTTACTCCAAGCCCTTCTGGCTCTCATGACTTGGTTTGGGAAGTCTGGAGTGATTCTAATTGGTTTGCCTCTGAATGTCACTTGGCCCTTTGTTTTTGCTGACTTTAAGATTCTCTGCTTGGCTTCCACATTGGTCATTTTGACAATTATGTGGCGTGGGGATCCTCTTCTCCAATCCTGTCTAAAGGGAGTTCTATAAGTTTCCTGGACCTGTGTATCAACCTCTTGCTCTGTGTTTGGAAAATTTTCTGCTATTACTTCCTTGAAGAGATTGTTGATCCCTTTGGTTTCACTTTCTTTTCCCTTCTCTATTCCAATTATTCTTAGGTTAGCTCTCTTAAAATAGGCCCATATTTCTTCAATGTCAGATTCCTGCTGTCGGATATTTTTTTCTAGATTAGAAACTATGCGTTCACTTTTGGAATGATCATCTTCTAAGAGTGAAGATTCTGTTTTCCATGTGGTCTAATCGGTTGTTCATGCTTTGATTTGAGGCCTTTACTTCATTAATTGCATCCTTTATCTCTTTTTGGCTCTCTCTGAGTTCTTTTCGAAGCACCTCTATTATTTCTACAGTTATTTTCCTGATTTGATCTTCTAGAAATCTCTGATTTTCTCTTTTATTGGGTTCTGATGTTGTGGGGTTGTGGGCATTTATTGCTCCAGTGTTATTCCTCTTTCCCATGATTTCGGAAGTTTGTACCTTCTCTGGGTTCTTCCCTTGGGTCACTATGACTTCGCTTAAGGTGCTCTGGATCTCGAGTCAGTAGTATCTCAGACCCTACTACTCCTTTACTGGATTGTATCACAGAGTCTCCAACCCAGGGAGTCGATAGAGGCTGCTTTAGACTATGGGGGGGTGCCAGGTTGCACGTTCTCCTATGGTGTGATATCTCTGCCACCGCCACTCCCGCACTGGGTCAAGTCCCAGGGAGTACAGTACTAGGATTTCTCCTCTGTGGCCCGCAATTTGACTCACTGTTCTTGAGTACGCAGATGTAGCTGTACTGGACTCGGTGAATTCACTGCTGCTGCCGCCAGTGGCAATATGGCAGTGCTGCCACGCCCTTGGCCGTGAGACTGGCGTATTTTTTCTTCTCTGGTTTTGAGTTCCACTCTGAGTCCCTGCAGCGTGTGCTGAGCTCAGCCACTGGGAGCTTTAGATGCTCCCTGCGCTGAAAGATCCCGCCTGGCTGTTCCGCAGTGGCTCACCTCGGCTTGCTATAGCCGTCCGGTGAATTCGCCATTGCCGCCGGCTGTATGGCGCTGCTGCCGCGTCCTCGGGCGTGAGGTCGGTGTATCTCCTCTGTGGCTCTGAGCTCTGTTCTCAGTCTGCTTTCTCTCTGGAGCCTGGTGATTTTTTTGTTTCTCTGGTGATGGTGTTTTCTGGCTATGAAAGGCGCTGATTTTGTGGTAATGGAGATTGGTTGTTAGCGGGGCTCTTAAGCCCCGCTTTTCTCGGTCATTTAATTGTTAAATATAACAATTAAAATTGATATTAATTAAAATTCAGTCACTAGGTGGGCATGGTGGTGCACACTTGTAACCCCAGCGCTTGGGAGGCTGAAACAAGAGGATCGCACAGGTTCAAAGCCACCCTCAGCTACTTAGTGAGGCTCTCAGCAACTTAGTGAGACCCTGTTTCCAAATAAAGTATAAAATAGGTCTGGGAATATAGCCCATATGTAGAAATTTCCTGGGTTCCACCCCCAGTACCAGCAAAAAAAAAAAAAAAAAAAAAAAAAAAATTCAGTCACAGTAGTCACATTTTAAGTTTTTAGTAGCCACACGTGTCTAGCAGCTACTCTGGAAAGCACTCGTCATAAAGGTCCATTTTGTCTTCTTCCCTTTTGACAAAAAGAAAGAATAAAGAAGATCAGGGTCATGGAAAAGAAGAAAGAAGATAGGTGGGAGTGGGGAAGCTAAGAAAAATCAGCAGAAGAAAGACTGTAAGAAATCCATGAAATGCTCTGTCCACTGAGTGGTGACCCAGAAAAACAATAAACAAAAATGGCATACCATCCCTGGCTTCTTAGTGTGTTTTCATTGCTGTTGTGTAAAGTTGAGTCTTTCTGATAAAGGGCTTTGGGAAGTTGTTCAGTGTAACTACAGATTTATATCTCTTTTTTTCATTTCACAGAAGCCTTCATTTTGAACCCCAAACCTTAATCATAACAGAGATTTTATCATATTGGCAAATCCAAAGAAGAAAAATAAATCTGGGGCACAGAGAGACACCACCAGATTGCTGCCCAAGCTATTTACTTAGGAGGCCTGCCTTGCTTGTCTCTTTGCCGGGTACAGATGCCAGGAATCAGAAATGCTTCCCTCAGCATGTGGTGCACTTATTTATTGTCTTCTCAAAACTCTCAGTTTCATCCATTAGCAATTGGAAGCCTGGGTCTCTTTGGCAGTTGGAATGGACTATTATGAAGTGGAAAGTTCCCTCTTCTCCTTAATTATGAAAGACCAAAGTGGAAATGAGAAAAAACAAGTGCTTGACATAAGAGAATATTAAAAATTTTGTAACCAAAGAGAAAACTTTAACAAATATTTGCTAAAGACTAACTAATGCAGAAAGTGCTAAAATATGATATTATCCATTGTTAGAGTTCTCTCCAGTAGGGACTATAGACTTGCTTCATGGATCAGAAGAAGGTCACAATGTAGGCATCCTCCCAGACCTGAACATCTATACAATAAAAGATACAGTAACCTTTTTTCAAAAGTGGGCCAAATGTTGTTTACTATGCTTAATTGCTTATTCCTTGAAAGATCTGTTCAGTTGCTGTTCTCCTTTATCCTGGTAAACCTTCCAGAATTTTAGATGGATGTCCACCAATAGTGTCAATGGCAAACCATCAGCAAACAGAGAAGATGTGCAGCACTTATAATGCATCGGTTCATGATCCGAGTAGGAAACACTCGGTTCTTATTCAATCAGCAAATGTTACCCTAAAAGTAACAGCCATACTAATCAATTGAGAATTTTTCTTTTCAAATGTTTCACTAGAGCAGAGTATGTTAGGCAGTATTTTATTTGCTGTGACCAAAATACCTGACAAGAACAGCTTAGAATGAGAAATATTTATTATGGCTCATGGTTTCAGTCCATGGTTGGCCAACTCTATTGCTTTGAGCCTAAAGTGAGGCAGAATATCACGGTCGAAGAACATGATAGAGAAAAACCTACTCAGGTCATGGCAGGGAGGGAGAGGAAAAGGGAGGGAGAAAGGGAGGAGGAGAGAGAAGGAGAAAGGAAAAGAGAAAGGGAGAGAGGGAGAGGAACTCAGGACAAAGATCAACTCCCAGTAATCCATTCAGCTATCAATGGATCAATCCAGCTGAGAGATTAATCCAGATGAGCTCAAAGCCCTTATGATTCAATCATATCCTATGTATTTGTGTTGGCTTTATAGCTTTTCCCTTTCCTAATAAAATGATATTTTATTTTTCTGTTTAGGTGTCCACCATTTAATTAGGTAACCAGTCTACTTCAGGGGTGTCAGCTTTATTCCCAGTTTCACTGCTATCCCTTAAGCACAGGGGCCTATTCCCAGTTTAAAACCACCTCCTTACCTGCCCGATTTAGGCCAATCCACATATGGCAGCCCCAGAGCACAACTGTTGGTTCTGGCATGGTCCCATCCCTATGATTTTTGTTCTATGATTATGGAAAGAGTCTCTCTCACTCTCTTTCTCAAATATGTATCTCTGGTTGCTGCTAACATTGAGAGGAGAAAAAGGATGAATGAATTAAGGAGAAGAAAAGCCAACCTTGCTTCTGAAATTTCATTTACATGATCTAATAAATTCACTGTATTCTTTATTGTTGGGGTCCAGCTCTAGCAAGAGTCGAGGTTCGTGTGTTGGTTAAGAGGAGGGTCGAGGTCGAATGAGAGAAGATGCTGTCACACAAGACCAGCTTCAAGGTTCTCCATTTATTCAGGATTTGTTACAATTTTTATTTATTTATTTATTTATTTATTTATTTATTTATTTATTTGGCAAAAGAAAAAAAGCAAGGCATAGCCATGAAAGCAGGAACTCCAAGGACAGAAAAAGTTTTTTATAGACTTTAGGGCAGGGTGCCAGACTTTTAAATAATCATAGAAAGTATGCTTTGTCTCATCACAAGGCCAGCTTGAACTTAATCTTATATAATGGCCAAACTAAGGTCAGTTTGAACTTAATCTTTGGCCCAAACTTTATCCTTGGGAAAAAAAATCTTTGCTTCCTGAGTCTCTCACAAGCCACTGCCCATCAGTTTTAGTTATAATGCTTATACATAAAATTCCAATTATACATATTGATCCAAATAATCCTAAAATAATTTTTTGAAGAAGGAAATGCTAGACATACTTTATGGGGGATTTATGCCCTTGGGGTCCCCTGACCAAGCTTTCTCAAGATCTGCATGAGACGCTGTAGCACTTTATGAGAGTAGAGTCAGTTTGTATTACTAGCAGTCAACATGCTGCAAAATAATGCATTTTCCAAATCTTTCAGCCCTATAATATCAGTGTAATAAAGTGCATTGCATCATTAATATGAGATTGGTAAGATAATTTGAAACATACTGCAGAATACTAAAGAAAATAAGCTGTTTATTATTACATTTATTATATGGTTGAGTGCTCCGTGAAATAAAGCTGGGATTAATATGGCTCTCCTCTCAGGGAGAAAAGAGAAGTTTGCATAATAGAGTACATCGACTCAGCATCTACTCCCAGAATAGGGAGATTCCTGGGGCAAAATATATATATTTTTAACTCCGTAGTAGCTGTTAAATCAATATGAAATCTCATACATTTCAGGTACTTGCTTCAACTATTTCTACTAAAAACTTAAATCACATCAGCAGTCACTTGAGGATTCCAAAGTCACAAGTCTTCTGATTTCAAGAGCTTCCCGATGACATAAATCTTTCAAACCAGCAGACGGCCCTAAGTGACTTACTATTTCAAGGAAGTATGTAAATCACAGACTTTGATGGCTTTGAAGAGAAAGTGCTAATTCCCAGTGGTCTGTATATAACTAAGCATTTGAAATACCTAAAAATTCTGGTTTCTTGGAATTAAATTCAATTAACATTTTTGTCAAGTTCTAGGCATAGGCAGTATGTCATTTAATTTTTACTACCATCTGTGAGGCATTAAGTTTGTAACTGCAAGAGACTATGAAACAACAAAAGAACTAAATTTGCCAGTGATTCAAGTGCATTAAGATGTGAAACTGGGGGGTAAAGAAAACTGGTTGTGGGTCCCAAGTATGTAATTTGGGGAATCAATGATTAAAGGGATCATAAGAGGAGGAAATTAGAAAAGCAGCTAGTTAGCCTTGAAGAGTTTGAGTTTGAGGTGTCTTAGAAACATGTAAAGAATACCAGGAGCTCAGAATAGGAGTCTGAACTGGTTGAAGATGGATTTTGAGTCATCATCTAAAGGATTATAGTAAGAGCAATGGAGTGCTGGGCATGGTGGCGCATGCTTGTAATCCCAGTATTTGGGAGGCAGAGACAGGAGGATCACGGTTCTTGGCCAGCCTCAGCTACTTAGTGAGGCTCTCTGCAACTTAGTGAGACCCTATTTCAAAATTAAAAAAAAAAAATAGGGCTGGGAGTATAGATTGGAGGTAGAATATCCCTGGATTCAATCCCCAGTACTGAAAGAAAAAAAAAAAAAAAGAGAGCAATGGATGTGGGTGGCAACATCAGGGCAAGTGTGGACTTAAGAAAATATAGAAAGCCGGCGTGGTGGTGCACGCTTGTAATCCCCGCGCTTGGGAGGCAGAGACAGGAGGATTGCACAGGTTTGGCTTAAGAGACCCTGTTTCCAAATAAAAATATATTTTAAAAAAATAGGCCTGGGAGTGTAGCCCGGAGGTAGAAGGGCTTCCAGGAACCCCAGTACCACCAAATAAAGAAAAAGAGAAAAAAGAAAATATAGGGGAGCAAGGAAAGAATCTTGAGAACTCCCATAATTCAAGAAGCAACAAGGATACAAGAATAGAAGAGCTTCGGAACACACTGACACCACAAAGCCAGAGATCAAAGGGAAAAGAGTGGCCAGAGGTATGAGGCACTACAGAAAAGCCAAGAAAGTTGGTCCAAAAAGGGATGTTGAAATTCTTAATAATGACGTCTTTGCCTTGGAGCCATTTCAGACTCTGGTGGAGGCAGAGGTTCCATTGTCATGGACTGAGGAGTCAGTGGGAGGTACCTTACACTACTGTAAGGTAACTCTTCTAAGCAGTTTGACTATAACTGGAAAGAGATATAAGATGCTCTATGCAAAGCCGAGCTATTTGCTCTTAATTTTATTTTTTTAGGAATGTGATATTTGAAGCCAGGGGTTGTGGCACATACCTGTAATTCTAGTACTTGGGAAGCTGAGACAGGAAGATTACAGATTTGAGGCCAGTATGACCCTGTTTCAAAATTTAAAGATAAAAAGAACTGGTGGTGTAACTCAGAGATAAAATAGTCCTAGATTCAATCCCAAATATCACCACTGGAATTAGCCCAAATCAGCATGAGCTTAAAAAAAGAATCGGAATTGTTCTTTGAATAAAACCTATGTCCCCTTCCTGTTTCTTCTTCCATTGACTTGGGTTTTATTTGGGGGAAAATAAGAGACAGAAAAGAAAAAGAATTGATGGATGAGGATTCTAAAGCGGTTTGCCTTGGCTCAAAAGTAATAAACTTGAGCTGGGCGTGGTGGTGTATGCTTGCAATCTCAGCATTTGTAAGGCTAAGAGAGGAGGATCCAGGTTCAAGACCAACCTCAGCTACTACTTAGTGAGACCTTTAGTACTCAGTGAGACCCTGTTTTAAAATAAAGAATAAAAAAATAGGGCTGGGTGTGTAGCTCGGAAGTAGAATGACCCCGGGGTTCAATCCCAGTACCACAAAAAAAAAAAAATAGCAATAAACTTGAAATAAAAATTGGAATGCTTTCCCCAATCTCTTCTCTCTGTGCCTTTGTCCCT
Source organism: Muscardinus avellanarius (assembly GCF_963383645.1). NCBI lineage: Eukaryota > Metazoa > Chordata > Mammalia > Rodentia > Gliridae > Muscardinus > Muscardinus avellanarius. The sequence goes on along the minus strand of NC_137794.1, from coordinate 70,080,568 downwards.
AAAGATAGCACCAAGGGCAGAAAGAACATTTTATCTTTCTTCTCATGGGTTCCAGGGACATTGCACTGGAAACATAATAGGGCTAGGACAAGTTATTCTGGCTCTGCCCGCTCAGTACACACCTTCACATTTGCCTTCTTTACAACCCCAACTATAGCAATGAGTATTTAAGAGCAAGTCTTTGAAATTAAAACAATCTGGATCTAAATTTTAATTCTTACTCTTGCTAGCTAAGCAATTTGGGGAATCACTTTGAACCAGAATTTTCTCACTCACAATATGAAGAATCAATATCTATCTCAGAGGTGCAGGTGGGATGAAGTGAGCCAAAGCATGGCTCAGTCTAGGCACTCAACAGCTGGAATCTTTTAATATTTAAGCAGTATATTAGAGACGGGGTCATCAAATTTGGAACCAAAGCTGAGCCTCCACTTTTTGATAGCTATTTACATAGGCTGGGAAGCAGTGGAGACTTGCCTTAGTCTGGTCCAGGGCCCCAGCCTTCCACCTTGCAGAATGATGACTGTGAAATGCTGGCTGGTTCCTCAGCCATGAGGATTATCGTGTGTCTAATTTTGAACTGGATTATCTAGTCTTTGAGCTTTCTCTTCAGAAAATCAACTGAGAAAATACTGGGCTTAGTATGAGAGGAAGGGGCTTCTCTTATTGATAGGCTTTACTTTTACAGTATTATGCCATAGTAAAATTTTTCACTGACTTTTGGGCCTGTGAAAACAAGTGTTACCATTGTTGATTCTTGGGCATGAATTTGGTATTGTTCCAAATTCATTCCTGCATTATTTATACATTTGCAGCTCTAGAATAAAGATTAGCCTTTTCTTTTTTATAAATATACTTTTTTGTCTTCTTTCTTTTTCTTCCTTTTCATTTCTGGTAACAGAAAAGACAATGCGTTCCTTCTGAAAATGAGGCAATGTCAAGCAGTATGCTAAAGATAATGATTCTAGAACCTGTAGGCTTGGATTTGAATCCAGATGTACTTGGACCATGTTACCTTGGGCCAACATTCATCCTCCTGTGGCTTATATTCCTCCTGTGGAACATGAAAATAGTAGAATTGTTGTTTCACCTTCAGTTCGTATGTATTATACATGGAATATATCTGGTAATGATATAGTAAGTGTTGTATGTGTTTGTGCCACCAATTATTCTAGAAGCTTCTCAAACATAATACTGATTGCTAAACTGGGCATGGTGGCGCATGCTTGTAATCCCAGTTCTTGGGAGGCTGAGACAGGAGGATCACAGGTTCACAGCCAGCCTCAGCTACTTAGTGAGGTCCTCCGCAAATTAGTAGGACCCTGTTTCAAACTAAAGAATAAAAAATAGGGTTGGGGGTATAACTCAGAGGTAGAATGCCCCTGAGTTCAATCTTCACTTGTATATACATCTTCACTTGAAATCGACAAGTCAATAGATCAAGGAAAAGAGAATATGACCTTAGTTGAGCAGTGGAGAATCTGAAAATCGCCTTTCCTATCTAATAAAATGTAAAGTAATGCTGGATGGTGGCACAAGCCTGTAATTCTAATACTTGGGAGGCTGAGACAGGAAGATCACAGGTTCAGCAACTCGGCAAGACTTTCATTTTCCTAGTAAAACCCTCTTTCAAAACAAAAGGGCCAAAGTGTTGTTCAGGCATAGAATGCCCCTGGATTCAATCCCCAGTACCAGAAAAAGAGAGTGTAACTGCCACCTGCCGACTCAGGTATGGATTATGGGCTCAGGTTCAGGTGAATCTTTTAACACTGTTACATAGTTAATGTCACTGCATAGTGTCTTGGAGAGCCAGCCACATGGCTCTGGAGGGCAAACTGTGATATGGCTTAGACAAACTTAGACAAGGAAGGAAGAAGGAGCTAAAAAATAGCCAACTTCTCTGGTAGGAATGGGCACAGTCAAAGCATCGCGTCCGACTTCCTCGCCTCCTTCTGGTGAAAGCCACTGTAGAGAAACAAGCATGACAAGGACACCATTTCATCCTATAACTCTGTGCCTTGCCAGTTACCATGTCCAGTTGTCAGAAGCCCCTCGCAGGTGTGCCACAGCTAGATAAAAGTATGTCTCACCCAGCCTCAATGGCTCACTTTTACAGAATGACCAGGTCGAACCCACAACTTCCCACGAAGTTGTGTTAGTTGGACAACATCAGCCTTCTAGAACATAAAATTCCCTCCGTCAGTGGATATCTGGCCATACCTAGGGCCACTTCAGGTCTTAACTTCAGGTCTTAACTTCATCTGTATGGCTACCTCTTTCTGGATCTATTCTAGCCTAAACTTACCTTTTCTCAAAGCTTGATAGACTTTGGCTTATCATTTAGTATAGCAATAGAAATTTCCCAAGCCACTTCAGGTCTTAACTTGCTCTGGGTTTCTTCTCCGTTGAGTGTATATACTTGGACTTTCTTAATGCCAGATGCAGGTGGTTGTTCAGGAAACTGTTGTAACCACATTATCTCTTAGCACTAAACCTCTCTAAAACTTCCCTTACTTGAAAACATCTATGTTAGCTGGGTGTGGTGGCGCGCATTTGTAATCGTAACATTTGGGAAGCTGAGACAGGAGGATCGTGGTTCACGAACAGCCTCAGCTACTTAGTGAGGCCCTTTGCAACCCACTGAGACCCTGTTTCAAAATAAAGAATAAAAAAAATAGGACTGGGGGTGTAGCTCAGAGGTAAAATGCCACTGGGTTTCATCCTCAGTGCCACACACAAAAAAAGACTATCTTTATCCTAATTGTAATAAATCACTCAGATGAGGACAAATCAGTGGGAGGAATCAAATGCTTGGAGGTAAATTAAATGTTAGTGAACCAACTCTTGCTTGAGAGACTACGAGTTTCTTTGGAAAGATTAGTATACTAACACTGTTTAAGACAGATCTTAAATCTCCAATGTTTTTTAGTCTAACTTTGAATTCTGGTTCACTAGGAAGCTGTAGCATTCACTTTTGATTCCTGACCCGTAGAGATACTGCTGTTTGCTTACCAAACAGCCCTCTCTGACATCTTACTTTGGTTAACTTAAACGGATATTTTAGCTCCAGGGAATCAATCCTTTAAAAATCTGTCTTGCAATGAAATCCTACTCATTCATAAAGAACAAAATCATGTCACTTGCAGGAAAATAGATAGAGCTAAAAAAAATTTTATATAAGTCAGATCAGCCAGTCTCAGAAAAATCAAGGGCCCATATGTTTTTCTCATGGAGAAGCTAGAGAGAAAATAGGACATAAACCTCAGATATGAGGGAGACTGGTAAAATTGGGGGAGCGGGAGAAAGGTGGAATGAGGGAGAGATGGAAGACAGTTGAAATGTCTATACATAAAGATATCATTACCAGTCTATCTAACAGGTATGGGAGCATGCGAACAGGATGAGACTTAGAGGAAAACACCAAGTGCTATGTGTTTAGCACTTTGATCATCACTACAATGTGTAATTATAGTGTCCTGGTAACTATACCTAAAGTGGACACTTGTAAATACAGAAGGAAGGACAACTGATGGTGCCGTTACAAGGAGGTAGAAGAAGGAAGGGTCTAGATCGCCGGAGAAGGATCTGATTCTGGATGCAGGAAGATTACCCCTTCCCCTGCAAAAGGCATGCTGAAGCAGAGTGGGCCGAGAAGGGGACAGGATGATAGTCTTTAGAAGACCTAATCCAGCTCATGACCATTGGCTTCAGTCTTACTGGTGAAGCAAGATTCAAGGTCTTTGTGGAGATGGAGGTGGGCAGAAACTGGATGAGGATACTTTCTATGTGGAATCCTGTTCATATTCTCAGATCTTAAACCCAAGTAGTGAATAGCCGAGCCTTCAGACTGAGTGGTCATGCACACTCTGGGGAAGATAACATGCGTGCCCTTTACTTCTCCTTTGTGCTCTGATGAATGAATCTTCACATGGCACCAACGCAAGGGAGATAATTTCCTGATGGTCAGGCTCATATGAGTTTTCCCATGGACCATGAGCAAATTTCTTGTTTCTGAAAGAGATGGTATAATTTAGCCATGTGCCCTCTTAAAGAGCCCTTTCTAGAAGCCATCAAATTGTTGATATCACATTTTTCTAGGTTCTCCTGCAATTTGGAAATACTTAGGATATACATATGTAGTACTGGTAATTGAAGAAAGTCCCAGAAACCAATATGATGTACACTGCGATTATCCCAAAGAGGAAGTAAAAAAAAAGTAGCAAAAAAGCTGAAGCCAAAGCCAGGTGTGGTGGTTCACGCTTGTAATCCCAATACTTGGGAGGCTGACAGGAGGATCACAGGTTTGCAGCCAGCCTCGGCTACTTAGTGAGGCCCTCTGCAGATTAGTGGGACCCTGTCTCAAAATAAAGAATAAAAAATAGGGATAGGGATATAGCTTGGAGAAGGAATGCCCCTGAGTTCAATTCCCAGTACTGGGGGGGGGGGGGGCTAGAGCCAATAAATAAAACAGCTTCAGCAATGCTTAAAAACTGATGAAAAAACCCTCCTACCTCTGCTGTCACGAGCACCCCCAAATCTATAATCTATCACTGGTTGGGAGCTGACTAACGTCTCACATTTCAGACAGTTTGGAAAAACTCCAGGTCAAAAAAACATACTTCTCAACCTACAAGACAAGTGAAAAATGGGCCGTTTAGGTTTCTCTGAACACCTGCTCGGTGGAATCCCCCAAGGGGGTGTCAAATCAAAATGAGTGAATAGTGGGGAAAAGTCTCCAAACTGCTCAGGTCTAGACAGCTCACAAGACGATTCTTTACCAAGAAAGTCGCTCCTCCAGGTTTAGTAATTAAGAGCTGTATTTCTATGCATGGACTCAGCCCACTGCCTCTTGGTAAAGATTTGCTCTCTGTAATCTAAAGTTAAAGATAATCAAACATTGTTGAACTAAGTCTTGACAATATTCCTGGTGGTGAGCTGTTAAGAGGCAAAAATATTTGTCAAAAATTTGGCTTGGAGACAGAGAGATAGACCAGGTAGTAACTTGGAAAGTTCAAGTTCTGGATACACTTCACATATAAAAAACTAAAGTCTAAAACAAAACAATGTTCTTGGAGATTATACTATGAAGTGCCACATTTTAACTGAAATGGTTGATCCCTGAAAGTCTGGTCTGGTGCCATAACGAAGATCCTAGGGAAGGAAAAATTGAATTAATAATTACTAGTATATGGGCTTGCTGCTGCTTAGACAAGAGTGTTCCAGATCCTACTACCTCCACGGGGACCAATCTTTACCAATTATTCTCATCCCGCTTCTACTGGCTCCTCATAACTCTAAGAGCATTCCCAAATCTCCATCATCCTAGAAAAATTCCCCTGACACTTCTTCCCTGATAAGCCATCAATGCCTCCCTTGTCCTTTTACTGGCAAGCTTTTCTAAAAAAAAATCATGATGTGGCAGAGAGTGCTAGACTTAAAACACGACAATCCTATTAAAATGCTCACCTGGCCAATGAAGAGCTAAGTGACCTTAGGAAAGTCTCCTTGCTTCAAGTAAAATGGCACAATAATACCTTCAAAAAATATAATGGAATAAATGGTACCCATGAATCCTATGCTCCTTGATTCCTCCTTTACCATTCACTCCTCAGTTCACTGATCAGAGGAACTCTAGATGAAAAAGAAAATCCTATGGAGGAGCAAACAAGACAACCTAAAGGAGGAGAAAGGAGGGGGGGAGGAAAATCTCTAAAACACACAATGTACTTAAACATATCGAAGTCAACCACTAAGCCGAGCAAGGGAGGGAGAGAAGGGGAGGAAATGGGGTGGGAATTGGGTAGGGGTTAAATCAGTGATGTGTGTATGTCTGTACACACAAGTTTTTTTTTTTATGGTACTGGGGTTCCTGGAAGCCCTTCTACCTCCGGGCTACACTCCCAGACCTATTTTTTTTTTTATAATTTTGAAACAGGGTCTCGTAAGCCAGCGCAGCTGGCTTCGAACCTGTGCAATCCTCCTGTCTCCGCCTCCCAAGCGCGGGGATTACAAGCATGCGCCACCACGCCCGGCCCTACACACAAGTTTTTTACCCCAATATGATGTATGAATATAATGCACCAATAAAATTTTTAAAAATAAAATAAATAAATAAATAAATAAAAAGAATATGATCCCATATTCTACTGAGTCTTTATTCATGGTCAGCATCCACACCCTCATTAGTCCAATGAAATCAGCATCCGATTCCTAGTCTATTATATTCTGTGGTGTCTGCTCTTCCTGGATCCTCCCTCCTGGGTCCTTTCCTCTCCTGATCTTTCTGTTGTACTTCAGTGGGCTGACAACTACATCTCCATCATCCTGAAGGGTTTTTTTTGTTTTGTTTTGTTTTTTGCCTTACCCAAATGTTATGCTCAGGCTCCCTGGATGGCATTTTGTCAAGGTAAACACTCACCCTGTATAGAACAACTCTTGGAGTGCTTTTCCTTTCTACTCTCCTCACTCACCTGCTTTCTCCTCACTAGTGACTTCACCTGAATATGTTTCAGAAGCACCTCCCTGGTGGGTCTGAAACTCATCTTACTTATTTTGCCCCTACTAAGTCTTTTCTCCAATACTCCATTTTCTAGTTAGTGACCTCTTTGGTAAAAATTAAAATTCTCATTTCTGACCCTTTCCCCTCTTAGTATTAAATCAAATTTAATTAATTAATTAATTAATTGGTACTGGGGATTGAACGCAAAGGCATTCTACCTCCAAGTTATACCCTTAGCCTGATTTTTCTCTTATTTCTTCTTTTGAAGCAGGGCCTCTCTAAGTTACTGAGGCTGGCTTTGAACCTGTGATCCTTCTGTTTCAGCCTCCCAAGCACTGGGATTATAAGCATGTGCCAGCACACCTGGCACATCAAGTTCCTTTAACTTTACATCCTATGCTCCCCTGCATTTTCTTTTCCCCTTAGTTCAGGGCCTTATCTATACTTTTTTTTTTTTTCAGTAATGGGGATTGAATCCAGGGGCATTCTATTTCTAAGCAATACTCCCAGCCCTATTTCTTATTTTTTTTATTTTGAAACAGGGTCTCATTGAGTTGCAGAGGGCCTTTATTACTAAGTAGCTGAGGCTAACCGTGAACCTGCAATCCTTCTGTCTTAGTCTCCCGAGTACTGGGATTACAAGTGTGCACCACCACACCTGGCTTTCATCTGTACTTTTGACATTGCTTCCTAACTGGCTTCCTGTCTCTAGTTACTTCCGTTCCCATTTCACTCTCCATGCTAGAATCAAGTGATCTCTATAAAGCAGTCAGAGAGTGCTACATTCATGCCACAAACCTCTTTAGATAGGAGAGCCCTCTGAGGATGTCTCTTCCAGAGCATACCCTCCTTATTCCTCAAGTTCAGCCCATCAGTACCTCCTGCATGTCACATACTCAGCGAAGACCATCCTAACTGGCCTATTTCCCCACTCAACTTCTGGACTGGATCATTTGCCTTCTAGCCTGGTGCCTTTATTACCCCACAAGTATCTGTACTTTATGTGCTGAGAATTGTCCTCATGTCTTTTCCCAGTTAGTCTGAGTTTTTTGGCAAAGAGTACAATTTTTGTATTTCCCAGCACCTGGAGCTGATTCTGACACTCAAATGCTTTCTCTTTATGTTGACAAATTTACAGAATGAGTGAAGTGATAATCTAAATATACAATTAGTCCATCTTGAAAGGTTATTCTCCATTTCATATTCATTGGATCTATTTGACCTTTTCTGTTTGACATCACATGCCGTCAAGATTTATTTAAAAAAATGTAATATCTTTAACTGCTGACTCATTTAGTCATGAGATTGGGATGGCTTGACTGGTCATACAAAAAACTAAATATTTTGCTTTGCTCAAGATGGGAATTAGTCTGGAGACAATAATTTTACCAAGTATTTCCTGATTTATATGCTTTTTAAATTTTCTGGTGGTTACTCTCCATAACAAATGGGACAAATAGTCTTCATTCAGTCTGTCCTTTGATTGCCTCAAAATGAGGTAGGATAGAAGAAATATTAGACAGAAAGCAATAAGAATTGGGAAGAAAAGAAAAAATATAGTTTTAGACTCTGGAAAATTCATGATTTCTAACTCTTCTATAAGGTGTGTTCTATCTTAGGCAAAAGCCTCAATGAGCCTACACCCTTAATTACACTGGCCCTCACACCTGTGATCCTTCTGTCTCAGCCTCCCAAATACTGGGATTATAGGCTGGTACCACCATGCCTTGCTAATTTCTGTTTTTTTGACAGTAGTCATTCTAGTGGTTGCCAGTTGGTATCACATTGTGGTTAATTTGTATTTCCCTAATGATTAGTGATATTAAACATCCTTTAATGTATTGGCTATTTGTATGTTTTCTTTGGAGACATGTCTATTAAAGCCCATTGCATACAATATGTTTGTGTGTGTGTCTTGTGTGTGTGTGTTTGTGTTGTGTGTGTGTGTGTGTGTGTGTGTGTGTGTGTGTTACTGGGAATTTAACTCAGATGAATTCTACCTCCAGGCCATACTCCCACCTCTATTTTTATTTTGAAACAGTGCTTACTAGGTTGAGAAGAGTCTCCCTATTTGCTAAGGCTGTTTTAGTACTTGTAGACCTCCCCAATCTCAACCTCCCAAGTATTGAGATTACAGAAGCATGCTACCATGTGTGGCTTTATTCATTATTTTAAATTGGGTCCAGGTATGGAGACACACACACTTGTAATCCCAGCACTTGGAAGGCTGAGACAGGAGGATCTCAGGTTCAAAGCCAGCCTCAGCAGTTTAGTAAGGCTCTCTGCAGCTTAGTGAGACTCCTTAGTGAGACTCTGTTTGAAAACAAATAACAAGAGGGCTGGGGCTATAGCTCAGAGGTATAATGCCAATCTCCACTATTACAAAATATATTTTTTTAGTTACTTCAGTTCCTTATGTGTTATGGATATTAACCCCTTACTAGATATGATTTGCAAATATTTACTCTCACTATAGCTTGTCTTTTACTCCAATTTTGCCCAAAGTTTAATATTAATGAGGTTCAATTAATCTATTTTTGGTTGTCTGTGCTTGGCTGTCACAAATACGTTAAGACTTAATGCTGATAATTTCCAGTACAAGTTTTATGATACTTTTATAACTATTAAAACTCTTATCTTAAGTTTTCTTTTTCTCATGCCCCAAATCACTGGTCTCAACACCAACATAATTACTACTTTTACACTGTTTATATCCAAAAGATTCATAATGATACCACCATAAGCAATTTTGCTTACTGAGATAAGTTTTTTATTTTTTGAGAGGACTTCAATTATTAAAATGTTTAGTTATATGTAAATTTATATATTTGAAGTCTAGCTTTGGTCTTAATTGTTTCTGTCCCATTTCTGTCTTTCTCTTCTCTCTCTCTCTCTTCTCTCTCTCTCTCTTTCTCTGTAGCCTCAACTGTTTTTGGTTTGAACTTCCACTTTATACTTGAGTGGAATAGTATATTATTTAAGCATATATTTTATTTTTGCAATCCCCCTTTCTTGGATAAGTATTTTGCACATGTTTTTTCTACCTTCCTTTTCTTAAAATACATTCCTAAGGTCATCAGGCCATACAGCAAAAAAAAATTACTCATTACTTTTGTGTGTTTGGTACTGGAGATTGAACCCAGGGGAATTCTACCTCTGAGATACACCACCATCCTCTTTTAAAAACTAGTTTCAAAACAGGGTCTAACAAAATAGCTGACAGTCTTAAGTTGCAAAGGCTGGTCGATCTTCCTATCTCAGCCTCCCAAGTACTGGGATTACAGGCATGCCTCACCACTCCTAGCTACTCATTACCTTTTAAATAGCAATATAATATGTCTATTTTAGGAGTCATCCATTTTATAGACACATTAGTTTGTTCTATTTTATTGTTTGAGTTACTACAAATGCATAATCTCGCACATACATCCACCCTTAATATTGCCATATTTGGTTAATCATGTGATCACATTTAGATACAGAACTTTTCCCAAAAATATTTAATACATTTCTTTAAAAATATCCTAAAAGAGGACAATACTGCTATTACATATGATTAATGGTAGTTGGTTTTCAAGAAGAGAAAATAATTGCATTGGCTGTAAGGACCAAAACTAATAGTGACAAAGAAAACATAGAATTTATTTAAGGAACATTTATATATGTTGGGGGGGTTGATATTCAGGGAGAATAGGATACACTGGCAACATTTTTATTTTGGTTAATTAAGATTCCTTCCATTTATCTTTCTGAAGGTGAATTTGATAGAGTATCCATATCCATTCTATTATAGTCCATGGCCCTTTTGTCACAGGAAAATGCAATAATCCATGGGGTTCTTGGCTTATGTGGCAGAAAAGAATGCCTTGGTCCAATCAGAGATAAAGACAGGTTCATTTAGGAAAGTAAGGGATACCCATTTGAGGAAGAATGCAGGCAATCTCAAAAGCTCTGAGCAAAGAGTCTTTGCTGCTTTTATGGTTCTTTTATAGAACCCTCATGAGAGAATGGGTAGGGTTGCACAGTAGGGGTAGAGGTTTGGATTTCCTCTTAATCCTCCAGTTGCAGGATCCTTTGTTTACTAAGCATCTCAGGAATCTCAGGTGGGAAGAGAAATACAGTCTCCGACAATTTAGCAAGGCCCACAGCAACTTAACAAGACCCTATTTCAAAATGAATAGAAATGGGAGGGAATGTCATTCAAAGGTTTTAATATCTCTGGGTTCAATCTCCATTACTCCACCCCATCCCACCTCCCAATAAAACCCCAGAAAATAGCCAGTGTTGGGAGGATGTGAAAAAATCAACTCTTGAACTCCTTGTGGAAATGTAAAATGGTGCTGAGGTAGAATGGAAGAAATAAAATTTTAGGTAGGAAGGAGATGAATTGGGAAGGAAAGAAAAATATAGTTTTAAAATCTGTAAAGGTCATATGTCCTATATGGTGTGTCTTAGACAGAAGCCTTGATGAGCCTACAGCCTCTATCATGATGCCCCTTTTCCCCACCTGAGATTCCCAAGATACCTAGATCCATTAGAAGGGACAAGGTCAGATACCACCCACCCCCTCCCATGGGTTCCAGGAGGTGAAAGTCACCCATGCTCTAGGACCCCTAAAAAGGAAGGGTCCCAAAGACCCCAGGGGTCTTCCTCTCATGCTTTTGCTCCGCCCATGCTTTCAAGATAGCCAGTGTTTCCGCTGAACATGTATCTTTACTTAAATTAAAACTTCTGCCTTTATCTCTGACTGGTGTGTGTTGAAATTCTTTTTGCCACAGAAGCCAAGAACCCACAGAATTTATTGTGTTTCCCATGACAGTACGGCTGCTATGGCAAAGTTTATAGTGACTCATCAAAAGCATAAGAATAGAGCTACCACATGATCTAGCAATTTCACTTCTGGTTAAGGACTCCCCCAAAACTAAAGGCAGAGTCTCAAAGACACTTGTAGACCCATGCTCAAAGCAGTGTTGTTTGTAGTAGCAAAAATGGGAAGAAGACCTAGTGTCCAGTGTCCATCAATGGATGATAAAGTATGAATACATACTATGAAGTAGTGCTCAGCCCTAAAGGAAATTTTGACACCGGCTACAACATGAATGGATTTCGATGACATCGTAATACATGAAATAAAGCAATAACAACAAAAATACTGCATGATTCTAAGGTAGGATAGAAGAAGTAAAATATTAGGTAGAAAGAAAAGGAATTGGGAAGGAAAGAAAAATATAGTTTTAAAATCTGGAAAGGTCATAATGTATAACTCCTAAAGGGTGTGTCTTAGGCAGAAGCCTCGATGGGCCCACAACTTTAATGGCCCTTTCCCCACCTGAGATTCCTGAGATGCCTAATGAAGAAAGAATCCATTTTTGAGGACAAGGCCACACATCAGTTCCAGGGGATAAAAGTCCAAACCTGCCCCCATCTAGCCATTTGTGTCTAGTCACCACATACTCTAGGACCCCTATTAAAAAAGGATCTCAGAAACTTCCAAAGCCCCTCAAGCCTCTCAAGGCTTTCAAGCTCACAGGCCTCTCATGCATTCATGATGGCCAGCATTTCCCCTGAACGGAAGCCAAGAATCCACAGAAGTTATCGTGTTGCCCATGATAATTCCCCTAGCATGCATGTCTAAAAGTACTAGAATCCACAAAAACAAAGTAGATGAATAGAGTGGGTGCTGGAGACTAGGGGAAATAGAGAAGAATTATTTGAAGACAGTTTGTTTTGTAAGGCAAACAAATGAAGTCTCCTTTAATCTGTTCTCTGCCTTTCTAGTCTTTGAATTCAGTAGCAGGACAATAGTGAACAAATGTGCCTCTGAATGTACAATGTTCATCCCTCTGTGCCTTTTATTTTTATTTGTTTATTAGTACTGGGAATTAAACCCAGCGGCATTCTTCCCCCAAGATATACTTCCTGTACTTTGTAGTTTTTATTTTGAAACCATCTCTCTAAGTTGCTGGAGGGTCTCACTAAGTTTCTGAGGCTGGTCTTGAACCTGATTTTTCCTGTCTATGCCTCCCAATTCTGGAATACAGGTGTGAGCCACCCTGCCCAGCTACCTCTGTACCTTTTCACATGCCATTCTCTCTCCCTGCAATGTTCTTTCCCTTCTTTACATCTGGTGAACAATCTTATAGGTTGGGTCCCTTTTCCCTCCCCTTATGGGACCCTGCAGCTGGGACAAGAGGTGGAGCCCCAAAGGTCAGAAGAGGAGGTGGGGCAGACTCCAGATATCACGAGAGGACTGGCATTCTCCCATCTTGCCAGCCCCACCCCAAGACTCCGGCTACATAAGTACCCTCACTTCCTCTCTCGGGTGCGACTCTGCTGACCAATAGCGCCCCTATTATCAGTCCGCAAACCTCATCCAAGAGCAACAATTGATTAAAGAGGTCTGGTCTCACTCCCCTTTGATGAATTTTGCCTCCCTTGCGACCCCCAAGTCAATTTCAATGTTACATCTGGTGCTGAACCTGAGGGGATTTATTTATTTATTTTTACCCCTTCCTGAGCCCCTTTGACTCCCTGGTGGTTCCACCAGGACCCTAAGGAGAGCCCTCTGATTTGCTTCCAGGAACCTGTACTCTCCAACCCTTGATTGGACCGACTGCTCTCGAAGAGGGTGAGTTCCCTTCCCTTCCCCTGGTCAGCAGGTCATTGCCTCCAACTTTTCTGTTTGTCCAAATGTGCAGCCACGTCAGAGTTGCCCACAGATAACCAGGTTGTCCTCTTCCAGCCCTGAGAAGGGAGTGGAGACATCCTTCTCATCCGCTTGGCCGTGTTACCAGATGTTGATCAGGATAACAGGGATGCCTGTCTCCTGTTCTTTGTTCTTACCTGTGGACCAGACATGGGAACCCCAAATTCCAAAATAGATCCCCAGTCCCCGCTGGGTTGTTTCCTTGCTAATCTCCAGACTCTGGGGCTATCAGAGGATTTATACCCTAAGCACCTCCACTTCCATTCATACACAGCATGGCCTGAGTATGAATTGGATAAGGGTCTCAGTGGCTCAAAAATGGAACTCTGGATTTTAATATCCTGACAGATCTCAGCAATTTTTGTAAGTGGTCTGGTAAATGATCAGAAGTCATTTATGTCCAGACCTTTTTCTTGTGCTCCCATCCCTCCCTTTGTTCCCACTCTTTCGCTGCCCCAGTCATGCTGGCTCAAGACACTTCCAGCCATTTTACCCAACCTCCAACCTCTCTCCCCATCAGCCACCATTTTCTAATTCTGCTGAGTTGCCATCTTGTGACTTTGCCGAGTTATAGGTGCCATCTTCTGATTCCACCCCTGATTCCACCACTTCACCACCCTGACCATCACCCTACCCTACAGTTAATCTCCCTCGCCACTGGAGTCCGCCATCCCACCCCTGGTTCCCTATATCTACCCCTTCCTCTCTGATCTCAACCCACCATCGGAGCCCCCTCTGACGGCCTCTCACCCTAACCCATTCCTCCCTCCCTTGCCATCTTCCCTTAAGAGACCAACCCTTACCTGCCCCTCACCTTCCCCCATAAGTCACCATACCCGCTCCAAATAGCCCCCTTCTCTCTTGGCCCCACTCCACAAGGTGGCCAGTGTCATGTCTCTTTCTCCCTCCCGGACCTTTCTCAAATTGAAAGAACACTGGGTTCTTTTTCCGCCAATCCATCCAGTTTTATTAAGGAATTTCAATATATTATTCAAGCATATGATCTCACATGATGAAATCTTCATGTTACTTTAACCTCTGCCTTAACTCCTGATGAATATGATTGTACCTTAAAGGCTGCCTGAGAACAGGCCAACCAGACTAACCCTGCCCTCCCTCCTGGAGTGGCCATAGTACCTTCTGAAGATCCCCACTGAGATTACCAGCCAGCCCCAAACAGTGGTGGTGAGGGAATAAAAAAAGAGAGACCATGTGATCCTGTGCCTCCTTGGTGGAATGTGGGCTGCTTCCCATAAGGCAGTTAACTACAATATACTTAAGGAAATCACCCAAGGTCCAGATGAAAACCCAGCCATTTTTCTTAATCAGCTTCAGGAGGCTTTCACAACCCATTTCATTTGGCAATTGGCTCCTGACATTGAGAAAAAATTTAAAAAGGCAGGGGACGGCCCTCAGACTCCTATTTGAGATTTGGTGAACATGGCATTTAAAGTTTGTAAACAGTAGTCTGCTTAATGAGTAGTAAATTTATCCTCTAGTTTGATAATGCATACACAGGTCTATACCTGTAAATAAAAGAAAAGAAATTATTACCTCCTAATTAGGTAAAAAGAGTTGAAGTTACAGGGAATTTTTAGTGATTCTAGAAATTTATTTCCTTTCTGTGGTGATTGAATAGATATCTACCTTGTAATCTTTCAAGTTGTACATAAGTGTTTTAAATAGCTTTCGCCATTTTTATCTGACAATACTCAAAATGACAAACTGTCTGATTTACTTTCATTGAAACTTTTTTGTGTATGATACTGGGGATTGAAGCCAGGGACATTCTTCTACCTCTGAGTTACACCTCCAGCCCTGTTTTACCTTCTATTTTGAAACAAGGTCTCACCATGTTGCTAAGGTTGGCCATGAACCTGCAATCCTCCTGTCTCAGCCTCCCAAGTACTGAGATTACAATGATACCTTGATCAGCTTATTGGAACTTCTTGATGTTCTGAAAAGGAATATTGACTAAATATATATCTTTTTTATTCCAGCCTCTTTCATTGAATAAAAATACCAATTCCATTGTATTTACATTAAAATTCACAAGAGATCTGTCATAGGTAGGCAATGAGGAAGAGAAAAGTAGGTTGAATAAAAAATTAGGTCAAGTTAGATTCCAGGGCATGCTAGAGTTTGGCATACAGTAGGCAATACAAGCAGCATGTGGGAGTTTGCTTTTGACAAAATAAGCAGTAGTTCCTGCTACTGGGGCTGACTCAGGATTTTTCCCTTTTCTGTTTTGGAGAGTCTTATCTCCTATAAGTCACTTGGTAGATAACATGCAGGATATTGTTCCAAGATGTTTTTTCAGCCGGAGACATTTAAGTATATGGTTGATTCTATTTCTTGATGCTTCCCTTGGAAATCGAATGGCATCCTTAATCAATTCACAACATTTTTTGATATGGTTTTAGATAGAGCAAAGACCGTGCTTATTGTATGCCCTACAAAATCATATTTTATCAACACTCACACAATATAGAATCATCTTATAGCAGTGTTTTCCAGTGGATATTAACAGCAGCCACTGGGTATAAATCTCTCCTCTAAGGTTAAGGTTTCAGGAGAGCAGAAACCTGGGGGTGATTCTTTTATAGGGATTGAATCCAGGGAAATTCTACCTCTGAGCTACACCCCAGCCCTATTTTATTTTCTCTTTTGAAAAAGGGCCTCACGCTCTTGAGACTGACCTCAAAACCTGTGATCTTCCTGTCTCGCCCTCCCAAGTACTGGGATTACAAGCATTGGGGTGATTCTGAAGAATTATTTGAACCAGAAAATGCACAGTAAGTATAGAAATGTTTCTTAAGCCCATAGTGTGGTCTGTTCAAGGCCAAGCCCAGAAGACTGGTGTGTCATGCCATGGAGCACTGACTAGGTTCCCACCGTAAAATAGCCCTACCATATCTTGGTTGTGCTGTGCAACTGTCAGGTTTCAAAACGAGACGTGAAATATTAAGGGTCACTAAGAATGTTATTTCTTTTGCTCAGAAAGTTATGTAGAAAAGGAAGGGGAAAAATCTAACCCAGTAGTAAAAAACAATGTAGCCACATCATTTAACTACCTGATTTAGAAAGGATCAGCTCCCTACACTAGCAATGTGATTTGTTTTTGTTTGTTTTGTGTTTGTTTGTTTGGCAATGGGGTTTGAATTCTGAGGCATTTAATCTCCAAGCTATACCTCAGCCCTATTTTGTTATGGTACTGGGTATTAAACCCAGGGACAAGCCGGGCGTGGTGGCGCACGCTTGTAATCCCAGCAGTTGGGAGGCTGAGACAGGAGGATCATACAGGTTCAAAGCCAGCCTCAGCTACTTAGTGAGGCTCTCAGCAACTTACTGAGACCCTGTTTTCAAATAAATTATAAAAATAGGGCTGGAAGTGTAGCCTAGAGGTAGAAAGCCCCTGGGTTCCACCTCCCAGTACCAAAATAAAATAAAATAAACCCAGGGACATTTTAGCTCCAAATTATATCCCCAGACTTCTATTTTTTTATTTTGGATTAGGGTCCTATTAGGTTGCTAAGGTTCTCATGGAGTTGCTGAGAGTAGCCTTGAACCTGCAATCCTGATTTTTTAGCCTCCCAAGTACTAGGATTACAGGTCTGTGTCACCATACTAGCTGACCTCCCTAACTTTTGATTCCTCTTAAATGTGAGTGATGTGCTTCATGGGTATTCCACAAACTCATGAAAATAAAATGAAGTCAAAGGTGCAAAACAGTTTTGTCTCTATATCTCCATGCACAAATAAGGGCTCTTTTAAATTTTAAATACCATTAATATTATTAATTACCCAAAAATCTAAAACAATGACTGTACCAGTCTTACATTCCAACAATGATCATATTTGACAACATAGTCATTGGTGTTTATCTTTATATTACCCAATCAGTATGTATGTGTGTGTGTGTTGTATATGTTTGACACGGAAAAGAGGGATCATGCTCTAACCAGTAAAATACGGTGCAGTAATTTGTGTCTGGGGATACTAGTGATAGAACCCAAGAAAATTCTACCTCTGGGCCAAATCCTCAGACCTATTTTTTTATTTTTTTATTTTGGGCCTCAATAAGTTCTTGAGGCCAGGCTGGAACCTGTGATCTTCCTCCTGTCTCAGCTTCTCACCGGGATTACAGGCATATGCCACCATGCCCAGCTATGCAGTACCTTTTTAATGGGGTAAATTGTTATATACTGACATGGATCAGTGACATTTTATGTAAAATACAGTACAACAATTTATAGTACAATTCTGCAGGACATGGCATGTGGCTACCTTTGGGAAATGTATATTGCAATGATGTGATGTAACTTTGCTTTTTCTTAGTTTTCTACCATTTTATCTTAAGCTCTTAAGCGTATATATTGTAATTACTACATAATTACATAAAGATTGCGAGAAAAGGTAAGGTATAAACCAGCAGAAAAGAGACAATATGATAATGCTGGAGATACAAAGGTAAATGGTAGACAAAAAAAAAAATTAAAAAGGTCGAAAGTGAAGAATACACTGAGCATTTGGGAGGCTGAGACAGGAGGATCGCAGTTCATGGACAGCCTCAGCTAACTAGTGAGGCCCTTTGCAACTCAGTGAGACCCTGTTTCAAAATAAAGATTAGCCGGGTGTGGTGGCGCACACTTGTAATCCCCGTGCTTGGGAGGCTGGGAGGCGGAAACAGGAGGATCGCGCAGGTTCAAAGCCATTCTCGCTGGCTTAAGAGACACTGTTTCCAAATCAAAATACAAAACAAAGATTAAAAATTGGGGCTGGGGGTGTAGCTCAGATGTAGAATGCCCCTGGGTTCCATCCCTAGTGCCACACACACACAAAAAAAAAAAAAAAGAAAAGAAAAAAGAATACACTGAGACAATGGAAAGCAGGAAAGAATGTCTAGATGACAGTAGGCATGGTGCAGCTTTCAAAAGCACTCTTCTAGGGAATGGAAAAAGATTGATGGTGCCTTTTCTACTGCCAACTGCTTTGTTAAACACAACCTTTATAAACAGGATGTTCAGCTCTGCTGACTCTGTCCTAACGGCCCTGTGAGAGAAAAGCAAACAGAAGCCGGCACCAGGGTCTGCCCAGAGAGGAAGAACTAAATAGGGCCAGTGGTCGGGTGTTTTACAGTTTAAGGTTTTCACATCTCATTTTAAAAAATGCAGACAACAGCCATGCATTTTAGGGATGGGCTAGAATGGCAAGCTAATGGAAGTCAGGCGTCCCTGAAGAGTCCTGGCATTATTGGGTAACAGAATTTGACTAGTAAATAGCATTGCTCTCACCAAATCCTGACATCCTTTCCTGACATATCCGGTCATGTCCATGTACAAAATCCACATTTCCCGTTCTGATCACCACCCATTTGCAGTTCTCTTCCATCTATTTACACTGCAGTGGCCTACTTATTTGTCTCTTCACCTCTACCCTATGTCTCCCTTTTTTCTCTGTCATTCCTTTTTCCAAAAAGAAAAAAAGAAAGAAGAGAGAAAGTAAAAAAGAAAAATGTTTCTAAAATGCTGATAGGATAAAACCCAAACTCTTAACATGGATTCAAGGTGCTGCACCATTTGTCCCATCCTTATTCTTCCAGCTGCACCTAAGATCTCCCTCCCCTCAGAGCCTTACACACGCTGTTCCTTCTGACACAAGCTCTGCACCCAGGATCCACAGACCTGTTTATTCCAGCTTTCCCCAACTTCCACCATCCATTGTTGAAACTGTGTAATGACTGGATGGGGGATTCATAATACTATTCTCTCTACTGTTGTCTACATTGTATATTTACCAAAACAAATAGCTTTAAAATGTTTCCCCTATTCTGAAAGAATGAAAAACAATCATTGCCTACAGTTACTTTCTGAGTTTTATGTTTAAAAATATATTTCTCTTTTCATAAACTTTCATATAGAAACTATAGTGGAACCATTAAATGCCATATTTGAGTAACCACAGTAGACTCAGCTAGAAGTCCCCATGCTATCCCTATGGCATGCACAGGACAGAAAACCATAACTTTTAGGATCTTAATAAGCTGTTGTTGGCAAAAAAGTGAAATTGAAACTGACATGAGATAACCTAACAGAAAGGCCTAAAGTTCAATTCTCATTTCACTGTTTCCTTCTAAATTCTTATTTGAAAAGGGAATAGTTACAACTTCTAACCTAGTCCCAGTTTTTCATTTTGGGTGCATCTCTTTCCTTTAGCTCTTTGTTTAACAATTAATATTAGTAAAGAGGGTAAGCTTTATATTAATTTTAGATCTTAAAACCCCATAATATAGAAAGAAAAAAAAAGCAGTCACAAACAATGCCAATGTTTACTTTTAAAATGAAGTAATAATTCAAAAGAACTTTTTTCCTTTATCAATTTTTTCATAACTCAGGAATGTTTGCAGTAGAATCTACAAAGCCAAGAACAGGAATCACTGCTTCTCCTTCAGAAGACCTGACACTGCTGCTCTTCTCTTTTCTGCTGACATACTTGTGCAACATGCTGTAGTATTGGTTCTTGGGATTGAAAGTGTACAGTGAGGATATCTGCTGCCAGTCTTTCATGCTTGGGGTGCTGCATTCCTTTGGATGGGAGCACTCAAAGAAACATTTGATATTCTCTTTTGCCAGTTCAGTTGCATGCTCCTCCGCCTGACTTTTAAGGATCTCTTGCTCCTTCTCCAAGTAGATTTTCCAGAATTTCAGCTGCAGAAAACTGACTGGTGACATGCATCGGTTAACAGAGGTAAAAACCAGAAGGAAGATGATCACAGCAGCTATCAGAATCCAGCCCAGCACCTTAAGAAAACACAAGATAGCAATTTAGTCCCTTAAAAGACTTCAGCCTCCTCAAAGTTCAAACTACTCACCGTTTATGATAATGAACAAGCAAGTTCTAAGTCTTGACTCCTTTAGAGTGAGGAGTGGCAGAAAGTTTCCCAAATCCCCAGTAAAATCTCTAGCTTCCAAAGTCAGCCATCACCCAAATCAAGTCAAAGGTCCAGGGAAGAGCCTGGATATCACTTCCTTAGAACACAAAACATATGGCCTTCCCACAAATCTATTAATTCTAAACAACCTCTGATCTTCATAAGCCCAGAAGTAGCGTGGGAAGTGTCACTTTAGGACCGGGCAGACCCATTTGATTGAACAGAATCATTTGTTAACAATATTGCTTTCTCCTGGCTGGACAAATTTATGTGGATTCTAAGCATTCTCTATATAGTGGAGATAATCACATCCCATAGGGCTGTAACAGTAATGTAGGAGGTAAAGCACCTGCCACAGGTAGGCAGCCGGCTCACTCAGTGTCAGGAGCTACAGGAGTGTTTTCCTCCTTTTCATTAGTTTCATTTGAATAACTTCTCATCAGACACAGGTGCCAGTCCACTTTCTTTTAGAGTATCGCCCATCTGGAGAAAAGCCAGCCCCTCCGCGCCTCCCCACCGCGTGCCCCGCCAGCGCCCGACCTGGGACTGCGCCTTGAGCTCAGGCAGGAGTTCCTTTACGTCGGGTGGCAGGGTCTTGCTGCAGGGAACCTGCGGCAGCTTCGAGACACAGACAGAGTCGCGGTTCTGGCACAGGCGCTGCGCCAGGAAGATGCTCCCGCTGGCCGCGCACTCGTAGAAGGAGCCCCCGAGCAGCGCCACCGCCACCCAGGTGAGCGGCGCGAGCGCGGCGGCCGCGCTGATCTGCGCGCACACCAGGACCCCGCGCAGCCCCGAGCTGCACCTGGCCCGGGCACCCCGCGCGCAGCAGCCGGTCAGCAGGCGCCATGTGCGCGCGCTCAGCATGTAGCCCATGAGGAAGAGTACCAGCGCGGGCACCAGCAGGAACACCAGGCCGTAGGGCAGGTTCCAGGTGGCGCTGCAGGGGCACTGGAACACCACCGCGGAGAAGATGCGCTCCCCGCCCGCAGTCAGCAGGGTCACCAGGCCATAGCCCAGCGCGCTGTGGTACTTGAGGTGCAGGTCCAGCACTGCCTTAAACTTGTCCATGGTTCTCCTCTCTCCAGACACCGTGGACAGGCTCAGGAGTTTCTGCCACTTTGCTGCCCTCCTTGAAGTCAAATGGATTGGGTGGACTTGAGGCTGGGGCTTTCCATCCTACTGAGAAAGCAGTTTTGGAGAACGGAAGTAGGCTTCTTCAGCCAAATAGGTTTCACTTTCTCATTTAAATCAAGCCAAGTCTAGCCCCAGACCCTGACAAACACCCCTGTTAACTTTGACCTCCTTATACTCCGCCCTTCTAAAAGGCAGAGGTACTGATTACTTGTTGCTCACTCAAAAGCCCTTTGTATCTTTGTATCCTTTCCCTTTCCTTTCTGATTCAACACAGCCCCTGGAGCAAAAGGAGAAAAAACCCCAAATTTTGTCTGTTGAAATCATCCCAGTTCCTATGTCAACTCCCAGTTCCAAAAATCAGGATCATTTACAGGAAACATTGTAGAGAGTTTTAGTTTTTCTTAAGCTAAATCCCACCAAAGCCTAGAAAGATGTCAAATTCTAGTACTTCCATGATGCTCTGTCCCCCTCCTGACAGAATCACCTGCTTAGACAGTTCTCTCTTGCTCTTCCCACAAGACAATAGACTCACTATGTTGTGTTGATTTACTCATCAATGCAATTAGTTGATTTTTTTTTCTTTTTCAGGTGTGCCTTAATATTCAATACCTGCAAGAGTATCAAATTGTTACTGCAACCACACTGCATTGATCAGTACAAAGCAGGAGATAGAGCTTAGATGGTTGTTTAAAGAATACTACTAGTTCAACCAAAAAATTTCAAAGTCTATCTACATCTATCATGTTTCCTCTGCCTTCCTTTTTCTCAAGATGGTATTGCTCTGACACAAGCCACAACCTCTTCTATGACACTGAGCCTTACTCCTTGGCTCCAGTGTAAGGTGCAGTATACTTGGGGGGGGGGGACCTTGGCCCTGAAGTCAGGTGCATCATGTCTAACTTTGTGTTTAACATGATAGCCCCTTAAAGACTCAGCATCCTTGCTTGTCAGAGAAGGATAATGGTGTTCACTTCTCAAGATGGTGGAGATGAGTAATTGGGTAGCATACATGAAGTGCCTTCATGTAGGACATGTCAGTAAATGAGCACTCATTGTGAAGCATTCCCTCTTACACTGAAACTTTGAGAGTCAACAACAAATAACTACATTGCACAGAATTTCAGAATCCAGACAAATGCAGTTTCAGGCCCAGGATTGCATTCAGTTACTCAATGACCCTCTACTACTTTAAGAAGTCCCTTAGTTGCCTGCCTAGCCACAAGGATATGGAGATGCAGTCTGAGTGGACAGTTCTCAATGAACTGGATACTGGCAGCTATTAGGCTTGCTTTATTGAGGAAGGATGAGTAGCAGAAGGATCTAGAAGCATACTATTGTTTTCTTATTTCCACTTGCCTTCCTAACCATTTCCTTTCACCACCACCACCAGTGCCTCATATAATACCTATTTTAGAACCTGCATAGTACAGTGATAAATAGCTCTTTCTGTGTGTATTGGAGGCCAATTCTGGATCAGGGTCTTCAGTGTCTTGGAAGATAGTTGGAGTCCTATTTTTTTAAATTAGACCAGGTCTCTTGCCAGGCATCCTATAAACTTGCAGCAAAATAGTATGTTCTGCTCTAATTACCTCTAATTCTCCATTTTCAAAACGAATAAAACAAAATCTTTTCCCCTCATGCCTTGGGTAACTCTTATTGTTAGACTCCTCACCCCATACCTCTCCCTTGCGGTGTCCTCTCTCATTTACACTCCTCATACTCTGTCCGGAACAAATCTCCCTGGAACCACAACCTTTGTGCAGATGAATTTATCCAAGTCTCCTCTAACTGAAACCTAATTCTCTCACGTTTCTCAAACCAGGATGAAGACTGGCATTTCCCGAGTACCCTGTACAACACTCAAACCAGAGCTTTGTCCTAATCCTCTAATACTTCATCCCCTACAGAGGCTCAAGCAATTCAGCACCATCTCAATTCAGTACCATCTCTTCTTCTATCTCACTTCTACTATGCTTCCATTCTCTTCATTTAAGGCTTTAATAAAGGTGACAAACTACTCTCTGTCTCCTGTTTAGTCGAGGAATTGGTTTCAGGCATTTTTAGCTACAGAAACTTTTCTGTCAGCCCATATTCCAACTAAATTAATTCATTAGCCCATTTATTAATCTCTTCAGTCATTCATTAAACATTTAATAAGCACCCAGGATATTCCAGGTAACTACAAAAAGTGTCCGATGTTGCTATATACAATGAACAGAACAAACATGTCCTGCTCTCCTGGGTGTATAGTGGAGAAGATATAGAAAGTGGATGGTCAGGAAGAGGTCTAAAGATTATGTAGGGACTGCACATGGAATAGTATGCTAGAGAGTGTCTTGATGGAAGTCTCTCTGATGAGATGGCCTTAAATAGGAATGACAAAGAGGCAGGAATAAAAATGAGTTTTGTCTGAAAGGCCAAAGTGTTAGGAAGATTGGGAGTAAGAAGCTAGGTGGCATGTTCTGGGGCCAGGTTCAAAGACTTCATTGAACAGAATTTGGTGTCTGAATCTCTGCCCCAGAAACTCACCACAGACTGAGCTGCATACTGTCCTGTCAGCCTGTATCTCTAAACACCATCTTCAGGGTTGTCTGTTATTTCTTCCTTCTCCCAGTCACAGATCTACCAGATGCCAACAGTCACTTTGTACTCCTTATTGGTTTCTCTGAGGATCCAGGTTCTGCCTGTCAGCCTGAATTTTCTCCCAGCCCCTGCCATTGACTCTTCCACCGCCCTCCACAGCCCAGTTCTGTGTCAACTGAAAATTGCCCAGTCTTTCATACATGTCTGAGAGGACATTACTTAGAAATTCATCCCTCAATGAAAATCAACTAACAGACTAATGATGTGAGAAGTAGATTAAATAGTATCTAAGATAACTCAGTATTTAAAAGAACATTTGAAAATCTGTGATTCTAAAACCAATTTTCTATAATTTTTAAGAAATGAGCAGGAGATCTTTGTTAAGTACACTGTGAAACCAGTAGCTATGGGTATTCTTTGGTTTCCTTTGTAGAACTTTGTTTTTCAATGCTGTCATTAACAGTGTCAGGAATGGGTTTCAGAAACCACAAACCATTTCTCGGAAAGGGTATCAAAAGCAGCTCTTGTAAGGCAATACACAGCACTGAATCTGAAAGTTCCTTGCAGTTGTCTGCCAAATAACTAGTTCTCAAACTTTATACTCTGTATCTCATGAGAACTCAGGAGTTCCATAGCGTATGACCAAGAAGTGTCATGTCACAGTAGCCTATCTTAAAAAGAATACCTTCTACATGTTAAAAATATGCATGCAATACTCATGTTGAGTAATGTATTTGGAAATCTAGAACACGTTTTAAGTTTTAAAGAGCTTTATTAAAAATAAATTATGTATTATTCACCCACTTAAAGTGTACAGTCCAAACCAGGCATGGTGGCGCATGTTTGTAATCCCCGTGTTTGGGAGGCTGAGACAGGAGGATCGCGCAGGTTTGAAGCCAGCCTCAACTGGCTTGAGACCCTGTTTCCAAATAAAATATTAAAAAAATAGGTCTGGGAGTGTAGCCCAGAGGTAGAAGGCCCCTGGAATTCCATCCCCAGTAGCCCCACCCCAAAGAAAGTGTATAGTCCAGCTGGGCATGGTGGGACACACCTGTAATCCCAATTCTTGGAAGGCTGAGACAGGAAGATTGCAAGTTTTTTTTTCTTTTTTTTTCTTTTTATTGGTGCACTGTATTCATACATCATAGTGGGATACAAACTTTTGTAGACATACATGCACACAACGCCCAGTCAGCCCCCACCTGATCCCTACCCCATACTCTCCCCATCCCTCCCTCCCATGCTTGGCTTAGTGGTTGACATCTAGTATTATAGCAATTTATCCAAAATTAAAAATGATAATCTCACATAACAGTTTCATTTGTCTGATACCAAGCTTTTGATGACTTAAAGATAACATTTCAATATTTCTTTTTATTTTCTTTCTTACCAGAGAATATTTTTTTCTATTTTTTAGGTGAAACTATCATATATTTATATATTTATTTTTCAGAAAAAAATCTATCCTAATATGGAAAATGGACTCTAGATACCCAAAACGATCTTAAAAAAGAACAAAGCTAGAAGATATATATTTTCTGATTTCAAACCATATAAAGCTACAATAATTGAAACAGTGTAGTACTATTCTAAAGGCAGATATATAAACCATTGGAGTTAAATAAAAGCCTAGAGCTAAATTCTTCCCTATATTGTCAAGTTATTTTTGACAAGGTTTCCACAAACATTTGGTGGTGGAAATAATAATCTTTTAACTAAATATTGTTGAAACATAATAATTACATGGAAAAGAATAAAGTTGGACCCTTACCTAATCCCATATACAAATATTAACTCAAAATAGATAAAAGACCTAAATATAAATCTTAAGACTATAAACTTTTAGGAGAAAATCTGGGTCATAAAACCTCACAACATTGAAATTGGCAGTGATTTCTTGGATATGATTTCAATGGCACAGGCAACAGAAGAGTATAAAAACTCCCTAAAAAAAAAAAAATATTGTATATCCAAAGACAATGTAAACAGAGTTAACAGTTATGAATAGAATGGGATACAATATTTCCAAATGCTATATCTGAAGGTATATTAATATTCCAAATAGAAATCCTAAAAATTAACAACAATAAAGGCAAACAATACAATTTAGAGATAGGTAAAAGACTAACATAAATAATGAATCTCCACAGATAACCAATCTTAGTTGTCTGTTGGATGGAAACTCTTGTTTCTCTGGTTCTGGTGTGTGTTACCTATTTCTTCTTTGTAGTTAATCTCTTTGAGTATTTTCTCTAGTGCTGGCTTTGAAGACATAAATTCCTTCAGTTTCTGTTTGTCATGGAAGCTTCTTATTTCTCCATCTAATTTGATAGAAAGTTTTGCTGGGTAGGAAATTTTTGGCTGGAAGTTGTTTTCTTTCAGAGTTTGGAATATGTTACTCCAAGCCCTTCTGGCTCTCATGACTTGGTTTGGGAAGTCTGGAGTGATTCTAATTGGTTTGCCTCTGAATGTCACTTGGCCCTTTGCTTTTGTTGCCTTTAAGATTCTCTGCTTGGCTTCCACATTGGTCATTTTGACAATGATGTGGCGTGGGGATCCTCTTCTCCGATCCTGTCTAAAGGGAGTTCTATAAGTTTCCTGGACCTGTGTATCAACCTCTTGCTCTATGTTTGGAAAATTTTCTGCTATTACTTCCTTGAAGAGATTGTTGATCCCTTTGGTTTCACTTTCTTTTCCCTCCTCTATTCCAATTATTCTTAGGTTAGCTCTCTTAAAATGGGCCCATATTTCTTCAATATCAGATTCCTGCTGTTGGATATTTTTTTCTAGATTAGAAACTATGCTTTCATTTTTGGATTGCTCATCTTCTAAGAGCGAGATTCTGTTCTCCATGTGTTCTAATCAGTTGTTTGTGCTTTGAATTGAGGCCTTTACTTCATTAATTGCATCCTTTATCTCTTTTTGGCTCTCTCTGAGTTCTTTTCGAAGCACCTCTATTACTTCTACAGTTATTTTCCTGATTTGATCTTCTAGAAATCTCTGATTTTCTGTTTTATCGGGTTCTGATGTTGTGGGGTTGTGGGCATTCATTGCTCCAGTATTATTCCTCTTCCCCATGATTTCAGAAGTTTGTGCCTTCTCTGGGTTCTTCCCTTGGGTCACTATGACTTCACTTAAGGTGCTCTGGATCTCGAGTCAGTAGTATCTCAGACCCCACTACTCCTTTACTGGGTTGTATCACAGAGTCTCTGACCCAGAGAGTCGATAGAGGCTGCTTTAGACTGTGGGGGGTGCCAGGTTGCACATTCTCCTATGGTGTGATATCTCTGCCACCGCCACTCCCCCACTGGGTCAAGGTCCAGGGAGTACAGTACTGGGATTTCTCCTCTGTGGCCCGCAATTTGACTCACTGTTCTTGAGTAAGCAGATGTAGCTGTACTGGATTCGGTGAATTCTCTGCTGCTGCCGCCGGTGGCAATATGGCGCCGCTGCTACGCCCTCGGCCATAAAGCTGGCGTATTTCTTCTTGGTTTTGATTTCCACTCTGAATCCCTGCAGCGTGTGCTGAGCTCAGCCATTGGGAGCTTTAGATTTTACCTGCGGCAAGAAATCCTGCCTGGCTGTTCCGCAGCGGCTCACCTCGGCTTGCTGTAGCCGTCTGGTGAACTCGCCGCTGCCGCCAGCAGTATGGCGCTGCTGCCGCGGCCTCGGGCGTGAGGCCGGTGTATCTCCTCTGTGGCTCTGATCTCTGTTCTCAGTCCGCTTTCTCTCTGGAGCCTGGTGATTTTTTGTTTCCCTGGTGATGGTGTTTTCTGGCTATGAAAGGCGCTGATTTTGTGGTAATGGAGATTAGTTGTTAGCAGGGCTCTTAAGCCCCGCTTTTCTCAGTCGCCATCTTCCCGGAAGTCAAGATTGCAAGTTTGAGGATAGCCTCAGCAATCTCAGTGACCTAGCAAGATGCTGTACCAAAAATAAAATAGGAGCTGGGCATGGTGGTGCCTGCTTATAATTCCAGCACTTGGGAGGCTGAGACAGGAGGATTGTGCAGGTTCGAAGCCACCCCCATCTACTTAGTGAGGCTCTCAGCAACTTAGTGAGACCCTGTTTCCAAATAAAGTATAAAAAAGGTCTGGGAGTATAGCCCAGAGGTAGAAAAGCCCCTGGGTTCCACCCCCAGTACCACAATAAATAAATAAATAAATAAATAAATAAATAAATAAATAAAATAGGGCTGGAAAATGTAGTTCAAAGGTAGAATGATCTTGAGTTCAATCCTCAATACCACTAAGTTGTACAATCCAATAATTTTTAGTATGTTCAATTCTTTGAACATATTAAGCCATCCTACATGCAGTCAACATCAACATCATGATCAATTTTAGAATATTTTCATACATAAAAATCTTTGACAATTAGTAGCCATTCTCATTTCTCTTGCCTCCCCATCCTTTCCTCCTAATTGCCCTCTTCTGGCCCCAAGCAGACACTTATCTAGTTTTTCTTTATATAATTGCCTATTCAGGACAATTTTTGTGGCACTGAATATTGAACCCAGGGGAATATTACCTCTGAACTACATTCCCAGCACAATTTTATTCTTTATTTTGAAACAGGGTCTCACTAAGTGGAAGAGGGTTTTACTAAGTAGCTGAGGCTGGCTGCAAACCCAGATCCTCCTGTCTCAGCCTCCCAAATACTGGGGTTACAAGCGTGCACCACCACACCCGGCCAAGACAATATATATTTTTTAATTTCTGACTATAATTACATCCTTTGGCCAACATGTCTTCATCCCTTTTCCATTGCCTCTTGATCACCATTGCCTCTGATAACCATTATTCTACTTTCCACTTCTAGGACAACAGAATGAGCTCTTTCTTGCCTCAATATCTTTTCTCATAAATTCTCCTTTGCCTATGGTGTCCTCCTGGCTAATTTCTTCTAACTCATCAAGTTTCTACTTAAATATCACATTGTTACTAGAATCCAAGGTTCTGATGCTCACTGCTCAACCAAAATTTGAAAGACAGAAATTTGGAAGAAAACAAGCCTTGCGGAAAATAGAGATTTTTCTGTCTCAACTTTCCACCTTTGGAGTTTAGAGGATAAATAGCTTTTGCCAGGAAAGAGGGTGTTCAAGGGGACAAAAGGAAGAAAATATACATATGTAGATTTAGCTAGGCTCTGCTAGTTTGAGAATTATAATTCCAGTTTTCTACCCTTCCTGGTACCTGTCCAAGCTTTGGGGACAGTTTCTTGGTTTCCATTCTCTGCATGAGAAAACAGGGGTGCAGATAAACAAGTTGCCAGGAAGTTGAGAAGCAAACAATTTGAGGGTTCTAATTTCAAAGGGGCCCCATTATACCATTCTCAGAAGCTTTCTGTGTTAGACAATTTAGACTAAACTGTTAAGTAACCGCCTCTTGTCTTGTTGGCTTAATCTTTTTAGTCATGTATTTGTTTCCTTATCACATGTGACAGTTTTATAATCTCACTTACTTCTTACCTTTTTTTTCCTCTCCAACAAGATTATAAATTCCATAAGGGCAACAATCATGGAATCTCCTTTAGATACACAGGCTCTAATGTGTATTAATACAATTTATTAATTTTTTATGTATAAAATATACTACAGGGCATGGGTTCTTCATGTTATTTGAATATTTAGCACATCCGTCTCAATCCAAGGCCTTCTCATCCTCTGTTTTAGTCAAGATTCTCCAAAATAACAGAACCAGTAGAAAGAATATTAGAATAGGAATTATTAGATTGGCTTACATGACCAAAGGCTAAGTAGTCCCACTACTAAAATGGCTGTTTGCCAAGACAACCTAAATGAGGGGATGGGAGGGGGGAAGAAGGAAATTCTCTAAAACACACAATGTACTTAAACATATCGAAGTCAACCACTAAGCCAAACAAGGGAAGGAGGGATGGGGAGGGAATAGGGTGGGAACTGGATAGGGGTTAAATTGGTGATGTGTACAGGTATGTACACACAAGTTTACCCCAATATGATGTATGAATAATGCACCAATAAAAAGTTTTTAAAATAAAAAATAAAATGGCTGTTTGCAAGATAGAGAGCCAGGGAAACACAGAAATCTTCAAGTTCAAAGAAGCTGGAAGCTCAAGAACAAGAGATCAGTCATGCAGCTGCAGTCTGTAGCCAAAGGCCTAGAAGCTCACTGGAAAGATGCTGGTGCAAGTTCATGATCTGGAGCTTGATGGCCATGGGTGATGGCAAGAGCAAAGCACACCAGCTGAAGGTTGAGCACAGATGCCCGCAAGCTTCCCCCTTCTTCACTTCTTGGTTTGATCTGGGTCCCCATCCTATTGGATGGTGCCACTGTGTTCAGAGCAGACCATCCCCATTCAGTTTTCTTTCTCATATCATCTCTGGAAACACCCTCTTAGACACATCTGGAAGTGTGCTTTACCAGCTGTCTATGTATTTCTCATCAGTCAAGTTGATGACCAAAATAAACCCTCACATTCCCCATGACTGCCACCATAGGAAGGTGCTAGGGATCTCCCAGTAGCCATTAATGTTTTGTCGCAGTCTGTGGTCTACCTCACTACAAAGGGACAAGGATGTGAATTCCATCTATCTCCCAGAAAAAAAAAAATGGAGTGATTACTAGTGTCTGTTACAGTGTCTGTCTTCTGTTGCATCCTTTCCCTAATAAAACCCACAAACTTCCTCCCCACAGACCAGACTGGTCAGAGTATGGAGCACACAGCTCAGAGTATCTGGGCATTGTGTGGTTGTCCCTACAATGAATCTTCACATGGTTCTTCTCAGTTTACTGGTAATGATAATCTGTCCCCTGTAGAAAATGTGCAGTGCAGAAACAGGGCTGGAGAAATTCTAGGAAAGACTCCATTCTGAAACAGAAAAGTGGAAGCCAACAGAAGGCATCTGGTGACCTGTTGCAATTCTTAAATGACCCCTGGGAAAAACCCATAAAGATCCGTACTATGGAGGTACAAAATATTTCTTAATTATGAATCTCCACTTTCTGGAAAGTCTT
The DNA here is from genome assembly GCF_963383645.1 of Muscardinus avellanarius. NCBI lineage: Eukaryota > Metazoa > Chordata > Mammalia > Rodentia > Gliridae > Muscardinus > Muscardinus avellanarius. The sequence continues at coordinate 70,049,720 of NC_137794.1, read as the reverse complement.
CTATTGTCTTTCTTGGCCACATACTAATGGGCATATTATCTTCCGGGGATTGAAAAGATTTGTTTTATTTTGTCTACATCCTACTTGTGTGACATTGGAAGCCCATAGGTGCACTTGGGCTTAGGATCCCATCTAAAATTTAGTCAACTTCTTATCTTTGGTTCCAGTAAAGTATATTTGCCAATATCCATGGTTCCTTTGGAAACATTCTCAGATCTACTATATTCTTTTGCATTCTTGATTCTTTCTCTCCCCTCCCCCAAACTCATCGCTTTCTCTTTTGCTGTCACCTGTACACTGAGTCTTCTTATGTCTGTGACTTTCTATATAAAAGCTATGTCTTAATTTTATTGATGTCATGAATATTTATACAATTGAATGCCTTAATGTTATATGCTCTAAAGTTCCTTAATCTATTGAGAGGAATTACCAGTTGGTGTAGAGGCCACACTTACGCTTTTCTTGTAAATTTTTTATTGGTGCTTTGTAATCATATAGCTTGATGAAGTTCAGGGCAATAGAGGCATATATGCACGCTGCACTCATTTAGCCCTCCCCCATTCCCCGCCCAATCCCTCTGCCTTCTTATCTTCCCCTGTTCAGCACAGTGATTGACTTTGATAAGTGTGTATGTGCATTATATCCATTGAAGTATTTTCTTCTTAGCCTTCTTATCTTTCTCTGTTAGGTAACCTCTTCACTCATTTAAGATTTCTCCTTCTTTGTCTGGAGTCGCTCCTATGTCCCATTTTCTCCTTAGCTTACTCATATGAAGAAGAACATCTGACTTTTTACTTTTTTTAGACTAATTTCACCTAGTATAATGTTTTCCAGTTTCATCTGTTTCTCTGAAAATGACATAATTTGGGTTTTGGTTATGGCTGAGTAAAAATCCATTTGTACATAACCCATAGTTTTGTAATTCATCCATCTATTGATAGACAGCTCAGCTGATTCCATAGCTTGGTAATCGTGAATTATGCAGCTATAAACATAAATGTGCATACATTACTCCGGTAGTTTGGTTTCCATTCTTCTGGATAGATACTCAAGGTGGTATTGCTTGATCATAGGTAGGTTCAGTCCCATACTTAGGTTGCTCCATACTGTTTTTCAAAGTGGTTGCACTAATTTGCAATCCCACCAACAATGTATTAGAATTCCTGCTTCTCCACATCTTCACCAGCATTTGTTTGTGTTTTTAATAAATGCCATTCTAATTGGGGTTAGGTGAAATCTCAGAGTAGGTTTGATTTGCATCTCTCTAATTACTAATGATGTTGAACATTTTCCATACATTTATTTGCCATTTGTATTTCTTTTGTGAAGTGTGTATTTAGTTCACTCACCCTTTTCTTTTCTTTTCTTTTCTTTTTTTTTTTTTTTTTTTTTTGATGGGGTGATTTGGGAATTTTTGTCAGTGAGTTTCTGGAGTTCTCTGTATATCTTAGATATTAGTCCTCTGTCAGAGGAATTTCTGGAAAAAAAAATCTTCTCCTATTCTTTGAATCTCTGTTGAGGCTCTTAATAGTTTCCTTTGCTGTACAGAAGCTCTTTGGTTTAATGCAATCTCATGTATTGATCTTTCTTTTAATTTCTTGTGTCTTTGGGATCTTATTGAGAAAGTTTTTACCCATGCCTATGTGTTGGAGTGTAGGTCCTATGCCCTCTTCAAGGAGCTGAAAGGTCTTTTGTCTAATTTCCAGGTTTTTGATCAACCTCAAATAAACTCTTCTGAGAATGAGAAAGTAGGGTTTACTTCCATTTTTCTTCATATGGATAACCAGTTTTTCCAACACCATCTGTTGAAGAGGCTATATTTTTTTCAGTGTATGTTTTTGGCCATTTTGCAAATATCATTTCACTGTAGGTTCATGGTTTTGTTTCTGAGTCTTCTATTAGGCTCCATTTGTCTATGTGTCTGCTTTTGTGCCAATACCATGCTGTTTTTATTACTATGGCTTTGTGGTATAGTTTGAAATCAGGTATTGTGATGCCTCCTCCATGGTTCTTGTTGCTGAGAACTACTCTGGCTTTTCTGAGTGTTTTGTTGTTCCAAATGAATTTAAGGACTGATATTTCTATGTCTGTGAAAAAGGACCTCGGAAATTTAATGGGTATTGCATTAAATTTGTAGATCACTCTTTCTGCAGGTTTATTTTATTACATTTTGTCTTTCAAGACAATATCAACTTCTGTCTTAGGTTTTATTTATTTATTTTTATTTATTTTATTTTTTTAAGAGTTCATTTTTTTTGTCTTTTTTGGAACCAGGGATTGAACCCAGAGCACTACACCTGCAAAGCAGGTGCTTTGCACTGAGCTACATCCCAGCCCCCTGTCTTAGGTTTTAGACTCTAAATTACCAAGAATTCCTTTTTTTTTTTTTTTTGGTAATGGTGATTGAACCCAGGAGCTTTCAACCTATGATCCACACCTCAGCCCTAATTTATTTTTTATTTTGAAACAGGGCTTTACAAAATTGCTGAAGCTGTCCTTGAACTTGCAATCCTTTTATTTTAGCTTCTCAAGTGCTGGGATTACAAGTATGTGCCACCATGCCTGGCCAGTAAGATTTCCAATTTTGCGAGGCCCCAATTTTTAAAATATATATATTCCTTCCATATTTTCTCACATAGCTACCAATTCCTTGAGAGTATAAAACACTCAGGGCACACTGTCTTCCAATGTTTCCTCTAGAGTCATATTGTCTACATAATCTTCCTTCCAGGTGCATACAGAAGTTGGTTTTACCAACCCCTATATAAAAGATTGTCATTTATAGTCTCCAGGGTCAACTTTCCTGCTGTTTACTACTGACTGCCAGACTCAAGCCACATATCTTAGGGTTTTTATGGAAGTTCCTGCCTCAATTGTCAATATCTGGTTAGGACTAGCCACAGAGCTTCAGATAAAGGCAAAAGAATGGGAGAATTGTGGTCCTCTCCCGTGCCTTAACAGTGAAGAGAACTGGACACACAGGAGCACAGGGCATCTCCAGCACATCTTCCATAACTAGAATTTCTTCACAGTTCCTCACCACCCGCACATCTTTTTAGCCACATGTTTCCTTATTACATGTGACAATGTTATAATCTCTCATTTGCTGCTTACTATTCTTCATCTCAACAGCCAGATTCTAAGTTCCATGATGGCAAAAATCAAGCCTGGTTAATCAATCTCCTTCTGGTTACACAGGTTCAATCATAGCTCCAAGGATACTGTAGGTGTTTCACAAGTATCTGTAGGAATAACGAGTGTGCCGACAAATGACTGAGTGAACAGCAGACTTGGATTTCTCTCTTCCCTTACTGCACTCTGCACTACAGCTGTTTCATCCAGCTCAGAACTTGAGCCCTTTTGCAATGGCCATGCCTATCTAAGAAGAAGACACAGCTCAGAACAAAAGGCATCTTGAGCTGCCAACATTGTGACAGACAGTACACAGCCTGTCTAGAGAGCAGGAAGTCAGCCCTGGGGGAGATTCAAGTGCAGCTGAAGAGCCACCTGGTCACCCACTCCCTCCCACTTTCATCAGGGTCACCAGGCCATGAAGGGGACTGGCAGAGCTGCAGGCATGGGCAGAACAGGGAACTCCTACGACTTCCTCCGGCCCTCCTCCCTGCCCGCTGAGCTTTTTCTGTCTTGTATGAGTAGCACTTGTCTCCTATATACCTCCCTTACTTCTCTACCATCTCCCCATTCTCACACATAACTGAACTAAGGGTATGTATTTTTGCTTTAGCTGTAGAAACAAACAAACAAAAAGGGCCATAACTACTTTTCTATTTTTAGATTCCTTAAGTAGGCTTCACTTCCTTTCTTGGAAGCAATGATCCAAGCCTGAATGGGCTTTGTTCACAGCTACACTCAGAGATTGACTAGATGTGACTCTGCTTTGGCACACTGCCTCCTCTGGTAGTGCCAGGCACCTGCAGCACTTACCTTATTAAGCTAAACCAAGTGACACTCCTCTGGCTTTCCTCCTAACTGCTGACTGTTCATCCAAGTTTCCTCTCTGAGTTAATATTGGCTCAGTCCCTTCTACACACATTACCTAAGTAATCTCCTCTGGACTCCACCACTAACCAAACAGGTGAAGTTGGGCAAGGGAACTGACCTCTCTGTGCCTCCGTTCTGCCATCCATAAAAGGAAAATAATATTATCTGTCTCAATGAGTTGTTGTAATAAATGCAGCCTTCTTTCAATAGTGCCAGGCACATAGCAAAATGCTCAAAGTGTTGTTAATTTATACTTATTCTTCTTTCCCTTGTCTTTGACAATCAATTGTACATTAACATTTCCAGCCCTTCCCTCTCCAAAGTTCCATATTGGCATTTCTAGGTGCAGTTGAAGACTGTCTCACAGATGTCTTCACCTATAGATCCAGCAGTCCCCTCAAATGTTTTTCTTCTCCAGAATTCTAAGGTCAGTGAACGTTTTTGTTCTTGTTTTGTTTTGTATTTTTTTTTTTTTTTTGGTACTACAGACTGAACTCAGGGGAATTCTACCTCTAAGACATACCCTATGTTATTTACTTTGTAACAATGTTACAAAGTTGCAAAATTGCTGAGCCTGGCCTCAAAACTGTGAGTCTCCTGTCTCAGCCTCCCAAGCACCGGGATTATAGGCATGTGCCACCATTCCCGGATTGCTATTAGTCTTTTAATCAAGAAAACTTAGATGCTGGTTGAAGGTACTCCATTTTCTGTGAAATATAATTGTGCTCCAGGCCTGCTCTTGATTTGAATCTCTCCTGTTCACATGTAGACCAGGTCCTGTGACCTCACCCCACTAAAGTTTATGCCACACAGTCTTATCAAAATTAAATTTTTGAAAAATAAATAAAAAGTCACTGCTGGTGAGAGTGCAGAATAGTGAAGCCATTTTGAAAAACAGTTTGAGAGTTTCATCTAAAACTAAAATACTCTTATCTTGCCATCCAAGAATCACACTCTTTGGTATCTACTGAAAGTGGTCAAAACCTCGTGTCCACGCAAGAAATCTTACATGGATGTTTATATTAGCTTTATAACTGCCCAAACTTGGAAGCAACCAAGATGTCATTGAGTTAGCAAACTACTAAATAGGTGTAGTACATAAAGACCACGAAATATTATTCAAATCTAAAAAGATATATGTTATCAAATCATGAAAAATACTTAAAGTGGCAAAATGGATTAAAAATCAGAATCCTTCTATATGCTGCCTGTAAGAAACACATTGTACAAGTAAACATAGCCACAAACTACAGATGTAGGGCTGGAGCAAGGTAATCTATGCCAATGGAACTTGAAGACAAGCAGGAGTAGCAACTATGGAATCAGACAAATTAGACTTCAAGTCCAAGCTTATCAGAAGAGAAAAAGCAGACCATTTTTTTTCTTATAAAAGTAACAATCCAGCAAGAGAAAATAACCATAGTCAACATTTGGCTGCCCAAACATAGGTGCAGCCACTTTCATAAAACAAACTCTTTGTGACATTTAGTCACACATAGATCCCAATCCAATAATACTGGGAAACTTTAACACTCCTTTCAAGCTGGTAGACCAATCTTCCAGACAAAAGGTCAATAATGGTACCTCAGACCTAAAACACCATAAACCAAATGGACCATACAGAATATTCTACCCAACTACAGCAGAGGTCACATTTTTCTCAACTGCTCATGGAACCGTCTCCAAAATCCTGGGCCACAAAGTGAGCACTAACAAATTCAAAAAATGTGACATATTTCTCTGTGTTATTTCAGACCACAATGGAATGAAACTAGAAATCAACTATAATAAGACACAGAGTAATCACATAAACACACACATTGCTGAATGAGAAATGGGTCATAGAGGAAGTAAGGGGTAAAATTAAGAAATTCCTAGAAACAAATGAAAATACAGACACAACATATCAAAAACTCTGGGACACTTTGAAGGCAGTATTAAGAGGAAAATTTATAGCACTGATTGCCTACATAAGAACAGAAAATCACCAAGTAAGTACCCTAATAACACACCTCAAAGCCCTTGAAAACAAAAACAGTCTAACCCCAAAGCCAGTAGAAGACAAGAAATTATTAAAATTAGAGAAGAAATAAATAGAGTAGAGAATAAAAGAACAATACAGAAGATCAACAAAACCAAAAGCTTGTTTCTAGAAAAAAATAAACAAGATAAATAAACCACTAGCCAACCTGACCAAAAGAAAGAAAGAATCAATCTAAATTATGAAAATAAGAGATGTTACCACTGAGAGCATGGAAAATCAGATGATTATCAGAAACTACTTTGCAAAAAACTATACTTCAACAAAATAAAAAACTTAAAATAAATTGACAATTTTCTAGACACATACAACCTAATTAAATTGAACCAGGAAGATATAGAAAATTTAAACTGACCAATAGCAATTAACGAGATTGAGGCAGCAATAAAGAGCTTACCATCAAACAAAAGTTCAGGACCAGATGGTTTCCCAAGTGAATTTTTCAAAATCTTTATAGAAGAGCTAATCCCAATACTCTTCAATTTATTCCATGAAACAGAAAGAAAGAAGACTCTCCCAAATACATTCTATGGAGCCAACATCACATTAGTACCCAAAACAAAAAAGACAACTCAAGGGGAAAAAAAACTATGAAGACAACTCAGGAAAAAAGAACTATAGTCCTATATCATTGATAAACTTAGACACAAAACTCTTAAACAAAATACTCGCAACACTCATTAAAAACTACATCAAGAAAATCACACACCATGACCAAGTAGGGTTCATCCCAGGGATGCAAGAATGGTTTAACATAAGAAAATTAATCCATGTAATTCATCACATAAACAGAACCAAAGACAAAAATCATATGATCATATCAATAAATGCTGAAAACACATTCGACAAAGTCCAACACTCATTTATGCTAGAAGCACTGCAGAGAATTGGAATAGAAGGAACATACCTCAACATCATAAAGGAAATATACAATAAGCCCACAGCCAACATATTAAATGAAGAAAAACTGTAAGAATTTTTCCAAAAAACAGGAACAAGACAAGGATATCCATTATTACTTTTTATCAATATAGTACTTGAGACTTTAGCCAAAGCAATAAGTCAAGAGAAGGAAATCAAAGGAGTATATATAGGAAAAAAAGAACTGAAACTATTCCTATTTGCAGATGACATAATACTATATTTAGAAGACCTAATAAATTTAACCAAAAAGTTTAGAGAACTGACAAAAAATTCAGCAAAGTGTCTGGATACAAAATCAATCTTAAAAAATTAGATGCTAGCCCGGCATGGTGGTGCACGCTTGTAATCCCAGCACTTGGGAGGCTGAGACAGGAGGATCACACAGGTTCAAAGCCAGCCTCAGCTACTGAGCGAGGTTCTCAGCAACTTAGTGAGACCCTGTTTCCAAATAAAATATAAAATAGGTCTGGGAGTATATCCCAGAGGTAGAAAAGCCCCTGAATTCCACCCCCAGTACCACCAAAAGAAAGAAAAGAAAAAGAAAAATCAGATGCTTTCCTGTATGCCAATCATAAATCCACTGAAAAAGAAATCCAGAAGCACTTCCACTCAGGACGTCCCACAAAAAAATTAAAATACTTAAAATAAACCTAAGCAAGGAGGTAAAAGACTTTACAAAGAAAATTGTAAAGCATTAAAAAAATCAAAGAAGACCTTAGGAGATGGAGAGGTTTTCATGTTCCTGGATAGGAAGAATAAATATAATCAAAATGGCCATTTTTCTAAAAGGGATATACAGATTCAGTACAATACCCATTAAATTACCAAGGACATTTCTCACAGACATGGAAAAATCAGCCCTTATATTCATTTGGAACAACAAATAAACCAGAATAGCCAAGATAATTCTCAGCAATGAGAACTATGGAAGAGGTATCACAATACTTGACTTCAAACTATACTACAAGGTGATAGTAATAAAAACAGCATGGTACTGGCAAAACAAACAAACAAAAAAAAACAGATATATAGATCAATGGAGCAGAACAGAAGACTCAGAAACAAGTTTGCACATTTACAGTTGATGGACTTTTGACAAAGGGGCCAAAACATACACTGCAAAAAAATAGCCTCTTCAACAAATGGTGTTGGCAAAGCTGGTTAACCATATGCAGAAAAATGAAAATAAACCTCACTTTCTCACCCTGAAAAAGAGTGAATTCAATAGGAATCAAAGACTTTGAAATCAGACCAGAAATCTTACAGCTCTTTGAAAAGGGCATAGGTCCAACACTGCAACACATAGGCACAGGTAAAAACTTTCTCAATAAGACTCCAAAGGCACAAGAAATTAAGAGGATCAATACATGGGGTTACATTAAACTAAAGAGCTTCTGTACAGCAAAGAAAAATATCTAGAACCTCAACAGAGAGCCAACAGAACAGGAGAAAATTTTTGCTAACTATTCTAGAATATACAGATAACTCAAAAAAACTCAATGCTAAGAAAGAAATAACCCAGTCAAAAAATGGGCAAGTGAACTATATAGACAATTTACAAAAGAAGACATTCAAATGGCCAATAAATGTATAAAAAGATATTCAACATCATTAGCAATCAGAGAGATGCAAATCAAAACTACCCTGAGTTTTTGCCTCACTCTAATTAGAATGGCAATAATTCAAAACACAAACAACAACAAATGCTGGGAGAATGTAGAGAAGTGAGAACTCTAATATATTGTTGTCAGGATTGCAAATTAGTACAGCCACTTTGGAAAACACGATGAAAGATTCTCAGAAGAATGGAAACAAACCTAACATATGATCTATTAATACCACTTCTAGGTATCTACCCAGAAAAATGGAAACCTAAATAACAAAATAATGCATGTGTATCTATGTTCATAGAGGCACAATTCACAATTGCCAAACTATGGAACTACCCAAGATGTCCATCAACAGATGAATGTATTATAAAATTATGGAATATGTACACAATGAAATTTACTCAGTCATAAAGAAAAACACAATTACGTCACTTGCAGGGAAATGGATGGAACTGGAGAATAAGAATATTATGCTAAGTGAGATTAGTTAGTCACAAAAAGTAAGAAACTGGACATGGAGAACTTTATGTTAAGTGAGATTAGCCAGTCACAGAAAGTGAAGGACCATGTTTTCTCTAATATGCTCAAAATACCGAGACAGTGAGATACTAGAGGGACTCCTGATAATGGAAGAGAATCCTCAGTGGAGCCAGGGAGGTGGTTTAAAGGATGAGAAAGAGGAAGACTGAGGTTCACTAGTGAAAACACTACCATTGACTATGTGTACATATGCAAATATATCAATGTCAATCTCAGTGCTCTGTATTGGGAAGGGGGGAAATCGGAAGGTGGGGGTCACCAAGTGCTATGTGCATGTATATCACTGTCAACATGATTTAAATTATGATGTTAGACTATAACAAACCAATAAAAGCATATTTTATAAAGTAGCTGATATTAAATATAAGATCTGGTAAAGAAATCAAAGAATAATATCCATCATCAGAGGAGCTGTGGAATAGTCAAACAAAAGAATATAACAGAAATATTCAAACAAGAGGATATAACACAGCAATGTAAATAAAAATATTTTGCTAAAGCAACAATTAGCTTCAAGAATAAATCTTTAAAATGTAATGTTGATCAATAAAAATCAAAGAATATTTGGTAGTATTTCATTCATAAGTGACTTAGAAATAGCTCAAACTTGAGCCAGGTGTGGTGGTGCACTCTTGTAATCCCAGTACTGGGGAGGCTGAAACAGGAGGATTGTTCAGGTTCAAAGCCAGTCTCAGCTACTTAGTGAGGCTTTCAGCAAGTTAGTAATATATAATAAAATCCAAATAAATCACCAGATATATTACCAAATAAAATATAAAATAGGTCTAGGAGTGTAGCCTGAAGGTAGAAGGCCCCTGGGTTCTATCCCCAGTACCACAAAAAAAAGGAAAGAAGAAATAGCTCAAATTAAACTATTTCCTGAGGATGTATAACTAAGAAATAAAGCTATAAAGAAAATTAAGTGATTAAAAACCAGGAGAGTTATCTGTGCAATTATGATTTGAAAGAAGTAGGGGGTATTGACAATATCACATGTATATACCACTGTAAGAGTTACAGAGGTGATTGCTTTATAATTATCGTGTGTGTGTGTGTGTGTGTGTGTGTGTGTGTGTGTAACTAGGGATTGAACCCAGGGGGAATTCTACCTTTGAACTACATACCTAGACCTATATTTTATTATTTTGAAATAGAGTTTCACTAAATTGTGGAGGGCCTCAATAAGTAGGTGTGGCTAGCCTAGAACCTCCAATTCTCCTGTCTCAGCCTTCCAAGTACTGGGATTACAAGTGTGCACCACTGAACCTAGCTATAATTATACTTTATGTAGTGTAATTTAGTATTATTCCTGACTATGGCTTAATTCTCAATCGCTACCACACCCAGCTTGGAAAATTGCTCTTAATACTCAGTCTTATACCACCTTTTCATTGATCATTGAAATTATCCACAAAACCCCCAGCCAGGTCTAGTAGTGTTGTTTCTTTGCTTTCACACCACTTAAAAATAAGTATGAAGAGCCAGGCGTGGTGGCGCACGCTTGTAATCCCCGCGCTTGGGAGGCGGAGACAGGAGGATCGAGCTGGTTCAGAGCCAGCCGCGCTGTTTTAAGAGACCCTGTTTCCAAATATAAAAAAAAATATATAAAATAGGTCTGGGAGTGTAGCCCGTGGGAGTGTATTCCGGAGGTAGAAGGGCTTCCAGGAACCCCAGTACCACACACACAAAAAAAAGTATGAAGAGCCTGGCGTGGTGGCGCACGCTTGTAATCCCCATGCTTGGGAGGCAGAGACAGGAGGATCACGCAGGTTCCAAGTTTATATTTAGGTTCCAATTTTATATTTTCCATAAAAATAAAAAATAGGTCTGGGAGTGTAGCCCGGATGTAGAAGGCCCCTGGGTTCCATCCCCAGTACCACCCCCGCCCCCCCCCCCAAAAGTATGATGCAATAGTTCTGAGCCCGGCATGGTGGTGCAAGTTTGTAATATCAGCATTTGGTAGGCTGAGACAGGAGGATCGTGGTTTGTGGCCAGCCTGACCTACTTGGTGAGGCCTTTTGCAACTGAGTGAGACTCTGTTTCAAAATAAAATAAATAAATAAATAAATAAATAAAAAAGGATGAGGAGTGTAGCTTGGAGGTAGAATGCCTCTGGGTTCCATCCCCAGTATGGCAAAAAATAAAAATAAGAAGTTCTGGAGATGCCTAATGCAACATTTCTCCCCAGGGTTCTGCCTCTCCTACTATATACTGCACACTCCCAGAGATCAGGACTCCTCATTCGCCATTGTGTCCCTCAGTACAGCCATCCTTCTCTGTTCATAGCTCTCAGCTCACATCTGAAGCAGCCCTCAATGCGCTGTATACTAGCTTTACACTTATAGGGAGGTCTCAATCTGTGTTATATAATCGTTGTGAGGATTAAAACAAAAAGCTAGAAGCCAGGCATGGTGGTGCACACGTGTAATCCCAACATTTGGGAGGCTGAGACAGGAGGATTGCACTTCACAGGCAGCCTCAGCTACTTAGTGAGGCCCTTTGCAACTCAGTGAGACCCAGTTTCAAAAAATAAAAGAATAAAAAGTAGGGCTGGGTGTGTAGCTTGGAGGTAAAATGCCCCTGGATTCCATCCCCAGTATCTAAACAAATAAATAAATAAAAATAATAAGCTGGGTATGATGATGGACACCAAAATTCCAGCTACTTGAGAGAATGAGGTAGGAATGGCAACTTTGATGCCAGCCTGAGCAACTTAGCAAGACCTTGTCTTAAAATAAAAAGGGATGGGGCTGTAGCTCAGTAAAAGCACTTGCCTAGCATGTGTGAGGCACTGGGTTAAATTTCATCCCTACAGAAATAAAGCCCCAAATGATCGCATAAAGACCCCCTCCCCCCACACACATAGTGTTAAAAATTTTTACTTTCATAAAGTTCATAAAAGGATTTTTTTTAAGTGATGACTCAGAAGTGTGCTAGAGGGCGCTGATTCACTGTTTTATAATGAGCTATTACACTGGCTTTAACACTTGACTTGCTTGCCTAATCTAGAACAACAAAATGTTTAGACAGCAAAATCTGAGTTGAAATTCAATGAAGTAAATAAAAACAATTCAGGACTTTATATTTTGAAATTATTTTAAGGAAGAATAAACCAATAGCCAGATGATGACTGATGACATTTTGTCACTTGTTTCAGTCCCTGTTTTCTACATTCCTCAAACTAGGGTTGGTCCAACAATCAGTGGAAAAATCAAAACAGGCAATGCTGCTTTTGGTAATGTCCTAACCTTCTCTCAAGTGACTATAACATGGGAAGGTTGAATTACTTCAGGATCCCTTTCAATTCTAGCGTTCTATACTACATAACTCTGGTTTATTAAAGGAAAGAAACAACTATTCAGCTGTTAATCTTGTCATTTGTGGAGATATGGGTGAGACTGAAGGACATTATGTTAAATGGAGCAGACCAGGCACAGAAAGACAAATACCACGTGTTCTCACTCATATGCCAAAGCTAAAAGTTGATTTCATACAAATAGAGAGTAGGACAGAGGCTGGTAGCAAAGGGGCAGAGGATGGATAATGAGTTCCAAAATGCAGGTAGAGAAGCAGGATAAGTTCTGGTAGTCTATGGTACAATAGGTCGAACATGTAGTTCATAACATTTTACTATGTATTTCAAAAAGACTAGAAAAGAGGATTTTGAATGTTTCTAACAACATGAAGTAATGATAAATGTTCATGGTAGAAACAATAATTATCCTGAATTGATCATTACACATTGTATACATGTACTATAATATCACACTGCACCCCATATAAATGTATAACTGTGTCAGAAAGAAAAATGGGCATATCTCTAAAAATCTTAATTTGATCAAATGACAATTCAGTCAAAAGTAAAAAAAAAAAATCTGCCAACACACACACACACACACACACACACACACACACACACACCAAACCGCAGTTCCATTTTCTCCTCCACTATAATGCTGGGTTAAAAAAGCAACATGAGTTGCAAATACTTTGCTGTCTGCATCACCTATTGATGATGAATTACTTTTTAGCCTTTATCTCCTTGCCTTATGGTTATTCTATTCAAATCCTGACTACTTAACAAGAGGGTGATAAACCAGGTTTATGTAAAGTATTAGCCAATTGAAAGCATTGTAGTATTACAATGACTGAATTCACTTCAACCATCTGAAAAACCACAAACATTTATGACTAAGAGAACTGTCTGAGGAGTAATAAATACTAAATTAAGATATGGAGACAAAGAGGTTAGTAAATATTTTTCCTTTATGACGGTCAAAATGAGTCATGGTTTAAGTACAAGATGAAACTAAAAACAATAAATAGAAGCCTGATTATGCCTTGGTGATATATCTGCACTCTGAAGGCTGCTGCAGAATCCTAAACCATGACAAACAGTTGCAGTCATTTCTGACAATGTCCTTAGTCTATCTTTAATAACTGTACAAATAACTAAATATTTTAAATGATAAGTGGGCATTTTGAAAACCCCAAATAATTTATTCTCATTAGAATACTGTCTTATCTTGAACTTAATACAATAGCTCATAATTGCAGGCTGTGTGTCCCTGGTCATATTCTAAATCTCTCTGGGCCTAGCTTCCCATCCATAAGATGGGGCTGTATCTTCTTTACTGTATGTATCTATGAATGTTCTCTGAACTCTGTGAGTGCTCAATGAAATGGCCATTATCATCATTGCCATCCAGTGCTTTTTAACACAGTAACAGTGTAAACATTGCCCAGATCACATTTAGGAGTTTTAGCACATTTTATAAAATAAGCTCTAGCCTTTAGGGTTCTTTATATACCATTGAAAAAACATTTTTGAGAATTATCAAATACTCTTTCATTCTCTACTTCTTCCTCTGGAATCTGAACTTTTTTTTTTTTAATAAGGAGAAACTTCTCAGTCCTGAGTTCACAAAGGTCTTCTCATTTATAAGGCTCTGAAAACACCCGCTGGGTGATACAGAAGCCCTATTTAGTAGAGAAAACATGGGTAACTTATGAGATCCTCTCTGTGCCAGTCTTTCCCAAGAAACCTGTGTGCTCTCAGGTGCCATGTTGTGATGCTCTCTGTGCAGGTGTGGCAGCAAGGGCAGCTGAACAAGCACCCCTCCCTGCCACACTGCCTCTTACACACGCCCACTCCTCATTGTCCTGTGTTCTATAGGAAGCCTCACATGCCGGCATGGCCCTGCTTTCTGGGTTGCACAATGCTGTGGACTCAGAGAGCATTCTCTTAGGCAATCACTGAAGCTCAACAGTCTGATTACTGGTTTACAATGTCCTGCACAGATGGTATAGTTTTTTTTGTTGTTGTTGTTTGTTTGTTTTTGTGGTACTGGGGTTCCTGGAAACCCTTATCCCTCCGGGCTACACTCCCAGACACCTTTTTTTTTTTTTTTTTTTTTTTAAATAGGGTCTCTTAAGCCAGCACGGCTGGCTTCAAACCTGTGCAATCCTCCTGTCTCCGCCTCCGAAGCACGGGGATTACAAGTGTGCGCCACCACACCCGGCGATGGTATAGTATTTTAAGTTGCCCTTTGGCATCTGGGTTCTCTCTCCCACCTGAACCACCACATGAGCAACAGCCTGATAGCAGCTGCTTGTGTGCCTTATTAACATCTGTCTTTCATGTCTTCCCTTTCCTAGAGATGAAATTTAGGGCTTCCACATAGCTCAGGAGTGACAATGTTGAAACACTTCCAGGATCTATTTGGAGCAGTTCTCAGGGCCAAGGTTCACAGCTACAGCTACGCGGGAGGTTAATGAGGTTAACTCACTATAAGAAATAGGGCTCCTAATTTGTTCAGGCTGCTATAACAAAAACACTGTAGGCTGGGCGACTCATAAACAACAGAAACTGAAGTCTCATAGTATGGGATGCTAGGAAGTCCAAGATCAAGAAGCTGGCAGATTAGAACCAGTGTCATGATTCATAGTTCCCATGGAACCTCATAAGGCAGAGGAGACAAGGGACCGTTCTGGGAGTCTTTATAAGGCAGATAATCACCTCTCATGATGGCTTACCTTAGAGTTAAGCATCTTCCAAAGGCCTCACCTCCTAAAAACATCACACTGAGGATGAGGTTTCAGCATATGAATAGTAGGGGTACACAAGCTCAATGTCAAAGTCTTCTAGGACCAGCCTCTATTCAGTTAAGCATGTACTTTTTTTGAATAGCAAATACTCAATGCAACAGAAACGTAAGAATCACGTATATACAATGACCAAGAGACACAATCTTTTCCAGAAATAGTGAAGTCTAGAAAGAAAGACAAGCAGGGGAGCTTTTTATGATTCCTTTGTGTCTAAGTGTGAGCCACCCAAAAGCAATAGTATTCAACAACAGCAACAGGTTCTAAATTGTTTTTGCAATTAATATTTCATCTGTGATAAAAACTCTGAATTCATCTTTCAAAATTATTAAACTTCAGGGCTTTTTTGTATCTAAAATACAGTGCTTTAATATAATGCTCCAATAATTCTCATCAGAACTCTAATGACACAGATTCATTCTTCTAACAATAAAACATATTCCTTAGAGAATGGGGTGAAAGAGTTAAGATTATCTGGAAAGGGAGGCAATAAATGAGATCGCTTCTATTTTATGGGAGGGCTCTGTGGACAAATAAATGGTAAACAGAGACAAAGGTAAAAAGTAGGAACAATACTTATTTTCTTCACACAAATATGTATTTCTAGTATCTTGTCATTTTTATTTCTTTGGGGGGAAAGTATCTAAACCATTAAACTTTTTTATTCAGAAAATAATTCCTCAGTATATACTAAAAACGTTTCTCATTGTTTAACTTGGAATGTGCTAGGCTAACTGGAATGTTTTTAGAAGCTCTTGCCTAAAGAAATTCTACCTTAACCCAAAGCCTCAAGAGCCCATTCCAGATCATTAGGGTTTCCACTGGGGCTCAGCACTGAAATCACATGAACATTCCATCACCAAGACTTCCCAAAAACTAGCTCTTAGAAACATACAGAAGGAGCAGGATTTTGCCTTTCTGATTTAGAAGGCACTCAAACTGGGTTAATAAAAATGCTATGCAGTTGGCACTATTTTTAAAACTAAGTTGAGGTGGGAGGTTCAGGGAAGACTTCCCCACTTCCACACGTGGTCTATGTTTCAGCCTCATTTTCCACCACCTACATGACACTCCCTAAACTCTGGCCACACTGATCTAGGTGAAGTCTGAACCAGGCAAGCTGAAAATAGAAATGATAGGTGTCAGATTGAAGGCCAAGAGGAACCACTCCTGACAAGAATGGGGAAAGAGGGAAGCAAAATTTTATTCCAACATCTATAAGCAGGCAGGCCAATACCAAGAGTGGTGTCAGAACCAAAATACAGGGTAAAAGTATTTACAGGGAAGAGATATACAAGCCATACAATAGATCTACAAGTTGGAGTTTTAAATCACAGCCTGAAACGAGAGGATGCTATCTACTCAGGGTCCGAAAAGAAAGAAGTAACATTCAGTAATCACCAAGCAGAAGGGAGCTGGCCTTTCAGGTTCCAAACAGGCTCAAGTCCACACTAGCATGAATGTGTGCAGGCAGGGATGCTCCTTTTTGCCCAGTTATGCTTATATAACAAACTACATATCCGTGGCTACATGGGACGAGTGGAGTTATGTCTTTACCATGTTTTTACTTCCTCCGGGCCCCACACTTCACTTCCTACATGGTGACAGTACATGATATGGCCCAGAGAGCATTGCATTTGGCCCAAAGACAATAGCAATACTGGGTTCAACAGGTGATATTATTTCTCCACCCACACAGGTGAGGTTAGCCAATACTCATCTCCAGGAGGAACACAGTGAGTTCTACCAGGTTGTAATAGTCAAGAGTATTTGTTCCTGTATATATTTGTTGTATAATATTTTGTTGTATAATAATTGTTATATAATAATATATATATTGGTAGTACTGGGGTTCATTCCTGGAAACCCTTCTACCTCCATGCTATACTCCCAGACCTATATTATATTTTTTAATTTGGAAACAGGGTCTCTTAAGCCAGCAAGGCTGGCTCCAAACCTGCGTGACCCTCCTGTCTCTGCCTCCCAAGTGCAGGGAATACAATCATGCGCCACCACACTCGGCTGTTGTATATTGTATTTGATCCTCAGGTACACCTTCCTGGCCAATGGGCAGTGAAGTACAGCTGGCCATAATGTACATAGACCCAGAGATAACCATCTAGAAAAGAAAATCAGTGGGATTGGTGCCTACTCATTTCCAACCATTCCACCACCGGTTGGTATTCAGTAAATGAGTGCTATTCTGACATAGTTCATGGCAACCATTCAGTGTTTTGATTGCTTACAGAGAAGTTCACCTATTCTATACAAAAAGGTGCAATGCTTGCAAGCTCTACATGTTCCCCTGTTAACCTGCCCCACCCATTTTCTAGCATATCCCAACAAAAGAGGGAAGCATTATTACGGTCTCAACAAACCCTCTACTATGTCACTGATCCCATTCTGGGCAGCTGTGGTTTCAGGCTCATAAGGTAGTCCTGTTGTCTTCAGTAGCAGGGGGTGATTTGCCATGGGAGACCTCTGGCTGCCTCTACTGGTGGCTCAGTGCAAAGCCAGCAATGGGAGGTATTGTGGAATCTCACAAAGATGGTGCTCAGGAAAGCAGGCTCTTCCCTACTGTTAACCTAGATGGTAGGACAGGGCAGAGATAGATCACCATAGGTAAGTCCTTCCCTTCCAGAAGGGAATTTGGGCCATTTTAGTGGGGTTTAGTACAATATTATTGACCCCATCATCCCACAGGTGTAACAACCAAGCAGGGATCATTTCCCCTATCTTCTGCTTGATCACCCCAATGAAAATGACCACCTCTCATTCTCAGTCTCTCTGCCCAGCCTTTCACCCCAAAGCACCATTATCTTCTAACAGATTATATAATTTTTGATGGCTTATTATTTTTAAATGTTTATTGGTGCATTGTAATTATACATCATAGTGAGATTCAAAGTGATACATTCACACATGAATAACCCCCTTGATGTATTTCCCTCCACAGCTGACTTTATTCCCCCAAATGTGCTAATGATATTGGTAGCGATTCCTTCATATATGGATGTAACACTATTTCAACTACTCCTCTCAAGCATTTTCCCCCCTTGCTTCCTTCCTCCACCAGTCTCCTTCCACTATTCTGTTCGCTCTCCTCATCTATCTGAAATTCATTTCCTGTCCTTTCTCTAGCTTCCACATATGAAAGAACATATCAAATCCATGCCTAAAATGTAAGCTCCAATAAAGCAGTTTTATTCTCTGATGTAGTATTTTAAGAATCAGAACAGTGCATAGCACACTTAGTGGGTGCTCAAAAAATATTTGTAAAATGAATGGAGGACAAAGACCATGGAATGCGGAGTTGATAGGTCGCTGATAACTCTGAGGGATGATAAAGTCTAAGCCAGCAAGAGAATGGGGCTGGAATTACTAGAAACAAGCCAATTAGTTCAACAAAAGCTCAAGGAGGCTCAGAGAGGCAGCAATATGCCCTCCAAAGTGGACATGAACATGAGTAGAAAATAGAATCCAGATGAGGCTTTGATCTTTTCTTTTTGGACTAGGGATCGAACCCAGGGGTACTGTACTTCCAAGCTACTCCTCCAGCCCTTTTTATTTTGAAACAGGGTCTGAGTTGCTGAAGGTCTTGCTAAGTTGCTGAGGCTGACCTTGAACTTGCAATCCTCCTATATCAGCCCCATGAGAACTGGGGATCAAAGGCATGTGCAACCATGTCTGGTTGAGGCTTTGACTCTCTAAAGAGACTCGGGAGAGGAATTCAGTACTTAAAGACCAGCACAGCTGAGAATGGAGAGAGTGCATTTAATCAAAGGGTGAGACCTACTTACTCAACATGAGACCACTTGTCCCCTTTCTCCCCTCTGGGGAAACAAGAAGTTTGGTCTGCTAAGCCGACTCCTCTGCAAGCTTCCCCCACCAAACTAACCAGGGAGGAACCTGGAGGTTCTCTCTGGTTAAAATTGCTCTGTGCAGGAAAAAAACGCAGTAACAGACTTCTTGCAATGCCAGGAACCAGAAGATCATGGAGCCATGCCGTCATTATTCTGAGGAAACGTTACTTCTAGCCTAGAATTATTTGCTAAATAATCAATTAAGTAAATAAAGACTTTTTTTTCGAACACAAAAAGAGGCATCCTTTCTTGGAAATCTTGGGGAGGATATGTTCCACAAAACTGCAGTAGTAATAAAGAAAAAGAAAAGTGTAGGAATCTGGAAACAGGATGTTTACACAAAAAAGAGACATGGAGAACCCCCAGAATAATGGAGAAAGTTTCAACCTGTCTAATGAAATAGATGATCAAAAACTAAATATATAGGTCATGTAGTAAAATGCCTGTTTTCTGTCTTTTGAAAAAAATGTGAGTACTTCATTGACATTACAAACATGAAGGAATATGTCATCTTTGCCATTTAATTAAGATGCAAAAGCTAACCTTTTCTCAATACAAACGTAACTAAGAAGGGATTCAAGCCAATGGTCTCTGCCAACAGAAATTATATAAGTACAGTGAGGTGGAGGATCTAGCCCCTTTCCTTTCTTCAACTGTTGATTTAGGGGGCTCAGTCAGAGCATCTTGAGTTCTTTTTAGCAGTAAGCTAAAGACAAGCTCTCATATGCCTCCCTAACTCCTTTTTTTTTTTTCCCTGAGTAATACAGACATCTGACATGATGACCATACATCCCAGTTCACCTAGTACAGTCCTGGTTTATATCTATTGCTTCAAGAACTTTTTTATTTGCTCTCCCTTTAACTTAGAAAAAAACGTAACAGTTTAGAAGCTAAATTACATGCCCTTTCTACCTATAACCATATCCACATTTATCTTCTTTTGTATTTCTAAGAAAACATGAACTTACTGTGTGTGTGTGTGTGTGTGTGTGTGTGTGTGTGTGTGTGTGTGTGGTACTGGGGTTCCTGGAAGCCCTTCTACCTCTGGGCTACACTCCCAGACCTATTTTATTTTATTTTTTTAATTTGGAAACAGGGTCTCCTAAGCCAGCACGATCCTCCTGTCTCTGCCTCCCAAGCGCGGGGAGCGTGCACCACCAAGCCCGGCTATGAACTTACTTTTAAAGTTACAAATATAATATTCCACAGCTTACTTTCTCTTAAAATTTGAAGAAATGTCAGATTCCTTTGTGAGTGGCTCGTGATATATTAGTTTTTTTTTTCAAAACTCAATCTGCCATAATGTGAACTTTTATTTATAAAAACATATCGCTTAGTGTGCAAAATATTAAAAACATTCTTCCTAGTAACTTTAAAACATATAGCACTTAAAAACAATAACTAAAATATTAAGTCAAGAATTATTTCAATATTCTAGGTAATACTTTTCAATTATTGAAACAGTCACAGAATAAGATCTTCCATCTGACTTTATGACCTCAAAAGAATTATCTCAGTCATGGTGGTGCATGCCTATAATTCCAGCACTTGGGAGGCTGAGAGAGGAGGATCATCGGTTTGCAGCAAGCCTCAGCAACTTAGAGTGAGGTCCTCTGCAATTTAAGACCTTTTTTCAAAAAGAAACAAAAGAAAGAAAGAAAGAAAGAAAGAAAGAAAGAAAGAAAGAAAGAAAGAAAGAAAGAAAGAAAAGGAAGGAAGAAAGAAAGAAAGAAAGAAAGAAAGAAAGAAAGAAAGAAAGAAAGAAAGAAAGCGGGCCAGGATGTAGCTCAGCTCAGAGGTAGAGTGCTCCTGGGTTCAATCCCTGTACCTCACAAACACACATGCAAACAAATGAACAAAAAATCGCAAAAGAATGTACTTTCAATAAATGATAGGTCTCATCCATCATCAGGCCTGTTTATAAGTTAATCAGTTACAAATAAGGGAATGTACCACTTTCACTGCACAGACGAGCTCTGTATGCTAATGATGCTCACATTTCCTTTAAGGCTAAGACCAAAAGTCCTGCCAGTCCCTTGAACAGCACTTCATGAACAGCCAACGAACTTGAAACACTCCTTTCATACTGAGCAGCACTGAAACAGATTCTATAATTGATCACTCAGTTTCAAGGGAGACTTAACATTGCTTGGCTTTCTTGAAGATACAAAGAGTTCCTTAGTTCTTCTCAACCATGCACTATCTCTGATATAAAACATGTCTCATGAAGAGCTGTATTTGTTTCGGCATGACTTTTCACTTACCACCTTAAAATCACCGTCTACAGAAATTTCTTAAGTAAAAACCCACCACATTCATTAGGAGGAAAAGAAAAAATGTAATTTCTATTCATTTTTCTATAAAGAGACACAATTACCATATTAAGAGTTGCTTTAAAATGAGGTGATGTGTTAGACTAGATTATGCTGATTAAAGTGATGTCTGGATCTAACCTAATGAAAACAAAAGGAAAGCTGGATTTGGCACTCACACTGCTCATCTCGGTTACAAAGTAGGCCTGAGTTTTGAATCTGAGATCAGGTTTGCTTGGTAGCCTCAAAGAGTCTTTTTCCTTTATTTCTCCCCCCTCAAAAAAATTTCTTTTTGATCATTTTAAACAATTCATCTTTTTGAATGAGAAAGAGTAGAAGAGAGGCATGTTGAATGAGGTTAAGTAAACGAGAATCTGTCACATAAAGCAAGTTTAAATCCCAGTAAGAGCATCCATGCAGGACAAACGGAAGCATTATTCTTTTGAAAACATTATTCTTTTAAACAGTGTGTAATGACATCTTCCCTAGAGACTTTCCATGAAAGAAAAAAAAAATACTTCCTCAGAAGTCATTTTCTAGATTCCATGTACAATGAGAGAAGCACAGTTAAAAGTCAAACTTGTGTTTTATGTAGAAAGTTTCAAAATTAGAACTGCAAAAAAGGTGTTCACAGGACATGCTGAATTCTTATTTTTGTTAAATACTGGTATTTACATGAACAAAAAGGAAGAGGAAAGCTAACTATTTTTACTTTAGAGCTATAAACAGTGAATATGTCTTTAAAATTCATGCCAAATACATTGTATTTTCAAGGGAGAAATATATCAGGCTCATATGCTAGAGGGAAGATAATTTAAGTTTCTCTTAGGCATATCATTTTTTATACTCAAGCAAAATTGTGAATTACATTTTTATGCTACTGTTACCTTTTAACAATTAAATTGCAAAAAACTATGGAAACTCCATGTTTTTAAAAAGAATGGTGTTACTTAAATATCAGACGTTGGGGAAGATAGCAACGGAGAAAAGCTGGGCTTAAGAGCCCCGCTAACAACCAATCTCTATTACCACAAAATCAGTTCCTTTCATAGCCAGAAAACACCATCAGCAGAGAAACAAAGAATGTAAATACAAGGGACAGAGAAAGAAAGGGCTGGAAAAACGAGACACCAGAAAGAAACCAGACCACAGTGCTGTGGCTGGAGCCGCGGCGCAGAACAACGCAGGCGCCATCTTCCCTTGCAGCACCAGGCTCCAGAGATGAGGGGGACTCAGAATGGAGCTTAGAGCCACAGAGGAGATACACCGGCCTCACGGCCGAGGATGCAGCAGCAGCGCCATACTGCCGACGGCAGCGGCGAGTTCACCGGACGGCACCAGACCAACGCACTCAACAGCCCACCAGGCTCCAGAGAGGAGCGGCGGACAGCGAGCCGAGGTGAGCCGCTGCGGAACAGCTGGGTGGGATCAGCAGATTTTTCGGCGCAGGGAGCATCTAAAGCTCCCAGTGGCTGGGCTCAGCACACCCTGCAGGGACTCAGAGCAGAGCTCAAAACCAGAGAAATACGCCAGCCTCATGGCTGAGGGTGTCGCAGCAGCGCCATATTGCCACCGGCGGCAGCAGCAGCTAATTCACCGAGTCCACAACAGCTCTATCAGCACACTCAACAACCTTGAGTAAAATTGCGGTCCCTAGAGGAGAAATCCCCGTACTGGATTCCCAGGGACTTGACCCAGTGGGGGAGTGGCGGTGGCAGAGATATCACACCATAGGAGAACGCCCAACCTGGCACCCCCCATGGTCTAAAGCAGCCTCGATTGACTCCCTGGGTCTGAGACTCTGCGATACAACCCAGTTAAGGAGTAGTGGTGACTGAGATACCAAAGACTTGAGATCCAGAGCACCTTAAGTGAAGTCGTAGTGACCCAAGGGAAGAACCCAGAGAAGGCACAAACTTCCGAAATCATGGGAAAGAGGAATAACAGTGGAGCAATAAATGCCCACAACCCCACAACATCAGAACTTGATAAAACAGAAATTCAGAGAGCTCTAGAAGATCAAATCAGGAAAATAACTGTAGAAATAATAGAGGTGTTTTGAAAATAATTCAGAAAGAGCCAAAAAGAGATAAAGAATGCAATTAATGATGTAAAGATCTCAATTCAAAGTACAAACAACCGATTAGACCACATGGAGAATAGAATCTCGCTCCTAGAAGATGATCATTCAAAAAATGAACACATAGTTTCTAATCTAGGAAAAAATATCCGACAGCAGGAATCTGACATTGAAGAAATATGGGCCTATTTTAAGAGAGCTAACCTAAGAATAATTGGAATAGAGGAGGGAAAAGAAGGTGAAACCAAAGGGATCAACAATCTCTTCAAGGAAGTAATAGCAGAAAATTTTCCAAACATAGAGCATGAGGTCGATACACAGGTTCAGGAAACTTACAGAACTCCCTTTAGACAGGATTGGAGAAGAGGATCCCCACGCCACATAATTGTCAAAATGACCATTGTGGAAGCCAAGCAGAGAATCTTAAAGGCAACAAAAACAAAAGGCCACGTGATATTCAGAGGCAAACCAATTAGAATCACTCCAGACTTCCCAAACCAAGTCATGAGAGCCAGAAGGCTTGGAGTAACATATTCCAAACTCTGAAAGAAAACAACTTCCAGCCAAAAATTTCCTACCCAGCAAAACTTTCTATCAAATTAGATGGAAAAATAAGAAGCTTCCATGACAAACAGAAACTGAAGGAATTTTTGTCTTCAAAACCAGCGCTAGAGAAAATACTCAAAGAGATTAACTACAAAGAAGAAATAGGTAACACACACCAGAACCAGAGAAACAAGATTTTCTATCCAACAGACAACTAAGATTGGTTATCTGTGGAGATTCATTATTTATGTTACTCTTATACCTATCTCTAAATTTTATTGTTTGCTTTATTGTTGCTAATTTTTAGGATTTCTATTTGGAATATTAATATACCTTCAGATATAGCATTTGGAAATATTTTATCCCATTCTATCAGTAACTTTTAACTCTGTTTAATTGTCTTTGGATATACAATATTTTTTTTATTTTTTAGGGAGTTTTTATACTCTTCTGTTGCCTGTGCCATTGAAATCATATCCAAGAAATCACTGCCAATTTCAATGTTGTGAGGTTTTATGACCCAGATTTTCTTCTAAAAGTTTATAGTCTTAAGATTTATATTTAGGTCTTTTATCTATTTTGAGTTAATATTTGTATATGGTGTTAGGTAAGGGTCCAATTTTATTCTTTTTTATGTAATTATTATTTTTCAACAATATTTAGTTAAAAGATTATTATTTCCACCACCAAATGTTTGTGGAAACCTTGTCAAAAATAACTTGACAATATATGGAAGAATTTATCTCTAGGCTTTTATTTAACTCCAATGGTTTATATATCTGCCTTTATAACAGTACTACACTGTTTCAATTATTGTAGCTTTATATGGTTTGAAATCAGAAAATATACATCTTCTAGCTTTGTTCTTTTTTGAGATCGTTTTGGATATCTAGAGTCCATATAGTCCATATTCCATAGTAGGATAGATTTTTTTTCTGAAAAATAAATAAATGTTTGATAGTTTCACCTAAAAAAAGAAAGAAAAAAATATTCTCTGGTAAGAAAGAAAGCAAAAAGAAATATTGAAATGTTATCTTTAAGTCATCAAAAGCTTGGTATCAGACAAATGAAACTGTTATGTGAGATTATCATTTTTAATTTTGGATAAATTGCTATAATACTAGATGTCAACCACTAAGCCAAGCATGGGAAGGAGGATGGGGAGGGAATGGGGTGGGGATCAGGTAGGGGCTAACAGGGTGATGTGTGCATATATGTCTACAAAAGTTTTTTTTTTTTTTTATTCCACTATGTTGTATGAATACAGTGCACCAATAAAAAAAAGAAAACAAAAAAAATCAGACATTGGTTTTGTTGTAAATGTTTACAATTAAGTGTAAACAACAAAAAGTCAAGTATACAGAAAAATTAATTCTTTTGAATCAAACACTAAATTTAATAAATGCACATCTCTCTTCAAAGATTTTAGAAAATGTGAGTCCATTTTTAATGTAATGGGATATAGAAGAAACACACTAGAGAAAGTTATTATCTGTTTATTTAGCAAAATAAACTTGAAAATTTTTCTGTTAAAAACGTTAACAATCATATCCAGATGAAATTCCCCATATTCTTTGGTATTAAAATTCAGGATATACAATATTTTGGAAAGTTTAGTCATTGGGTCTACAAGAGTTTTTCACAGAAAGAAAATACAATATTAAGTTATCTGTAATTTCCTTATTTTACTGAAAAGCCAATGAATGCATAAAAACAACTAATTATGCTTTCAGTGAACAACATCAAGGAAATATTAACTTGTAGATGTTTTCTATTGAAAATATATTTTAAGTCTTTAATCTTCTGCCATCACTTTTACTATGCTATCTGAATAGCCATCCAGCTCCTGCAGTAAATTCTGTCACTTTTAAAAGTCTGTATTTCCTGTAATTGTCAGCCTTTTCCACAATATTTGGAAATTGCTAAAGCATTAAATTAACAACAATAAAACCCAGATTCTACCTAAATTTCTTCTCTTAAGAAATATTACTTAGAAACCAGGCATTTTATTTCTTCCAAGAGTAGTAGTATTCTGACTGCTAAATCAATAATACTAACAGTTTCAAAAACAGCAGAAGACAATTGAGCTACTTTATTCCTTTGATAAATCTTTTATCTATTCCTATTCTGATTTCTCCAAGTCCCTTCTTTCTTGTATGAAATTGTCTTCCCTTAAATTGTTAAAATGAATCTGAGAAAATAATTCAATAACAAACTGGGGTAATGATTTTTTTTTTTTGCATAGACTCTTGTGATCATAAAATGATTGAAAAATTATGGCTTCAGTGCTAACACTGTGACTGGGAGCAAGAGGAATACAACCACAATAAAATACAGCTATCAATTAAAAGGACTGCATAAAGGCATCTTTGGCCATGCAGGCTCTGGGCCCTCTGGAAGTAAGTCAGTTGCATTGCCAACATGACAAAGAAAATTGCAATGTTCAGAATCAAGAAGAGTCTGGTGTAAGAAGCAGACAGTGATGGGGCTCTGCCGTGAGGAGCTGTCACCATCCGTGCCTGTCCAAACTGGCCTTGTATCAAGTCCCCATTTTGATGTTTTTCATATGTTACGTCTGCAAACCCTAAAAGGTCTTTCATTTCTTCATCTTCATCTATGGGTAGCTCTTTCTGTGCCAAAATTTGAGCTTTTTGTCGAATCTTTTTCTCGTTGACTTCAATCTGTGCAAAAATATCAGGAACAGCATCTACAAATTTGTAGCGCTTTCCCACCCTTCGGTTTTTCTTTGACTTGCTTTGCTGCTGCTGCTGTTGCTGAGATATGGCAAAAATCCTGTCAATGGCCTCTTCAGTCTGTCTCTTATCTGAAAATCTCAGCAGCCTTTCAGCTGTCTTCCTAAAGCTAGCTGTGTTCCGGACCCGGGACAAAATCTGTTTCTCCAGCAACTGGAACACTGGCTTAAAACGCTGCAGGTTCTGTTCCACAATAGCAGCATAGTCCTTTACCTCCGGGACAGTGGTGCTCTTGATGGCTGAATTCCGGTCAAACAGAATTTTCTGACGATCTGCAATGACCTGTGCAAAAGCAGACTGTCCTGTGGTGTCACCTGTCCACAGGTACGTCGCATAGGCGTGTTCGCTGGTGGCTATGAACACATCCAGTCGCTGAGAGTCCCCATGGATGCTGAAGCTCTGCACATCTAAAGAGGGCCCTATGAAGAGGTAAGCTGCCCTGGTGACGGGACTTCGGAGATGCATCGTGACATTTACGTAGTTTGTCCCATTGTAGGGATATCCCCGAGGGTATGTTACTGAGGCAAAGGTTGCTTTTTCACTGTAGCCAGTATCATCCATCCAGTACATTTTATAGAGTCCATCTCGCTGTCTGATGAAAGCCCCATGGACCCCATCTACCACTGTCTCCTCGAAAGGAACGTCCACATTGTGGAAGAAACTTGCTGCCATCTCCAGGGGGCTCTCCTCTCCCAGGTGGATTTGGTCCACAAGGAGGAGAAGCTGTGGGTGCAGGAGGATCAGATTTCTCTGGATGTTCTTTAGGTTGAGTCGGGGGTTATAAGCTCCCACACCTTCCCCTCGGATGAAAACCACCCCATCTTTCTCCATTGCTGCAACCACTCTGCCCTTAGAGCTGGCAGCCAGGTCATGCTTATATTTAGACCATTTTGATGAGCAATCTTCTGTAACCTGACCCTCCCAGGGAGAAAAGCAGCTCTTTGACACAGCTGGGGAAAACATCAGAACATTGTTGAAGAAGGTGTACTTTGGCCCATAGAGAGCCTCCGTAATGAAAGGCACGCCGTTAGGAGCAAAAGTAAATGAGTTCTGATCAGGATGTTCATGCCCCGCATTAAAATTTCTCCAGCCTTTGATCCAATCTCTGTACTTGTTTCTGTGCACAATGTCATATATTGCACGGCCCCCAAGTTTTCCTGACTTGAAGGAAAGGAAAGATCTATCAATTTCTGCAGGTAGGGCACTTCCGTAAGTTACAACTCCCCAGTCTTCAAAATAATGCAAGGTGGGGGTGCCAAAATCTGGAGGAGGAACCGACTTCAGGCTGGCGTCATACCTGAAAGAAAGAATCTTTTATAAGTTAAATCTTTGGAGGTGAAAATGATTGACCAGATCTGTGATACCACACAAATGCTAACTAGGTTTCTGGCAGCGCAGCCTGTTTTAGGGACATTTTTTAAAACATTCACAGATAATCAGCATAGACAAGGGAAAATGTTGATGAGAGGAAAGGAGTTTACCTATAAAACTTAAGATCCTTGGGTTTGAGACTGAAACCATTTCAACTGCTAATTTCTATCCATATCTTCACTTAACAAGTTCAGAGCCACAAAAACAACTGGGGCTCACAGATTTAAGCACATCACTCAAATTCTTAGAAACATAATGTTAGAATCTGGTCTCTTTAACAAGCCTTGAGTTATAATGAAGTTGTAATGTAACTTGAGTTGTAATGCAACTGGTTCTATAGGAACTGATAGGAACTGACATTACTGAATGTATGCTTTGAAACCTTCCTTCAGATTCTTTTTTATTTTTAAGAAAGCTAATATTAGGTAGAACTAATATTACGTAGAACTTCATATGTGAGATAAAATTTATTTCCAAAACCACATCTAAGAAGGTAAGTGAGTAAAATTCCAGGAAGCTGCCTTATATTGGAAAGTTTTAAATTGTGGTTATTGCTACCTGGCCTAGATCTGAAGGTTCGGCTTTAATTTGTAGATAACACTTATTTTTGTTTATGATAAATGTTTATTAGAGTCATACAACAATTAACATTAAACTTTCACAATTATTAAAACAAAGGTCTTTAAGTCAGAAAATCTCTAAAGATATATTTTATTTTGGATGGCTTGGGTGACTCTCCTTGATAGTCATGACTTGCTGCTGCTCAAGGGAAGAGAAGTAGACTCATTATTAGCTCTTCTATATTTCGGCTTTGTGCATCAATCACCCATGGCAGAGGTAATCTTATTGGTATTTGATTTTAGCCATTTCATCTCTTGTTCTAGAGTTTCAGTTCTGGCACATCAGAAACCACACTTCAATCAAGGTAGAGTAAAATGATGACTTAATTACTGTGTTTTAACAGATGCAGACACAGCTGAACTGGCCAACCTCCTCTCATTTTCTGGTTGATTGGCATATTCTTACAACAACAGTTTCTTAACTAAGCTTAGACTTAACATTAATCTGACTCCTATAGTAAGCTTTAGAGTACTTTCTTGGTTGCTCATGTATAGGTAAGTGAATACACTATTAAGTAATTACTTCATACCCCCAAAAGCCAGAGAATGGCTACATATTAATATGTTAAGTTTATCCATGAGAATAGTGTTAAGATGCTATCTAAACTATACACCGATACTACTTTAATTTTTCTTCTTAATTGTTTGAACTTTGAAAAGAAAATGAGAAGCAAATTATAGAAAACTTATTTGGGAGTTGAATACAAGTTTTAATAAGAGACATCAGGGATTAATGATTAGTGGGTTCCCTGTAATTTTGACTTAACTTATTTGATGCCAATAATACTTGGCAAATTTTTAAAAAGGAAACTCAAGTTTCTCTTTTTGAGCTTAAAAGATTAGGCAAAAAAATTACACGGTCCTTTTATTATCAAAGTGAAACTGTCAAATATTGTCAAGCATATTTTAAAAGAGTCTTGAAAGCTTAGGAACAGCTTTGCTACTAGATTATAATGCTCCATTTACCAAAACAAAACAATATTTTACTTTTTTAGTGTGATTATCAGAATAATGTAGTCTAAATTTTGTGGGTTTCTCATTTTATTATTTCAAAAATGATATTGAATCAAATCATACTTATCTATGAAACAGTACAAGCCTAGGACATGTCCAATACAAGAGAACCAAGAAGAATTACACATAGATTTTCTATCTAAAATGTATATAGATGTTTCTAGTAGAGTTTCAAACATTGTGATAGGAGTTAAATTAAAACTGCACATACTTGGGTCACATGGATAAAGGATCTTAAAATGGCTTTAGATTAGTTTTCTTTTTTAATATTATTATTATTATTATTATTATTATTATTATTATTATTATTATTTTGGTGGTACTGGGGTTCCTGGAAGCCCTTCTACCTCTGGGCTACACTCCCAGACCTATTTTATACTTTTGTATTTTTGGAAACAGGGTCTCTTAAGCCAGCACGGCTGGCTTCAAACCTGCGTGATCCTCCTGTCTCTGCCTCCCAAGCGTGGGAATTACAAGCGTGCGCCACCACGCCCGGCTTTAGTTTTCTTTTTTAAATGCAAACAATTAGTGCACAGCATAAGTAGTACCCTGGGAAACATTTCTCTTTAAAGCCAACCCATCATGTCATACCAGAGAAATTCTGTGTGCAGAGTACACCAGCGCTGTCCTTTGGATGGTGTTCCCGGACCTTCCACCACACGGTTCCTTCTGATTTGGTCAGCAAGCCAGTTTCCACTGCCATTACGCATAACAAATTTATCCAGGAACACTAATTGGCTTTCTGGGCCATAAAACCAGTTGTAATTTGAGTCTGCAATAGCCACAGTTCTCTGAAACCCTGGGGAAGGAAGGTGGAAAGAACTGAGATTAGTTTAAAACTGTGTATTCCTATACAAGTCTAATCAATGATTTTCAAACCTAGTTGCAAATTAGAACCAATGGTGTATCTTGGATCAGAAGGAACAAAACCATGGTGTCTGTTTTATCCCACATCAACAAACCATAACCTCCCTGAAAATCTCCTACAGATCTTGTGTACAGCTTGTATTTGATAAATGACAACTTGTCATTGATAATAAATGTGCCACAACTATTAATGTGTATATCTATTTCCCTCCTTGCTCATCTTTCAACGTCCATGCTGTGTACAATTATACCTGCATATATGTATAGATACCCTCTTGTACCTGTTGAGTTCCTGAACCTGGAATGAGCACTAGCTCTCTCTCAACTAACCTGCATTCTAGGCCAAGGTAGTAACACACCACTTAAATTTGGCTTCCAATCAAGTAGAAGTTATTCTGTATATAAAGTTCAGGAGAAAATCTTAATTCCCAGAAAAGATTCTGACAGTATACAGTGCTGGAAATTAAAGAGAAAAATAGAAGGATCATAAAGCTGGGTAACATTATTGGAGTAAGAGAGAAAAAAAGCAAAAAACAAAATACTCCAGATAATCTTGAAAAAGAAGAGTGGAAAAAAAAAAAACAATGCTGGGCTAGACAGGAATAAACATTACCAAATTATAAATTATACAAAGAGAGAATGCAGTTGAGAATTTAAAAAAGAAACATCTAAAATGCTACCGTGGTTTTATTTACATAATTATCTTGTTTTCTAATAGTTTAGTAAATGTTCTTCGAATTAAATTTTATTAGAAAAGATGCAATTCAGAAACTCATATTTCAAATCCGAGTTTCTTGAAAGCAAAGGATGTTTTCTCTTTAAACCCCATGCCTAATACAATACCTGGCATATGGGTGTTCAATAAATGTTTCTTTAATTAATAAACACAAACATATTAATGCTCCTTTAGGAGTGCTTCTGTTATCTTTTCTAGCTTAGCAAGTAGGCACAAACACCTCTCACAGTAGACCCAAGCCTCCATGTGGCCGGCTGTTAGATCTCAGCTCAAATTACAAAGCGCTGGAGCCTACTAAATAAAGGTCCCTTGCTTTGGATGGTCTTTATCAGGATGAACTGCAAAATGAGCCTCTCCTGTTTGTCTAAAAGTAAGCAATAAAACAATACAGTTCTGAATGTCTAAATGTCTAAATGTCTTAATGTCTAAGTCTAAACTAAATCTTTGAATGGTTATTTTACTCTATAATATGTTTTGGATAACTAATCCCATTAAAAAAATTCTATCTAATCCATATATGTATGACCAGAGGAAAAAAAATTATTCAACTGAAATCTTTGTAGGTCTAGAATCGCCAAATAGAATTTTTACGTATTTCCTGATAAATTTTATTTAAAATTTTTTCCTGATATATTCTCATCTTTTAAATTTTGAAATAAGAGTTACAAAAACTGTTCTAGAAATGAATAAATCATTAAATCATGTACATACATTTTACAGTCAGTTTTCTTAAAAGGCTAAACTACACAACAGTACAAAATTACAAATTTGATAGTATTTTTTGTTTTTCTATAGTCTAAACTAATTCAATAAATTAAAGAAAATACCAATGCTTCAACTCTAGGCATAATCTTTTATTTTAATTATGCCTGTATAGTTTGGAAGAAAAATTAAAAGCTATAGTATGATCAGGAATCACAGAAAAGGAAAAGTAACATATAATCATTAATGGTTACATTTTAGATCCATAAAAATAAGATTACAAATGTATGCATATGTACATACAAAATAAAAGTGGGGGGATAGAATTATAGTTGATCCATTATGGTATTAGAATCCATGGTGTATCTTGGATCAGTACAAACAAAACAAAACGAAGAGGTTAAATAATATCTAAAATAATCACAATAATCATTTTAAATAATACCTAAAACATACACCCTCATATTAGTTCATAAATTTTTTTTGCAGTACTGGGGATGGAACCCAGGGGCATTCTACCTCCAACCTCCATCCCTATCCCTATTTTTTATTCTTCATTTTGAAACAGGGTCTCACTGAGTGCAAAGGGCCTCACTAAGTAGCTGAGGCTGGCCACGAACTGCAATCCTATCCCAGCTTCCCAAATGCTGGGATTACAAGTGTGTGCCACCACACCAGCTCTAAAGTTTTTTTTAATTAAATTTTATTTAGTTTTTGAACAAATTTTAGTGTGATAAGCCTATACACTTCATTTCTTTTCCTAGTCTAGCTCCTTTTCTTCTTCAAAAAAATTATAGTGTAATGTTTTCCCACTTCCAAATCCTCACTATACCTGGCAAGATGGTTCTGTACATAAATGCAAAGTGTTGTTTCAGCCATGGATGGCCAAAGTGGTTGATGTCAAAGTGCCTCTGAACAAGAAACATATACTGGAAGAGTGATCTAGTAGTGTAGCTGCCATATGCAACTCCTTCATAGAGGGAGCCATCTGTCACCTCTCGAAGCAAGACTAGAGATTTCTCCATGATAGTCAGAACTTGTTTGGTCCATAAATAGGCTTCCTGAAGGTACCCTGAGGACGAAAAGACATGAAAAATAATGACCAAAGATTGCAACAAAGCATAAAAAATGTTACCAAATAAAACTTGAGTTATCTGAGCAATTTATATTACAAACTACATTTTATATAACTCACTTGACAATATTACAAATAATATCCTGTAATTCAGGTTTGGAGTCATGCCATTACATAAGTTAAAAAGTTCTTGAATGCATGTCATTTATTAATTGAATAAAGATATTGAATAAAGATAAATCCTGTATCAAGGCACTTTCCACAGCAGGGCATAGTGGCACATGCTTATAATCCCAATACTGGTGAGGCTGAGAGAGAAACATCTAAGTTTGTGGCCAGTCTCAGCTATTTAGTGAGGGCCTCTGCAACTTAGTGAGATCCTGCTTCAAAATAAAGAATAAAAAATCAGCTGGGGTTGTAGCTTGGGGGTAGAATGCCCCTGTGTTCAATTCCCAGCAAAACACACACACACACACACACACACACACACACACACACACACACACATACACACACACACACACTTCCAATCCCAAGTAAACTAAAACTCTATAAGATCACAAATTACTTGTTAACTTTGTAAACAAGATTTGTTAATTGAGACATCAATTTTCCTAAATACTACTTGATAATATTTTTGAAGCTTAATTTGCAAAATTTGCAGTATTTTTAGTATTTATTGAGCTGAACAGTCTTTAATTTGCATTGTCATTAAGACAACCTCTCATCCTTTATGTGCTTTTAGATTCCAGAGGATCTGAAAAGGCAGGCCAGGAGCTCTGAGAAACCACTTGACTAGAAATCTAACAGTAGAAAAAAATTAGCTGGGTATCCTGATTCTGCCAAAAGTGAGCTAGTGACTTTGTTCAAGTATTTCTCCAACCTGTCACATTTTTCATCCTCCCCATTAAAAATTCAAAGTCTAAAAAAATTTATAAAATCTCTTGGACTATGGAATGCTAGCATTCTAGAATTCTGACATCTGGGTAACACAGTAGCAACTTTTCACATTTCGGTAATGTTCATAACTTACACAGCAGTGTACAGGATCCTCCTTAATCCTTTTAACAACTCAGTTATGCCTCGTTACCTCCAAACTACAGAAAGCTTGACTTGTTCCAGACCTCTAGCACAGACTCAAAGTGAACAGAACTCTGATCTGAACCTAGGACCTGAGATAAAGGTTTGGCTTATTCTATTTGCTTGTTTTTGAAACACACAGTGCCCAGGGATAAAACGAAGTGCACAGCCTTCTAATATGGGTGGAGCCTTACTGCTTTACTCACAGTCACATGTGTCATTCCCAGAGCTGACCGCTACTTGTCACATGAAATGTACCAGGTGTCAGGATTCCTGAGGCCCAGCTATCATCAGATCTGGGCCTAAACCCAGGTCTCAGGCTAAGACCTGTCCTCCAATTCATGGGACCCATGCTGATCTGATGGTGACTTTTACTTGTAGTCTGTACCTGCTCCACACTGGACACACCAGTCTTCCTGACAGTTTTCCACTTCCATTCTGTTATTTGGGCTTTAAATTGCCATCACCACCTTCTTTTTCCTCTCAATGCTTTCTGTCTCCAACCATATGTCAACATGACTGATACCTAATGTCAGGCCAGGGTTCTCTGGATAGCATTATCTAAATTTCCTTGTGTTTTTTTTTTAAACTAGGGACTATGAGGAATACCAGAGGGACTCCAGATAATGGAGGGGACACATCAGGGAAGCTGAAATGGAAGGGTAGGAGACGAAGAAGGTGAGGTTGATTAATGGAATAGCTATATCCTAATATATGTAAAAGTATGAATGTAGCATGATTAACCTGGACACTCATTGCTGAGATGGGGAAGGGGAAGTGGGGGAAAAGAGGGCACCAAGCACAGTCTGCATGTATGCCATTTTCAATATGATCCACATAAAAATAAAAAATAAATTAAAACAATAATAAAAATAACCCTTTTCTGACAGGTTCTACTAAAATAGTTTGTAAATTACAAACCTCTGTCAATCTAAGGTACTGATGTTATCAATTAAAGTTTTTCCTCTAAGACCTAATTAAAAGTGATGGTTGTTTGGTGTGCCAAGGAAGAAAGCTAGACTTGGTTAAAATGTGTCATTCGATAATGTTGTATAAAACTATTCTTGTGGGGAAAATAATTAAGAATTAAATTCTTTTAGGTTTCCAAGCTCTGGTTATGTATTTAATATTTAAATAATTCTTTGATCTTTGAGTTGTTTTTCTCAAATATGATCTTAGTTATTTATAGATTTTTAAAGAACTTAAGTTAGTTAAGAAAACAAAGAAAATGCCACATTGGCAATTGTGCAATGTTTCAATGCAAAGTAGTTATCTAACCTACAAAAGTTGTTTTCTTTTTTTTTTTTTTTTTGGTGTTACTGGGGTGATGGAACTCAGGGCCTTCTACCTCTTCTACCTCCAGGCTACACACACAGACCTATTTTATATTTTTTATTTGGAAACAGGGTTTCTTAAGCCAGCGGAGGCTGGTGTCAAACCTGAGCAATCCTCCTGTCTCAGCCTCCCAAGCGCGGAGATTACAAGCGTGCACCACCATACCCAGCAAGTTGTTTCCAATTTTGACTTTAATGACCTAGTTTGATTGTTTTAAGACTTTAATGAAAAGGTCATTTTATGATTTACATCTGTGTGCTAGGAATATTTATTAAAAAAAAAAAAAACACCCTGCTTAGCTTTTAAACCTCAGTTTAGTCCAGTCTAGCTATTTTCTCTGTCAAAATTCTCTGGAAAAATGAGTGTTTGTCACTAACCCTGTGCTATTATAATATGACTTGGAACAATTATGAATCATAATTAACTAACATACAGGCTAAAATAACTAGCATAAATTAAGAGATGTCCCTTAATTGATGAAGAGATGCCCTGAGTATTACTTCATCTCACGGGCTTAGAGTCCAAGTATAAACATGTATCTAAGAATAGCTATAAAAAATGTTTTTCTCACTACGTGGAAACCATGACTGTCAGGTCAGGCATCACCCTGGCCATGATGTCATCACACACCTTGATTCATCAGAACTAGGCTTCCTGTGAGCAAAGCCATGCAGTTGGTGGGCTGATGATTGTGCAGGTATTGAAATCCCCATCCTCTCCTGTACGATGTTTCATACATGTATCCTGAGGCATTGGCAATTACTTCCAGAAACTTCTCCTGTTGCGTCTTGCTCAGGTAGTTGTACAAGAAGTCATAAGCAGTGGCAAAACCAACCAGTGAATGTGCAAGTGGGACTTCATCCCAAGGAGCATCTTTCACCAACCTGTAAAGGAAGATAAAACATGTAAATGAATGTCAGGCTCACAGCTTCCATTGCTCTTCTTAGATGTCTATTTCTGAGAATTACAGGGCACAGCAAAGACATAATCCAAGAAAATTTATGACACACAATTGACTTCCCTCCCAATAAGACTCAAGCATTAACAAAGTTTGTCTCCTGAAAATTAAAGTTAACCTTTCTCTTTCCCAGCCTTCTGATTTCTCATTCTTGATGAAAGGTAGGACATATTCAAAGAGATCTAAAGTATAGAGCATACTTCTGGGAAGATGATGATGGAGGAAAGCGGCACTTACAAGTCCCGTTAACAATCGAACTCTATTACCACAAAACCAGCGCCTTTCAGAGCCAGAAAACACCACCAGCAAAGAAATAAAAATGGTAAATACAAGAAACAGAGAAAAAGGGCTGGAAAAACAAGACACCAGAAAAAAACCAGCCCAAAGTGCCGCGCCCGCCGCGGCGCAGAGCTGCCAGAGCAGCCAAGCGGAGCGGCCAGAGCAGCGGGAGCAGCCAGAGCCAAACGGCCGGAGTGGCCAGACCCGCAGTGCAGAGCAGCCGGAGCCGCGGTGCAGAGCGGCCAGAGCGGCGTGGCCTACATCTCCCCTAGCAGCACCAGGCTCCATAGAGGAGGGAGACTCAAAACAGAGCTTAAATCCAGAGAGGAGGTACTCTGGCCTCGCGGCCTAGGATGCAAAAGCAGCGTCTTACTGCTGGCGGAAGCGGCGAGTTCACCAGACGGCCGTAGACCAATCCACTCAACCAGCCACCAGGCGCCTGAGAGGAGGGGTGGACAGTGAGCCGAGGTGAGCTGCTGCTGAACAGCTGGACAGCAGTCAGTAGTTTCTCCGGTGCAAGAAGCGTCTAAAGCTCCCAAGGGCCGGGATCAGCACACCCTGCAGGGACTCAGAGCTCAAAACCAGAGAAGAACTACACCAACCTCACAGCTGAGGACACGAGAGCAGCGTCTTACTGCCAGCAGCAACTGCGGGATCACTGGATGGCTGAAAACCAATGGACTCAACCAGCCACCAGCCTTCAGAGAGGAGGGGTGGACAGCGAGCCGAGGTGAGCAGGTGCTAAACAGCGGGCGGCAGTCAGCAGTTTTGTTGGCACAGGGAACATCTAAAGCTCCCAAGGGCCGGGCACAGCACACCTGGCAGGGACTCAGAGCGGAGCTCAAAACCAGAGAAGAAATATGCCGCATCACGGCCGAGGGCGTGGCAGTGGTGCCATATTGCCAGTGGCGGCAGCAGCGAATCCACTACAGCTCCATCAGCACACTCAACAACCGTGAGTCAAATTGCAGCCCCTAGGGGAGAAATCCCAGTACTGTACTCCCAGGGACTTGTGCAGATAGTCTCCCTGGGTCGGAGATTTTAGCAGTGCAGCCCAGTGGGGGAGTGGCAGTGGCAGAGATATCATACCATAGTCACAACTCCCCGCTGGAGAATGCCCAACTTGGCACCCCCCACGGTCTGGGCAGCCTCGATTGACTCCCTGGGTCAGAGAATTTGTGATACAACCCAGTAAAGGAGTAGTGGTGACTGAGATATCACAGACTCGAGATTCAGAGCATCTTAAGTGAAGTCATAGTGACTCAGGGAAGAACCCAGAGAAGGCACAAACTTCCAAAATCATGGGAAAAAGGAATAACACTGGAGCAGTGAATGCCCACAACCCCACAACATCAGAATCTGATAACACAGAAATCCAAAGATCTCTAGAAGATCAAATTAGGAAAATAACTTTAGAAATAGTAGAGGACTTTCGAAAAGAATTTAGAGAGAGTCAAAAAGAGATAAAGGATGCAATTAATGAAGTAAAGGCCTCAATTCAAAGTATAAACAACAGATTAGACCACATGGAGAATAGAATCTCGCTTCTTGAAGATAATCATTCCAAAAATGAACGCATAGTTTCTAATTTAGAAAAAAAAAAAAAAAACCAACACCAGGAATCTGACATTGAAGAAATATGGGCCCATTTCAAGAGAGCTAACCTAAGAATAATTGGAATAGAGGAGGGAAAAGAAGGTGAAACCAAAGGGATCAACAATCGCTTCAAGGAAGTATTAGCAGAAAATTTTCCAAACATAGAGCAAGAGGTCGACACACAGGTCCAGGAAACTTATAGAACTCCCTTTAGACAGGATCAGAGAAGAGGATCCCCACGCCACATAATTGTCAAAATGACCAATGTGGAAGCCAAGCAGAGAATCTTAAAGGCAACAAAAACAAAAGGCCACGTGACATACAGAGGCAAACCAATTAGAATCACTCCAGACTTCCCAAACCAAGTCATGAGAGCCAGAAGGGCATGGAGTAACATATTCCAAACTCTGAAAGAAAACAACTTCCAGCCAAAAATTTCCTACCCAGCAAAACTATCCATCAAATTAGATGGGGAAATAAGAAGCTTCCATGACAAACAGCAACTGAAGGAGTTTATGTCTTCAAAACCAGCGCTAGAGAAAATACTCAAGGAGATTAACTGCAAAGAGGAAATGGGTAATACACACCAGAACCAAAGAAACAAGAATTCCCATCCAGCAGATAACTAAGCAAAGAAGAATAAACAGTATCTCAAACAGAAATAAGATCTTAACACGTTGGGAATTAAAAATTATCTCTCTATAATCATACTGAATGTAAACGGCCTTAACTCCCCAATAAAAAGACATAAAGTGGCAAAATGGATTAAAAGCCAGAATCCATCCATCTGCTGCTTACAAGAAACACACTTTACAAGTAAAGATAGGAACAAACTCAAGGTAAAGGGCT
Source organism: Muscardinus avellanarius (assembly GCF_963383645.1). Taxonomy (NCBI): domain Eukaryota; kingdom Metazoa; phylum Chordata; class Mammalia; order Rodentia; family Gliridae; genus Muscardinus; species Muscardinus avellanarius. The sequence continues at coordinate 70,010,462 of NC_137794.1, read as the reverse complement.
GGAGCAAGGTAATCCATGCTAATGGTACTTGAAGACAAGCAGGAGTAGCAACTATGATATCAGACAAGTTAGACTTCAAACCCAAACTTATTAGAAGAGACAAAGAAGGTCACATTTTACTGGTAAAAGGAATAGTCCAGCAAGAGGAAATAACAATAATCAACATCTATGCCCCAAACATAGGGGCAGATACTTTCCTAAATCAAACTCTTTGTGACATGAAGTCACACATAAATCCCAACACAATAATACTGGGAGACTTCAACACACCTCTCACAATACTATACCGATCTTCCAGACAAAGGGTCAGTAAAGATGTCTCAGAACTAAAGAACACCATTAACCAAATGGACCTGTTGGACACATAAAGAATATTTCACCCAACTACAGCAGAGTTTATATTTTTCTCAGCTGCTCACAGAACCTTCTCCAAAATAGATCACATCCTGGGACACAAAATGAGCACTAGCAAATTTAAAAAATGTTACATACTTCCCTGTGTCATTTCAGACCATAATGGAATGAAACTAGAAATCAACTATAAGAAGACCCAGAGAAACAACATAAACATGTGGAGACTGAACACCACACTTCTGAATGAAGAATGGGTCATAGAAGAAGTAAAAGGTGAAATCAAGAAATTTCTAGAAACAAATGAAAATAAAGAAACAACATATCAAAACCTCTGGGACACTTTGAAGGCAGTATTAAGAAGAAAATTTATAGCACTGAGTGCTCACATAAGAAAAACAGAAAATCTTCAAATAAATAGCCTTACGACACACCTCAAAGCCCTTGAAAAGCAGGAACAATTGAACCCCAAAGCCAGCAGAAGACAGGAAATTATTAAAATTAGAGCAGAAATTAACGAAATAGAGAATAAAAAAACAATACAGAAAATCAACAAAACCAAAAGCTGGTTTCTTGAAAAAATTAACAAGATTGATAAACCACTAGCCAACCTAACTAAAAAAAGAGAGAATCAACCCAAATTTTGAAGATAAGGGATGAAAAAGGAGACATTACTACTGACAGCGTAGAAATCCAGAGGATTATCAGAAACTACTTTGAAAAACTATACTCCAACAAAATGGAAAATCTGGAGGAAATCGACAACTTCCTAGATAAATACAACCTTCCTAAACTGAGTCAAGAAGATATAGAACACTTAAACCAACCAATAACAATCAAAGAGATTGAAACAGCAATAAAGAGCTTACCATCAAAGAAAAGCCCAGGAACAGATGGTTTCCCAAGTGAATTCTACAAAACCTTTATAGAAGCGCTAATCCCAATACTACTCAAACTATTTTGGGAAATAGAAAAAACCAGGACTCTCCCAAATACATTCTATGAAGCCAACATCACAATAATACCCAAACCAAATAAAGACAGTTCAAGGAAGGAAAACTACAGGCCTATATCTCTGATTAACTTGGATGCAAAACTATTAAACAAAATACTAGCAACACGCATTCAAAACCACATCAAGAAAATCATTCACCATGACCAGGTAGGGTTCATCCCAGGGATGCAAGGCTGGTTCAATATAGGAAAATCAATCCATGTAATTCATCATATAAACAGAATCAAAGACAAAAACCACATGATCATCTCAATAGATGCTGAAAAGGCATTTGATAAAATTCAACATCCATTTATGATAAAAACACTGCAGAGAATTGGAATAGAAGGAACATATCTCAACATTATTAGGCAATCTACAATAAGCCCACTGCCAACATTATATTAAATGGGGAAAAACTTCAAGAATTTCCCCTAAAAACTGGAACGAGACAAGGATGTCCACTATCACCACTTCTCTTCAATATAGTACTAGAGACTCTAGCCAGAGCAATAAGGCAAGAAAAGGAAATCAAAGGAGTACAAATAGGAAAAGAAGAACTTAAGCTTTCACTATTTGCAGATGACATGATACTATATTTAGAAAACCCAACAAACTCAACCAAAAGGCTTATAGAACTGATCAACAAATTCAGCAAAGTAGCTGGATACAAAATCAATCTTAAAAAATCAGAAGCTTTCCTGTACACCAACCATAAATCCACTGAAAAAGAAATTCAGAAAAGGCTTCCACTCAGGATCTCCCACAATAAAATAAAATACCTAGGAATAAACTTGACCAAGGAGGTAAAAGATCTCTACAAAGAAAATTATAAAACACTGAAAAAAGAAATCGAAGAAGATCTTAGAAGATGGAAAGATCTTCCATGTTCATGGATTGGCAGAATAAATATCATTAAAATGGCCATCCTCCCAAAAGTGATCTACAGATTTAATGCAATGCCCATTAAACTACCAAGATCATTCCTCACAGACATAGAAAAATCAGTCCTTAAATTTATCTGGAATAACAAAAAGCCCAGAATAGCCAAGGTAGTTCTCAGCAACAAAAACCACGCAGGAGGAATCACAATACTTGACTTTAAACTATACTACAAAGCCATTGTAATAAAAACAGCATGGTACTGGCAAAAGAACAGATATATAGACCAATGGAGCAGAATAGAAGACCCAGAAACAAGTCCACACATTTTCAGCCAATTGATTTTTGACAAAGGGGCCAAAAACATACACTGGAAAAAAGACAGCCTCTTTAACAAATGGTGTTGGCAAAACTGGTTAACCATATGCAGAAAATTGGATGTTAATCCCACTTTTTCATCCTGTACAAAAGTCAACTCACGATGGATCAAAGACTTGAAAATTAAACCAGAGACTTTGAAGCTCCTTGAAGAGGGCATAGGTCCAACACTACAACACATAGGCACAGACAAACATTTCTTCAACAAGACCCCAAAGGCACAACAAATTAAAAGGAGAGTCAATACATGGGATTGCATGAAACTGAAGAGCTTCTGTTCAGCAAAGGAAACTAACAAGAACCTCAATCGAGAGCCAACAGAATGGGAGAAGATTTTTGCCACCTACACCACTGATAGAGGACTAATATCTAGAATATACAGAGAACTCAAGAAACTCAACACTAAGAAAACAAAGCATCCAATAACAAAATGGGCAAGTGAACTAAATAGACACTTCACAAAAGAAGAAATTCAAATGGCCAATAAATGCATGAAAAAAATGCCCTACATCACTGGCAATCAGAGAGATGCAAATGAAAACTACCCTGAGATTTCACCTAACTCCAACTAGAATGGCAATCATTCAAAACACAAACAACAACAGATGCTGGCGAGGATGTGGAGAAGTGGGAACTCTAAGACGTTGGTGGGATTGCAAACTAGTGCAACCACTTTGGAAAACAGTATGGAGAATCCTCAGAAGAATGGGAACAAACCTACCATTTGATCCAGCAATACCACTGTTGGATATCTACCCAAAAGAAAAGAAACCAAACTACCAAACTAATGCATGTGTATCTATGTTCATAGCTGCACAATTCACCATAGCCAAACTATGGAACCAGCCAAGATGTCCATCAACAGATGAATCGATTACAAAACTGTGGGATATGTACACAATGGAATTTTACTCAGCCATCAAAAAAAACCTCATCTACATCATTTTCAGGGAAATGGATGGAACTGGAGGACATTATGCTAAGTGAGATTAGTCAGGCACAAAAAATAAGAAATCAGATGCTTTCCCTAATATGTGAGAGTTAGGGAGAAAAGAGGAGCAAACAAGACAACCTAAAGGAGGGAAATGAGGGGGGAAGAGGAAAATCTCTAAAACACACAATGTACTTAAACATATTGAAGTCAATCACTAAACCAAGCAAGGGAAGGAGGGACGGGGAGGGAATGGGGTGGGATTTGGGTAGGGATTAAATCAGCGATGAGTACATGTTTGTACACACAAGTTTTTTACCCCAATAAGTTGTATGAATATAATGCACCAATAAAAAAAAAATTAAAAAAAATAAAGTATAGAGCATGTATTGGCAAGGCAAAATTCCCTGGAGTACCCACTCATCCAGTGCTCCTTCTTCCTGTTCCAGATGTGTAAGAAGTTCTCAGTTCTATTCTCATGGCTGCCTTTCTAAAACAGTTGTACATATGTGTCAACAGTATTTTCTACAGCTTGTAGACATGAAGGTGTGATGTCTACAGTCCATGATATCTAAACATGGACAGACTTAGATGGTCAACACCACCAAGGGAAGAGTAGCCACAGGGCTGATATAAATGGAGAGGGGGTAGCTGATTCTACCTCAGAATTTCTGAATCTCTTTTACCTATAAAAAGAACAGTACTGCCTATAAGGAATACCTTTCAGTGATATCTAAAAGCTGCCCTTCTGTGACATCTTACATTATAATTTACTAGGAAGCCAAAATCCTGTTTGACTGGCTACATTATCCCATAATTACTCAATAGTGTGACCTGCATTAAAAAGGAAGCAAATAAAAGCAAAAAAAAAAAAAAAGAAAGTTTTCACAATCAGAAATGGAAGGAATTATCCACGAAGCCCTCCTTATTTATTCAGAATGTATGTCAGTAATCTCTGAGAGGGAAACAGAGTGCACTGTTTCTGGATATGTGGCAGAAAGCATTTCAAGAGACTTAAGCTGAAGCTTAACATTCTATGTTCTGAGCCTACTTGGAAATCAAGTGAAGCCTTAGCTGCTTCCTTGAAATGTTTTAAAATTCATAAGACACAATACAAAAGGATATAAGGAAATCTCCTATTTTAAAATTATCAATACAAATTTTTTAAAATAATACTTCATTTTTCCAGTATTAAGTATCGACATTTAGCTGTGGGGAAAATAGCTGCCATAATTTACAAATTGTGATAAGCATAAATCTATATGCTTATAGCAACCATAGCACAATATAAAAATACCTGTGATATGCATCTGTAACAATGTTATGGTTTCTCAGAATACTGTTACAGTGGTTATCTCTATTCATGATCAGAGGAAATTATAAATTAAGTCAGAGTTAGTGAAAGTAAAGATGCAGTATCTCACCCACAGGAGGCCCACAGAGCTCAGATTAAGGATATTTAAAAATATTTCAAGAGGCTACTTCTTTCATATTATACTATTCTAGAAGTTTACACTGGAAAAATAATCCTGGTAAGGCCTTCCCTGGTTACCCTAACAGAATTTCAACATTCCCCAAGTAATATTTCATCTCCTTTCTTTTTCTCTCCCTGTAGTGGACATAGATGCATCTATATAACTATGTGTAGAATTTAAGTCCTACGACGGCAGGTTTTCCCTTCCCTCTCTGTATTTGCAATCAGATCCCCAGTCATAGACTCGTGTGTGGCAAGTAATTGACTCTCAAATATTTTCTGGAAAGAAAGAAATGAAGGCATAAACCTATAGAAGTGGGCTATACTGTTGATAGTGATTACATGGTCATCCTGAAATCAGGAATTTGGAGAGATACATTACATTCCCATTTTGTTATAATTTCAGTGTTCAGTTAGCTCTTATTCGTTATTCAGCCTGATGCTAAAAAGACTGAGTTTCTTAACCATTGGGCCACAGAAGGAGAAGCCTTGTTCTAGCATGTCAGTCTGAAAGCACGTGTGCTGCCTGTAAACAGTGAGAGTGTAAATTCCCTACTTTTCAGAAAGTATGTATGCTCACTCCCCAGAGAGTTGGGGACATCTTCTTCACGGACTCATCATGATTGATGAGCCAGTATGAGGCCAAGTAATTTGTTACCAAGCCCTGTGTCATCCAGCCACATCATGATACATTTATAAGTAACAGTTATACACTTAGCCATGATAACACTAACATCAATGAACTGCTACCACCCACTAACCCCTCACATCTGATTAACCAATGGGTTCATTTTTATAGATAGTAGAACAATTGACTTATTTCTCAATCTTCATGAAATATCATTATACAAATTTCCATAAAAATTTCTATGTTGCAATATATACTTTGCTTATTGCAAGCAGTTTCTAATTCAACAAAGCACTAGGACAACAGTTCATGGTACCTTCTGGTTCCCCTCAATATTATTGCTAAAGACTGTAACAGCTATATTTTTAAGTTATGCAAATCCTTTATAAATAAAGTTGTACCCAGCTTAAGATTCTAAATACAATAATGAAGAGACCATATTTCATAGTGGTGTTAATCAAAGGAAATTTGCTCCTATCCCATGGGTGCCACCAGAAAAACTCTCATTTATTATGACCCTGACCAGTGGTTAATCAGTTCATTGGAAAAGCAAGTTAGGAAGAGAATTATATTTTTTAAAAGTGGGCATTAATTTATGAATTTTGTTTCAATCTAAAATCTAAATTTGTATATATTCATGTATTCATTTATTTGTATGTATTTATTTGAAAATGAGTCAAAGCCTGTTCTTTAAAATATGGGTCTATGAATGCAGTTCAGTTTCATTGTTCTTTTCTGAAAAGAATGTACATCATCACAATTTCCAGCTTTGATTTATTTATCATATATAGGATGACACTGAAGATCCCTGTGAAAGAATGCAGCATCCTTCCAGATTTTAAGTTTTCCCCTAATTTTTTTCAAATATCATCCACATGGAATCATGATAGCAAATTTTTACAGTAAGTTCCAAAGTATTTAAGTTGGTTTTAGAAACATTACCTCTTTTTGAACTCATACTTCATCTATTTACATAATATTTCTGAAATTCTATAATTATAGGGGTCATTGAAATGGGCATTAGCCTAGCCATGTACAAACAGCAGCTATTTTAGCTCTCAACTCAGGGCATTTCAATGCTTTCCTGATGAAATCAGTGAGAACATCAGCAAAGGTGACTGTTCTTTTTGTTGTATAGCTAAATGTGCAACATTTGGAAGACTAGTAATTCATTCAACAAACATCTAAGATAACGACGACATAAAGTTACAAAACCATGCATGTATAAAACAGACATTCTAAGTGCAAAATATATTAATGGATTTTGATGTAAGACTGTGAAAATGTTGAGCTTTCACACTCATTTTTGTGGAACCGTCACTGGTCTGGTTTTACAGTAGAATCAAAGAATAAGCACTTGAAATTATTAAAATAGTCTTTTAAATCACATTCACGTGAATCTGTGATTTTCTTTTCTTATACTTTAGCCAAAACAACACATTGCAACAAACAAATGTAGCAGACATATAAGATATGCAAACATTTCTAACAATACCTTCCATCTCAGAGTACTTTGTTTTCAAAATTTTGTCCTAAAAATGCTATTCAGGTAAACATCAGCTTACTATTCTTTAATAAGTATGGTTGTATAGATGCTTTTAGACTTCTGTTTTAATTTATAATATGGTAAATGTTACTACATATAGCTCAAGTAAAGGTAACAGGTCCTGAGCTAAAGGATCAAAAGTTGCTTAAAATATTTTCAAAGATGAATTTATGTGAAATAGGATAATTTGAGCACAAAAAAAGAATTATTAATTTCCAGGGTTTGGAGGGTAAAGTGTTGGTGGGGAAAAGATATAAAATTCATCACTAAGTGCTACTTCCATGAACTAAATTGTGGTCATAAAAGGAAGAAAAGACATGTCTCCAAAATTTAGTAGCCTTTTTAATCCAAACTACATAATTTTATTTGGATAATCTTCATTATCATAAATGCTTTGTGTTGCCGAGCGTGGTGGCACACACTTGTAATCCCCGCGCTTGGGAGGCAGAGCCAGATCCTCTGGCTGAAGAGACCGTGTTGCCAAATAAAAATATAAAATAGGTCTGGGAGTGTAGCCCAAAGATATAAGGGTTTCCAGGAACCCCAGTACCAAAAAAAAAAAAATGCTTTGTGATCTAATAATAGTATAAGAGTAAGCAATCTAAAAAGCTGCTATTATTTAAAATTTGATTAACCAATAAAAATAAGTCAAATAATGTTTTCATTTAGTTTATATGAATTTGAACTTAGAACATTCAAATGATTCCATTTAAATTTTTCATATAGTTTCAATATTTACCTATATAATATTTGATATTATAAGGTCCACATAATATCGTCTAAATTTTTATAGTGTTGTCTTAGGTTGGGCTTCCAAAACAAAATACCATAGACTGAGTGGCTTACACAACAGAAATGTTCCATGAGGCAGAAGGTGCCATCATGGTCAAGTTTGAGTGAGAGCTCCCTGCCCGGCTTGTGGATGGCTGACTTCTGTCTCTGTGTGCGCCACATTTCTAAGTACATGAGCATGGAAAGAGACCAAGGTCTTTGTCTCTGATCATAAGGTACCAACACTAAAGCCACCATGAGGGCCACACCCTAATCTCATCTAATTGGGGGGAAAAGTTTAGTATCAGTGATCTCTTGGCATTACTTATATTTTACATAGCTAAGTTAATCACTAGTAAACATGAAATACTAGAAATATGGGAAAACTCCAAACTCCCTTTATAATGTTATTATGGTTATAAGTCCTATTTCCTAGCACTTTTCAGAGCCTAACAGTTTTAGATCAGACTTTCCCACATGTAGCTATGTTCTGAAAGTCATTATTCAAGTCACATTATAAGCAAATCAATGCAATTTTAAAAGTGTTTAAATGAGGCTCTACTGTTAAAATTTTCCAATAAAGCAGCAGAACTAAGCTAAAATGATCTTTTTCTCATTTTCAAAATAACAGTTTTAGAGACCTATAGAATATTAGTAAATCATGAAACCGATTTTAGACCCTAGACTGTTATAGAACTACAAATTTTAGATAAAATGAAATTAGCCCCTAAAGAATTATAAATATAAATTCAGAACACAGCAGTAAACTCTTCAGAAACTCCTCCCTGCAAATTTAACAGGGTAGAGTAGCAACAACTCCATGTCTGCCAGCTTCTGGTGTACAGTTGTGTCTACAGGATATTGCCACACCTCTGCCTGTGCTGTGTCCTTAGCTGCAGCTCCAAACTTGCCAAAGTCAGTCAACTGTTTTCAAAATCTAAATTAGTCTATTCATACTAAAAATCTCTTGAAGATAGTAACTGAGTAGAAAGTCATTCAACTTTCAGCCAAGTGTTTGTATGTTTGGAAATAACCTCTAATAAATTAGGAGAATTGTGTATTACCTCTCTATTAAAAACATGGCTAATGTGGTAGTGATTCATCTTTTTTTCCCCTTCCATTTCAATGTGAAAACTAACCCTGAATGTTAAATGCCAGTAGTTTGCCAAATTTTGTAAGTAATTCTGAAAAATGTTAGCCAAATCAGGAAATATATTTCTCTCTTGCGTGGTCTTGCCAGTGAAGGCTATCTGGAACTTGATAGTAATCTGTCAAGAGCAGAATAAACCTGGAATATAAAGAGACTTGACCTAATGGGCTTGGGGAGAGTACTCAGCAATCCATGAGGCATGTTCAGAGAAATTCTGTCCTGGCTTGATGACCATATTCAGTGTTTGATCAGGTGGTTAAGGTTGGTGTCAGCATACTCAAGCAAAATACAATATTTATAGTTGGGAGGAAAGGGAGAGGTTGCACTTGCTATTAATTAAGTACACAGGATGTCCCAAGCCCTTTACATTACTTTATTTCATCTTCACAACTCACATTAGGTGTTATGTGCATGTTAGAGACTGTGAAAACAAAATTTAGATAGAAAAGTAACTTTTCAAGATCACACAGTTAAGTTAAATGGAGAAACCAAGAATAGAATCCAGAACTACCTATAATTGTTTTTACCTCTTCCTGGTGAAGAAGAGCTCCATGTATTCACAGAAAATTACCAAGTTTGTAATAACTGAAGAAGAAAGTACCGAGAGCTAGGCAGAACAGAAAGGTACTTTTAATGAAATATAATAGGGTTCTAATCCCTGCCAACTTCATGACACCAATACATCAGATCGGAGAACAGGAGCAAGTATTAGAAAAAACACTGCAATTTTGTGCTCATATAGCTACCTAAGTTTACCTAAGGAATAGGAGGCACCAATCACAGAATTTCTGAAATAAATCTTTCCTTCCTCCACTGATCCCTGATGAGCGCAGGGCTCCAAAGATTCTCCTCTATAGTTGGCCCAGGGGATGGTGGATGTGACCTGCGTGCTCAAGAAATGGCCGCCTCTTATGCTGATGACAGACTCTCCTTCATTAAACTCTTGCCAGGCTTCTCTTGAGCCATCAACTCTCCCAGTCCCCACCTTAGTTTATAAAGACTTGAACAAACACTTTAATAGTTTTTTCAACAGCTGAAGGGCATATCCTTAAGATGATTCAGTCATTCCATGAAGTGTCGCCCTGAGAAAAATCAAGCCTCCAAAATATATACTGTTTGTTCCATTTAGCATTTGAAGCTGGGGTCTCTATCTTCCAGTCTATATGAGAGGATAAAATCTCGTGTTCCGTAACTGTCAGCCAGAAGACAGTTGGCCTCATCGCATGTAATTTTCACCATTGTAATTTTTCACTTCCTAAGTTCTATTAAGATCCTGTTTGCCCCTCTCTCTTTCTTTCATTCTCACATTAAAATGCCCAGTCATCTCCATACAAATCAAAGTTCAGTTCAAATTTTACTGGACTCGTTTCCTTACTGAAATAGTTACAACTGGTTATAATCTGTCCTTACCACTTTAACTAGCATCTGGTTTTGTATTTGACAGTGGCCAAGGCTAGAATAACAGGCATAGACAATGAAGCTCTTTCAAGATTTACTTTGGAAACAAAACTACTTTTCCTATTTGGGAACAAATGCAAGAAAGATAATAGTATAAGAAAAGAAAATGGATCATGTAATACAAATATTTTCAAGGAAAATAATTTATAAGCCCTAAAATGTAAATAGTCATTTTCCTCTATAATCTATATTTCTATATTCAATAAATCAGATTTAATAGCAGAACATTGCCGCTTTTATTTTAATGCTATTAATTAAATCTCACAGATATTACATTTTAAAATATAAAAGCTAAAAAAGAATACTTAAGCGAAAGGTATTCTAGATGATTTGTAGATAAAATGAATTAAGTGTCAAAATATACCATAGTTAATGAGAATATAGTGAAAGTAGCACTGCTAAATGGGAAATGGTATTTCTATGCCATTATTCCAATGTTTAATCCACTGAAATGAAACCTTGTTACCAAAATAACCAAATATACTATGTGAACATAAACTATTTATGTAGAATTAAACAGTTTATAATTATAATCTCTTTTAACTGACCAAGTATTATTGGGCTGCTGTTTATCCTGAAAAGGTATGAGAAAAAAATGATGAGTAAAATCATTCACATTTGATATCCAGACCTTTGTTTTGGTAGAATGACAGAGTACAAAGCATTATTATTAAAAGCAGGCTTACATATCAAATTCTAGTGTCAATTTTTCAAACAATCACCTTCAATAAAGAAATTCTGAAACTTGGAAAGAGAATAACCAGATGAGACGTGCCTGTGCCATTCACACAAGCAAAATCAAAAGATTTGCTGGGCGTGGTTGCGCACGCTTATAATCTCCACGCTTGGGAGGCAGAGACAGGAGGATCATGCAGGTTCGAAGCCAGCCCGAGACAGTATTTCCAAATAAAAAAGTATAAAAAGTACGTCTGGGAGTGTAGCGTGTAGCCCAGAGATAGAAGGGTTTCCAGGAAATCCAGTACCACCAAAAAAAAAAAAAAAAAAAGAAGAAAATCAAAAGATTTTTGCCATTTAAAAGTACCTTGGACTGGGTGTGGGGGAGCACAGTTATAATCCCCGCACTTGGGAGGCTGAGAAAGAAGGATCACGCAGGTTCGAAGTCAGCCTCAGCTACTTAGTGAGGCTCTCAGCAACTTAGTGAGATCTTGTTTTCAAATAAAATATAAAATAGGTCTGGGAGTATAGCCCGGAGGTAGAAACCCTCTGGGTTCCACCCCCACCCAGTACCACCAAAAAAATAAAAAATAAAAAGTACCTTGATACTTAATATGTTTCATATTTTATACCTTTTAAATGCCTTACATATATATGTGTATAATGTAAAATATATTACAAGAATTTCAAATGGGCAAGTTACTGACAACACCTGGCCAGTGAGTGGAGCATCAGCATCCAGTGGTCATCTGAGAAACCATACCTGGAAGTAGTCAATGTGACTGTTAGAAAAAAATCAAGAATGCAAGTACAGCCAGGATACTGGCTGCCCCTTCCAGGGAATAAAAGGCTTATAAATGTTAGCTCTGACAGTAACTGACCAATTATAATAATTGTATGCATTTATATATGTGTATTAATATTTTTAAATTCAACATAAATTTTATAACATTCAACATCAAAACATGCTGCCCATTTAAAATCTAGCATGATACAGGAAGGGTAAGAAGTTATGACCAAGAATAAAGACCTAAAATTTTTTATATCAAGTGTTTCCAAATGAAGAAATTTTAGCCAAATTGTTATCAACCTTCTAAGTGCAGTCAAAATGACACCTACCCCCAGCACACACAGTGGACAATGAGCTGATTAAGACCTGTGCTAGGCAGGATAATGACCCACTCAAAAATGTCCACATCCTCAGATTCCATGCATACATTACCTTCCATGGCAAAATGAATTTTACAGGTGTGATTAAGAATGGGAAATGAGATAGTATCCTAGGTTACCCAGGTGGAACCAATTTAATTACATGGGTCCTTAAAAACAAGAAACTTTTGTGACTATGGTCAGATTGAGACAGAGAGAAAGGAGAAGAGAGGAGAGAGAGGAGAAGGAGGAGAGAGAGAGAGAGAGAGAGAGAGAGAGAGAGAGAGAGGTGACTTATGGAGAAATGAGCAGAGAGATACAAAGCCATTGGCTTTGAAGATGGAAGAAGAGCTTATGAGCACAGGAATACATATGCCTCTGGAGAATAGAAAAAGAAAAAGAATTCTGCTAAAGAGCTTCCAGAAAGAAATGAAGCCCAATGAGACCCATATTGGATGTCTACACAACAGTAAAATTCATTGGTAAAGTTGGCAGTAATTTGTTATATCAACAGTATGAAACTAATACAAAACCCCATTCTTGTAAGACTAGGTAGTAAAGGACTATCAGAGATTTGAGAAAATCTCAGTAAACAGAAAACACTCAAATGCACAAAATGATATATCTTGGGAGAAACCAAATCATGAAAGTAAAAGAAAATTTCAAAACAAGCAAACACAATTAAGCCCTTGAAAACAAAATAGCAAGAAGGTAAGTCCAATAGAAAGAGTTGGGGGGAGGAAGGTTGAAGAAATCTTGAGACCATAGAAAAGTGAGAAATAAAGAAGGTTAACACAGAAAAGGAAAAAAAAAAAAAAAAGAGGACTATGCCAAGAGGTTGAGCAAGAAGGAAACACAGAAAGAAATTAATATATAAAAAACACTTCTTAGAACTAGAGGGCCCAAGCTTCCAAATGGAAAGAATCCACCAAGTGCCAAGCACATGGAAAAAGACCCATCTCTAACCAAGACTCATCATCCTGTAATTGCATAACTCAGGTGACACAGGAAAGACCCAGAAGAATCAGAATGAAATAATAGGTTTTAGTCAAAGCATCAGGTATCAGAATGAGATCAGACATCTCAACAGCAACACTAAAACAAAGGAACAATGCCTCCAAAACTCAGACGATTTCCAGACTATAATTCCATACCCAACCAAGTTCCCATTTGAACATGAAGGCAGAATAAACACATTCACCCTCTCAAATTTGACCTCTCTAACTCTTCTCTGGAAAACACTGGAGAAGTTCTCCACCCTAATTAGGATGTGTATCAAAAAAGAAGTTAGCACAGACCTATGGCACGAGGGACATAATACAAGAGAAAAAAACAATGTAAGATCTACAAGAGAGTCAGCACTCAATGAGTCTAGATCACAGCAAGTCGAAAGGCTGAGGCAGTAACCTCGAAGATCAATTGGTTTAAAAAAAAAAAGTCTCTTCAATGATGTCTGGTTTGAATGAATTCAGAGAAAAACTTACATAAGTGGGTGAGAGTACAGATGGTAATAATATGTATAGCAAGGAGAAAATAAACACTTATTAATCTTAGAGAAAACAAAAATACAAAAACTGAAGTTATCATAGTATTCAACAGGGTTCAGCTCTCAGTAGCTTTTGGCTTGTTTAAATATGCAAACACTTAATATTCATTTTATTAGAATTACAATCTATCAGGATGGGGTGCACACTTATAATTCCAGTACTTGGGAGGCTGAGACAGGAGAATGGCAGTTTCAGGGACAGCCTTACCAACTTATGGAGACCCAGTTTCAAAATTAAGAAAAAGATCTGGAGGTAGCTAAGAGGTAGAATGCCACCAAGTTCCATTCCTAGTACCAAACAAAAAATTAGAATCGAATAAAATACTACTGTATTATGGTTAAAAATGAAAATATAGTTATATAAGAGTGAGGAAAGATGATGCATCTCTAAGCCAAGGAACTCAAATGATTGCCCATAGTCACCAACAGGCAGGAGCACAGCAAGAGCTTGTCTATCAGAGCCTCTAAAAGGACCAACCATGCTGAGTCACCTGGAATTCAGACTTGTCGCCTACAAACTGTGAGAGAACAGACTTCAGAGATAGCGCAATCCCAGTAACAAATGCACCAACCTTAAAAAGTGCAATATCACTCTCTTCTTGTACCTGCCCACCTTCCTCCTGCTGCTGTTGGAACATTCAGTTTCTCCCTCCTTACTTTTTTTTTGTGTGTGTGTGTGGTACTGGGGGTGGAACCCAGGGGCTTTTCTACCTCTAGACTATACTCCCAGACCTATTTTATACTTTATTTGGAAACAGCATCTCACTAAGTTGCTGAGAGCCTCACTAAGTAGCTGAGGCTGGCTTTGAACCTGTGCGATTCTCCTGTCTCAGCCTCCCAAGTGCTGGGATTTCAAGCATGCGCCACCACGCTCGGCTACTCCCTGCTTAAAGAGCAATCTCTTAATATTCGGATATCATGCCGGGCGTGGTGGCGCACGCTTGTAATCCCCAAGTTTGGGAGGCGGAGACAGGAGGATCATGCAGGTTTGAAGCCAGCCTTGCTGGCTTAAGAGACCCTGTTTCCAAATAAAAAAAAAATATAAATAGATCTGGGAGTGTAGTCCGGAGGTAGAAGGGTTTCCAGGAATCCCAGTACCACCAATGATATATTTTTATTCTGACATCATGACATGCAAAAGGCTAAAGGATTACCTGAGGAATAAAGATTAAAAATGTGGGGGACACTGTAACAATGCTAAAAACTAGTAAAATAACTAAATCTTTCTGTTCTTAATGGTAAGAAACATCAAAAACATAGTGAGCCTTCCTTAAAGTACAAAGATACAGAAAATGATACTTCATTTTATAGTTCCCTCAGTAAGATTAATATATCCCTAATATCCCTATTTGATAATGTTTTGTCAAAAAATTTTTTTCCAGTATTTTTAAAGGCTTTGCTAAAGTTGTATATATAACTCCTAGTCTAGAAGCCTTTTTAAAAACCCGAATGGACTGTGACTGATTTTATTCTGGGAACCAATAGAAAATAATGCACTGCAGAATTTATTCCATTCAGCTCTGGAAACCTAATCACCAACTTGCACTACTTCCTAGTGAACAAAGGATGCTTCCCAATATGTTCCAGTATGTTGTGGGAATAAGTACTCTAAACATTAGAATAAACAGGCCACTCCAAGAGTGGTGCAATTTTCTCTCTGGAGATGTTTAAGTAGAGGGGCACTAAGAAAGGAAACAGGTGTTTCTCAGAATGTTAGGCAGGACTTTCAAACTAGAGATTGTGAAATAAATGTAATAGCTTGGGATCAGCACATATTTAACAGAATATCAAGAAATGGAACAGAAAATAACAAGCTGGTAGACCATGACTTGAATGCAAGGGCTATTTTGTGAACAAATTAATTAAATTATGTAAAGCTGGAGTCATGAGGTTGTTGGGTTATGATGTAAGCTTTGTTTCTCACTGAGTGTCAGAGTTAAACAGATCTGAATGCCACTGTCTTCCAAGGTAAACATGATACCCTCTAAATAAAGCTGTCCTAAGGGCAGAGAGGACCCAGGCCAAGAACGTGATTCAGTGGAAGGAGCTGGTCTAAACCCTGGGGTTGCCTGGATACTGACCAGCAGAGGGTCTGGAAGCAGCACAGAGAGAAAACCCCACTGTGAGTTCATCAGAAAAGACCCCAGGACACCAGAATGCTCAAAGCAGAGGGCAGAATGTGCTGTGTGACGGTGGCAAATGTGAAGATACTAAATGAGCACAGGTGGTAAATTTAGACAGAAAAAAATAATTTATCGTATGCATGTGGGGAAACGAGAAAAGCACCTACTCCCCTCCAAAACAATCTTTTGGCTTAACAACAGTTTGCATTCAAAGAGGATAATGAAATAATGCCTATAGCAGTATACTGTACCAATAATATTTACTTTATGTCCCGGGACACAGTTTCAACGAGTATATCTTGAGTAATTTGGCAAGAGAATGGAACAAAAGGAAAACTGAAACTCTGAGTCATTAAAAAAAATGTTGTGGGTTGCGTTATCTCATACGTTCTTACAAAACATAATAAAATTGAAATCATGAGCCAAATTTGTGAGCTATCATCAAAATGCATTAAACATGTTCCCAAGTGGCTCCCTCCCTCCACCACTTGGCTGTCCCCCATTTGTTGCTCAGGCCCCCTCTGGAGAACGTTCCCAATGCTTCAATGTTGGGCAAAGTGCTCCTTGGTCTTCCCATTACACACTACTAGCCGCAGCCTTGGTCACCCAGATTAATACCATTAGTGCACATCTTCCACGGACCACTCGTGCTTTGCACTCTTGCTGTCCTCTCTTTAGAGTTGCACAACTTTTAGATGGAGAATCATCTGTTGGCCCCCAAATGCTGACTGAAATTACACTCCCTCCATCATCTCTAACCACATAAGAGGCCATCATAGAAAAGCACAGAGCAAAAGATTCATACAGTCATACTTTAAAATCTGTCCAACAAATTCTACAAAAATGATAAAATTGTGCTTTACGCTTCATGTGGTTTTGAAAAATTAAGGTTAAGAATTTAGTATTTGAAGATTTTGCAGTTAATATAAAAACTTAATCATACATACACTCAGGTTTTGTTGATTCTTATCTCTTTTTTTTTTTTTTTTTTGGTGGTACTGGGGCTCCTGGAAGCCCTTCTACCTCCGGGCTACACTCCCAGACCTATTTTTACATTTTTATTTGGAAACAGGGTCTCCTAAGCCAGCGCGCGCGGCTGGCTTCAAACCTGCGTGATCCTCCTGTCTCTGCCTCCCAAGCGCGGGGATTACAAGCATGCGCCACCACGCCCGGCTTCTTATCTCTTTCTTTCCCTGTGATTTTCCCCCCCTTGTAACACTAAATTCACTGTAAACAAATCACAAATGTCAAATAAAAATTGCTCACTAAATTTCTCCTAGCCCTATCTACATATCACCAATAATCTTTTCTCCTTTTTCTTTCTCGCTGCAGAAGCAGCAGCACAATTCACTCAGTCTGAGGCTCCCTCCTCTGGGGTCACCAGCATGATGTTTCCAGTTGGCTTCAACTCCAGAAAAAGGGACCTGTGGACACCCATGTGGCTGCAAGGCTGTGCTAGTGCTGGGCTTCTCGTTCTTCCAGCTACTCTTTCATGACTTGGTGTGACAGAACTACTTGAATATAATATGACCTTCAAACTTCCCTTCCACAATTTTCCATCAACAGAAACTGTATATTATACTTGAAGGCATATTTTTATTGAACAAATTTTTTCTACTGCCAACTATATACATTTGTATATTTAAATCACAATACATCCTCTGCAAAACAGGAAGTAGCTGAAACTAAAGCTTGAGAGATGTGAAGAAGACATATTCTCTAGTGCCCACAGATACCTCAAACTCATCCTGTCCAAAACCAAGCCCTTCATCAGCATTCCCCAATAGCTTAATTTATAAGCTCCCTGAGAGATCTTACCATCCCCTCAGCATCCTACAAAGGGAATGCTTTGTCCCTTTTGGTCAAGTCATATAAATGCTAATTCTTTATCACTGACACCTATTGCTTCTTTCCTAATCCAGGCTCTAAACTGGATAAACACAGAATGTCTAATGGTCTTCCTAATTTGACCTCTGTAACCTATTCCCACATGTGATCAGATTCTTCCTCAAACATAAATCTACCCCATGAGAAATGATCAGCCATAACAGGTCTCCTACTGAGAGATGGCCACCATTATGCTTTGTGTCTAAGGAATCAGAATGGAATTGGATCAAGCCTTGGCACCCAGCTGTCAGTTTGCAGGAAAAATCAAGGACAGAGTTACTCATTGAATGCCATCTTGAGTATGTAATAAGACAGTGGGGAGGTGTACAGGTCAAAAGGGTCAGGTTCCTTTAAAAAGGGTGAAGAAAATAAAAGGTTGTAGGTGAAACACGGGGAAAGAAGATTTTTTTTTTTTTAATTAGCAAAGATGGGACTGAGGATATTGATAAGTGATAATCACTTGCCTTGCATGTGCAAGGTCTAGGTTCAATCCCCAGCACTGGGGTGGGTGGGGGAGGAGACTAAAGCCAGGCATGGTGGCATGGTAGTCCCAAGAACCAGGAGGCTGAGGCTGGAGGAGCACTTGAGCCTAGGAGCTCAAGAGTAGCCTAGGAGAAAAAAGAAAGGAAAGAAGGAGGGGGAGGAGGCAGGGGGGAAGAAGGAAGAAATTGCTGAGACAATGTACTTGTGGCCTACTTATAGGACCTTAGCAGGAATGTTCTTTCACTGTTCTTTTATTTTAATAAAAAGGCTAATGTGCGCATATGCACGTACAGATTCAATCATGTCACTGCCAGGCTAAACCCTTCAGGGGCCTCACAGTGCTTGTAAGAAAGTGCAAGTAGTCATGTAGTAGATAAGGTCATGTAGCATCCAGCTCTCTATATCCAAACCTCAAAGCTACTGGTCTCCCCATATGAACTTTTCAGTTCCTCAAAAGCACACTGCTTTCTTACATTCCCAGGCCTTTGTACAACAATTACTTCTTGGAAGTGTCCAACACGGCTCCCTTCCTCCATCACTTGGCTGTTCTCTACTTGTTCGTCGGGCCCTAGCTGGACACCTCCCCCAAGTTTCCAATGTTGGGGAAAGTACCCCTAGGTCTTCCCATTACACTGTACCTTTCCGATCACAGCATTTATCATCTGTGTTACACTGTCTATTATTCTATATCTTCCATATAACAACCATAAGACAGATATAAAACTTGCCCTTACATTTCTATATATCTAAGACTTAGCAAGATGCCTAAAACAGAACAAGTTAATGATAAAGGTAAATAAATGACTATGTGAGCTAACTATTTATAAGAGAAAAGGGCCTCTATTGGCATTAATTTATAAGAAGGCAAAATATAACCTAATATTTACCTTAGGCCATACATGTTTCATTAAGCCTCTAAACAATGCCATATGATAAACATTATATTTATCTCCAATTTACAGATGAGGAAACTGTGCCATAGAGAAGCCAAGTAACATTCACAAGGTCACACAACTTGTAAATGGGATTAGAGAGCAGGTGAAAGCGGACAGCAGACAAGGCCAGAAGGTGCTGAGAGTAATAAACACCAAGAGCCTGCAGAAGGACGTCCCCAAGCCCCTATCATCCCAACAGGGGTAGAGGGCTTTGTCAGTCATCTGTCACGCAATTGCTGATACCAACAAAGTGAGAGAGATAAAGCAGGAGAAATAGCCGCAAAAAAGACATGTAACAAAGCAAACTATCCTTTCTCTTCCACAAACCCACTCTCCCTCCTATGGTCTCTATCTAATGGGACATTAATATGCAACCAGCCACATAGACCACCCTCCAACTTAAATCTCAGTGTGCCTCAGAATCACATGTGGAACTTGTTAAAGGTGTGAATTCTTGGGAATACCCCGGTCATGATCCAGTGGTGGGAGTGGGGGACTGAAATCTGTCTCTTTGAGGATACCCTACATGCTGAGTCATATGCTGAGAAACAGGTAACAAAAACTATAAAACATTAAAGAAAGAAATTGAAGAAGACCTTGGAAGATGGAAAGATCTCCCGTGCTCATGGATAGGCAGAATAAATATCATCAAAATGGCCATTCTACCAAAACTGATCTATAGATTCAATGCAATTCCCATTAAAATACCAGCAACAATCTTCAGAGACCTAGAAAAATCAATCATGAACTTTATATGGAGAAAGAAAAGACCCAGAATAGCCAAAGCAATTCTCAGCAATAAGAAACATGCAGGAGGCATCACAATCCCAGACTTCAAATTATACTATAGAGTAATAGTAGTAAAAACAGCATGGTACTGGCACAATAACAGATATACTGACCAGTAGATTAGAATAGAAGATACAGAAACAAACCCACACATCTTTAGTCAATTAATCTTTGACAAAGGGGCCAAACTCATACGCTGGAGAAAAGACAGCCTTTTCAACAAATGGTGCTGGGAGAACTGGCTATCCATTTGTAAAAAGATGAATCTAAACTCCTATATCTCACCATGCACAGGAATCAACTCAAGATGGATCAAAGACTTAGAAATTAGACCTGAGACTGTGAAGTTAGTAGAGGAAAGCATAGGTTCAACACTACAAAATATTGGCACAGGCAGTAACTTTCTCAACAAAACCTCCAAAGCTCAGGAAATTAAAGCAAGAATTAACATGTGAGATAACATCAAACTTAAAAGTTTTTTCTCATCAAAGGAAACCATCAACAACTTAAAGAGGAAGTCCTATATATCTAATCAAGCACTGTATACACTTTTGGTCCTAAATGTTTCTTGAATTCATTTCTTCTTCTCACCTACACTATCTTAACTGTGATCTTCATTTCTTTCCTAGATTAATATTGTACGTTTCTAACCAGCTTTTGTCCTAATTCAGCCTTTCCAGGCCATCTACACAGAACTGTCTAGCCACAGGATTCTGAGGAGAAGCAATGATCTGGCCATATGTCCCTTCTTGCTGTCCAAAGCCAGCATGTTGACACTAGAAATGCTCAAAAAAAAAAGAGATGAGAGCTATGTTCAGCACAGCTAAAATGTGTTCCCTTAATGATATGGCAGAGGAAATGAAAGCATAAAGGCCAATCTTAAGACACCTAAGGTCAAACGAACAACTAGGCTTCATAAGAGACCATGAGCACATTCAGGTCATTATTATTCTCAGTTGTTGTAAATACTTTTTTATAGCATTAGCAAGAATACAATGTAAGCAAGACTCTGGCTTAAGTCCTGTTAGAACTGAATGCTTATTTTACCCAATAGATAAAGCCAACAGCAAAAAAAAACTATAATAGAACATCACTGAAATGGATTACAGATATACACACAGCACTTGCCAACTAACATTTTCTCTCAAGATCCAAGACAAGGAACATACAAAATCCAAACATCATGCTTGCCAAGTTTTTATATTAGAAAAACTCATGAGCCAGATTGTAAAGACTAGGTGGAACTCTATTAATATTATCCATGTTTGTATTTATGGGGTGAGGGGCACTGTCTCAGACCCCATCAAAAGAGAGATGACTATTCTTCTAGCCTTGAGCACAGAGCACAGCTCCCTATGGCAATTCACAGAACCCTTGTTGCCTTTAAAAAGGGTGGGAGGTAGAAGAGAGTGAGTCATTCATCTCAGAGGCAAGCTGACACTGAATCTGAGGACCAAACAACAGATTCTGCAAAAAAAAAAAATAACATTGGATTTCTTTTTAATTGTATATGGTTATAGCTGCCATAAATTATCTTTAAGATGTCCTAAAAAGAAGCATTATTAGAACTACTTTATTCTCATCTGCAATTGAAACAGATGCAGAATACTTCAGTTTAAGTCAGCTGAGCAGTAAGGACATGAAAATAGAAGAGACAGACCCCAGTAGAGGTGAGGGAAAGGGAAGGTACAAGGCAACAAAATACGCCAAACTTACATTCTGCACATGGATGAACATATCACAGTGAGTCCCATTATGCATAATTATAATGCACCAAATTAAAAGAAAGAATGGCAGTTAGCTGAGCATCCTACACAGGTTATCCAACACACTGTGTTCAACAGCCCTCTCGGGTGGATGCTCAGCTCACCTCCACACCTGTTTTGGCCTCTCCTTGCTTTCTCCTGCCACAGGTCTGCTCACCTCAAGAATCTGTTTGTAATGGTGCTGGAAACAACCTGCTTGTTAGATCACATTCAAACAGGAAAGTCCCAGTGGCCAGGTTCCTAATCCATGTGTTTCTGTAAAGAATCTGATCAAGTGAAAAGCCTTGTAGCCATCAGTTATTTTACCGGCGTGATTCCAAGGATCTAAAGCTGAGTAAAAGGAGAAGGCTGTCCTTAGGTCACAGAAAGAAAGGAACAGAGGAAAAGAGGCAGGGAGAGTGAGGGGGAGGGTAAGAGAGAGGAAAGCATGAATGAGAGAAAGCCCGGGGACTTAGAGGCTGGGTTTCTGACAGCCCAACATTTGTTTCCCCGAGTCCACTGTAATGGATTCCAGGTGCATTCTGGGCTGAGCCTCCCAGCCTTCGTCACTAAAAGGTCATGAGAGGAAAACCTGCTCCTTTTACTCACAGTGCCGCAGCTCCACATGTTGGGGCCCAGCTACTTCCTCCCCGCTTTGATTCTCAGCTTTAACTTGCAATTTAGAAAAGTAAAAAGCCTGAGAAACAGCTGCGGGGAAGTGCATTTGGAGCCCAGCAGGCAACATGGAGCAAGGCAGGCCCCGCCTTCATTTTGGGGTGTATAGCAATGAAACCAACTGGCTCATTTCAATGTGACTGAGGCTTTGCTCTTTTCCTCTTTACTTTATTATTTAATTTTATTTTGCAAATACACCCTCAGATGTCACCATCCAGAAGTTTGTAATCCACAGGCAAGGATTTAATACTCAGTCTGAGGGGAAAAAAATACAATTCCTTCTCTGTCCAAGAGCTGAACTTTCTTTGTTTCTCTCACCAGTTCTCCTGATTTTCTGTAGCCAACTGGCTCCATTGCAAGAGTGAAGTAATTTCTTTCCTCTGTGATTTATTTTCTGCCTGATGATAAGCAAAAAAAAAAAAAAAATACTATAAAGAAAGGGACAAAGAATGATTCACAACAAACACTTTTCAAAAACGCAGCTCCAGCCAGGCATGGTGGCCCACATTTATAATCCCCGTGCTTGGGAGGCTGAGACTGGAGGATCACATGGGTTTGAAGCCAGCTTCAGCTACTTAGAGAGGCTTTCAGCAACTTAGTGAGACCCTGTTTCCAAATAAAATGTAAAAAATTTCTGGGAGTATAGCCCAGAGGTAGAAAGCCTCTGGGTTCCACCCCCAGTACCACCAAAAAAAAAAAAAAAAAAAAAACACGCAGCTTCAGAGGAATAGAGTAAGTAATACAAAATACTGTGTATTAAAAAAAGAATAATATTGCATCTTTGGGTCTATTTCTATGTAATAATAATAAACTATTTATTATTAAGATAATAATAAAACTGTGCCAGACACATGATGCTAAGAGATTTACATGTATCACATCCTTTACTTCTCAGACAATCTTACACAGGAAGAATTGCCCATATTTTACCAATGAAGAACCAGGTTTGCAGAGGGTAAAGAAACTCCCCAAAGACACACAGCTCATTAGAATGGCAGAGCCAGGAGGTAAGCACTAGATCTGCCCCCAAAGCCCACTCTGCAAGGCTCCTTACCCAAGGTTGAGAATGCAAGAGGAAAGCTCTGAAAAGCCAGTGACTGGGAAATACACACTGGATAACCGTGCCATCAAATAGGTCTTGAACAAATCCTCTGTTACAATTCCATCTAACATCTCTTCTGTGCATTAATATCCCCATAGGGTTAAATAAAATGTGTAAACTTAACTGCAAGCTTTGTAAGTGATTTCAGCTCTGTAGCTGTCTCTAATACTGGAGTGAGTGAGCCTTTTGTTTTGATTGTGTTTACCTTTAGCAGATTACTGTGGGAATGTGCTGAAGAGTAGGATGTCAAACTCACAGAAACCCATCTAACAAGAGCTTGGCTGAGATCCAGTGCATAGGGGCGCTGCCTGATGGACCTGCAATCATTTAGTTTACTTATATATGCAAAATTCTATGAAAGAATAAGCAAGAATTTTAAAAAAGTGCTTGGGTAAATCAAAAGTCCATCTCATCCATCCCCACCCCTTTCCTAATCATGCATGTTTTAGTGAAACTGGCTTAGGTGAGTTGTTAGGCCCTGACCCTAACCCTAACCTCCCCTCAGGGACAGGAGCATAAACAAAACAGGCACCATCCAGCGTGGTGGGAACATCAGTCTCTCCCAACTCACCACACAGTGTCAGGATGTTGGTCAGCAAGTTAAGGTTCCTCAGGCAAATCCTAGGGGAAATGTCTTTGTGACTCTAGGGCAAAGAGTAGTAGTCATTTTACAGAATAACTGACCTGTGTTTGAAGACCTTGTACACTCTAA